>NC_136497.1:24633100-24690600 GCF_053919585.1 Euprymna scolopes
TTCTAAATATGAATGTGTTACACGCATTAGCAAATATAAACGTCTGCCCAATTTCAGAAAGATAACGCTAACAATGCATAAATAGCAGGTACATGCCGCATACTTTGCCGCCATAGCATACCAAATGTAATAATAGCCTCCTCGTATCGATTCGTTTATTGGGTCATATCATTTTGGGTTTCTCTTCGCCACATTAATGCGGTCCGTTCTAATGAGAAATGTCGCTTTCGTAAGGAAAACACGACAAGACCTCCCCGAAGCAAACAAAGGAAAATGTAATTGCGTTCTATCTTCTTCTTAGAAGACGTTAACTTCTGGCAGTTTCGACGGAATTTATTTTAGGCAGATTTCCATTCATGCCAACATGAAAGGTTTTATGCGTCTTTTATTCCGGTGCCCAGCTCTTCTTATCTCGCCTCCAATTCACAGTTCCGCAAAGGATTATGGTTTTCAGATCTCTCTTTCCCTTTCTCTCTCTTTCACTCTCTCTTTCTCTCTCTCTCTCTTTCTGTTCTCTCTATCTATCCATTTATCCATCTTTCTCTCTCTCTCATATTCAATAGACGTCGATATGGTTTAAAAGATTTCCAATACAAACGCAAGCTTACTTTATAAATAAGATAGGTTCTTAGAGATTGTTTTAAATTGAATTGCCCTGAGTTATACGATAATAAAATATCAATAACTAGCAGTGTTACTCGGTATTACCCGCCTGAAAAAATGGCAATATCCGCGTTTCGTTACATTTCCGCGACAGATTTGGCGGGTCAAGTTAACGGCAATTGTATTCCAGGTTAATATTAACTTTAGAAGAATTTTCAAAACCGCCGCTCGGTATTATTTCAATACACTTTATTATGATACACATTATGGACTCTACGTCAGTAGTGATAAAGTTTAGCTAGTGTGAATTTTGACAAGAGTCATATTGAGTGCATGTTAACCCAGATTAATGAAACAGAACCGTTCTCAGGATTGAATGAGAAATTAGTTAGAAGGCAGTATTGATAGATCAAACACCGTAGACACAACATTAGTCAAACGATGACGAATTTCGAGTGGGAAAAAATAAGGTTTTAATGAGTTCTTTTCGGGAAGACGTGCCAGCGAGAAGCCGCCAATAATGTAGAAATAATCTAAGCAAATGTTACTTCAATGTCTACGTCACTAATTTCGTAAAGTTAAAAAGTTATGTTAAAAGTATCATTAAGATGGAGACTAATCTCCATCTCCCGTGTCAATTCTCTCGAAATAAAACCTTGAAAGAAAACTTAGCAAGCGTCTACTTGTGTCTTCTCATGAAAGTCGTTTTATTCGTCTAGCAACACTGATGACGGATCACAGCCAAAAGAAAATAGAAAGGTAAACCAACACTATAGGAGACAACAACCACGAAAAGAAGTGAAAAACGCATAGAAACACCTCAGGCAGGTATTTATAAATATTTTTATTTGGTTTATTGATTATACATCAATTAAAACATTACATACTTATGTTTTTTTATTCTAGTTGTTGTTGTTGTTGTTGTTGTTGTTGTTGTTGTTGTTGAGGAGAATTATTCATTCATTTCGTATCAATTAGATGATTTTTGTTGGCATTGGTTTTCTCGATATCTTTCTAGTTAGAAATCCTTCTAGAAAGATATCGGATACTTACAGGTGGGACCATGTCAAGGTTGCCAACTTTCCTAAGTGAAAGTGTTTCTGTGAAATGAAGTGGGTTCGAACTTGGCATACTCAGGTTGTCAGTATGTGCCTTTAACCACTTAACCACCGTCACCTTTGTGTGTTGTATATTAAGGCCCTGCAGACTTTCCAGTGTTTCCATGTATTGACGGACAGACGAACTAATGAAAAATATTTTAATAGAGAAAGAATGCTAGAGGATAAATATTTGAAACAATAACAGCTAAAATTTAGTGCAGCAAAATAAATGAAAGAATTAATCGAATTTGACTATGGAATGTAGATAAAATAAAATGAAATTGTTCCAAATAGTTTAAAAGCGATTTGGAATAACATTTACAAAACATTAACTTAGATTACCTTTGACGTTAGGCTTACGTGAGATAGAACAAAGAAATAGGTTTGTGATATATTCAGATAAACACGAGTCATGCGTTCAGACAGGGAGTTAGATTCTAGTTAATCAGTTAGTTTTACAGGATATTGGATTCGGAATTGATCTCTATCTTTGTATGTCAATTGAAGCGCTAATTGAAGTATTTTAAAAGGATGTAGAAACTAAGAGATGCGTTTGCAAACTCCTAGATGCAGAAAATCAAAGTAATACAGTTGTAGAAAATATAACCCGAGTGTAAGGCGTTTCCTTCGGAGGCAAATATCTTCTTTCAGCATTTTACAAACCCTTCAGTCAAAAACCAACCGCCGGAAAACAGTAACTATAAAACAAGGTGTTACTTTGTCCGTTAGCCATGAAGACAACTATACGTTAGCGAAAAGAAGTATGTATTTTATACATAAAGTTAAGAGAACAGATGATACGTGCATCAAAAAGACACGAATGGATGTCCGTATATATACACACACTAGACGATACTGTCGTAACATACAGACGTTACTCTTATACATATAAAGAGACCAGTGACATCTCGTAAATGAAGCACTATTTAACATATACGTTTTAAGATTATGAACACACACCTAGCTATGTTACATCTGCTGTTGCAGTTGTTGTTGTTGTTGTTGTTGTTGTTGTTGTTGTTGTTGTTGTTGTTGTTGTTGTTGTTGTGCAGTAGTAGTAGTAGTAGTAGTAGAGGCAAAGCCACCTTCAGGGCTGCCAACAACCACTGTAAAACAGTAATAAGGAACGCGAAAGAGTTGTATGCTCAGTCCGTCAACTCCAAAGTAGCTGAACAGCGGCTTGGTTCCCACCAAGGTTAGCAAATAACAAACAGGATATTGAATAGAAGTGTGCGCTCTATCCCACCAATCATCAATGGAGCTGAGATAATGCCGTCAGCATCAAACAAAGAAAAACTCTTTGCCAATAACTTTGCAGCTAATTCTACCCGATGCGACCAGGGCCGCCAATTCCCCATAATTCCCCACTGTCAGAAAACACGTTATGCGACATACAAATATCTGTGCGTGATGTTGCCAAGCTAATAAAAAAAAACTCAATTCCAGTAAAGCAACTGGCCCTAACGGCATTCCTATTATAGTGATGAAAAAGCTTCAACCAGAACTTGCCCCCATACTTACAAAACTGTTTAAGTGTTGTCTTAAGGAGAAGTGCTTTCCAACGCCCTGAAAAATCTCATCATATTCCGTATTTAAGAATTCGGGTGATCGGTGATCTCCCTCTCACTACAGACAAATCAGTCTCCTATGCGTCATGAGTAAGTTGCTAGAATCTGTGTTACATTGGGAAGTAGTCAACCACCTCAGCAAATATAACATCTTCAGTAGTATGCAATGTGGTTTCCATTCTGCTAAATCTACAGCAGATGTACTATATCTCATAGGATTAGTGAATCTCTCGGCTTCCTTTCTATGGCAATTGCTCTTGACATATCAAATGGCTTTTGATAGGGTATGCCATAAAGGTCAACTCCACAAAATCTCCAATTACAATATAGCTGGAATGTCTTCTCAATTATTAAATCATTTCTCTCTGATAGGTTCATAATAGTCGTGATTGATGGGCAGAAATCAGAAGCTCACAGTATTAATACTGGAGTTCCTCGGGGGTCAATTCTGGGCCCAGCTCTCTTCCTGATCTACATCAATGATCTTCCAAATCACATCTTTAGATCATTCGTAGACATCTATGCTGACGACATTACCATCTATGGCAACATTTCAAAGGTCGTAAACAAGTTCTCTGTTATTCTCTCTCCTCTAATCTTGAGCATGTGGTGCAATGGGGAAAGAAGTGGCTGGTTAATTTTACTGCACCTAAAACCAAGCTTCTATCCTGACATCATCAACGCTCTGATTTCCCGTCTGGCATCAATTGAAATAAATGGTTCTCGTCTTGGGGAGGCTGCATGTTTTGACAAGCTTCTAGGTCTGACTATTATTCCTTATCTGAGATGGAACATGTACATCAAACCCGTTGCCAACGTCGCTGGAAAAATAGTGGGATCCTTCTACCTATCCAGTAGATATCTCCCTGCTGATACAATTCTCTACTTATATAAGAATTAGATACATCCAAGGATGGAGTACTGTTGTCATATCTGCTAGTTGCAGCTTATCCGTCCTTTACAGTGTTCAAAATAGACTTCGGGGCCTAGTGGGGAATGCTCTTTTTCTCTTCCTTTCAACCTCTTTCTCACAGAAGAGACCTTGCGAGCCTATCTCTGCTTTATCGTTATTTTTATGGAAAGTGCTCATCTGAGCTCTAATCCATGGCCCTCCCTCGCTAAACTTTCACGAAAAACACTCGTTTAGTTGAAACTACTCTCAATAATTGTCACTACTCTTTATCCGTGCCTAATCCTAAACGTAGATTCCATGAACAAATATTCTTTCTTAGAACTGCATGCCTGTGGAACTCGCTTCTGTTTGCCGGCTTTTCAATTGACTACAATATGGTTGTCTTCAAGTCCAATGTAAACAAGTTCTTCATGAGCCGTCCCTTTAAGTAATCTAATTTACCAAATTTACACTTCTAACGATTACTACATTTTTCCATTGACTAGTGTACACTCATTGACCCTTATCCTCAAGTGGCCTTGTGGCCTTTATAAGTTGTGACTCCTTTGTACAAAAAGGGTAATATAAAATATCTGACAAAGTAGATCTATATATTTAAAAAAATTTCAACGCCAAAAAAAATTGTAGAAATAGACTATATAAAGACACTTGTATGCAACAGTCTTGTGGGACCCTGAAAAAAAAGAAGCGTTTTGCTATGAGTTAGGCAGGAGGTTTAGGAGGAAGCGAGAGTAGCAGTAACTGAGCCACCTGAGTATGTTGCCGACGGCGAAACGATTGAAATGCACGCAATGAAACATTTAAAGTGGACTGTGTGGAATAATTCTTAGGCTGATCTTAAGTATCAATCAGATGAATCCCAACGTATGACGCTAGTATTTCAACGTCTATTTTAAGGTTGGAAGTTTATATTTTCTGAAGTTTCGATTCGCTACACAAATTATCTATTATATTAAGACTCTTATCAAACTGAGAATTGATATTTTAACAAATATTCCCTTGCTGGTGTTGATTTTTTTTTAGGGTTTGATTTTTGCTTTTGTTTGTGTCGAGCATCGTTCATTCATTTGGTATGAATCAGATGATTATTGTTGGCATTCGTTTCTCCGATATCTTTCTGGATACAATATTTTCTAGAAAGGCACTGGGTACTTACAAGAGTGACCACGTACAGTTTGCCAACATCTCGAAGTGAAAACGTTTCTGTGGAACGAACTGGATTCGAACTTGACGCAGCCAGTTGCCAGTCCGTGTTGTCAACCGCTTAGCTCCTGCCATCTCTTTGCTGTTACTGATTATACAAGATACCACAATCGCCTAAAACCATTTAGTATAATGTGTTTTTACAAAAATACCTTTAATTTAATAAAAAACAAAAAAGCATTGCTGTTGTGTACGCAAAACGGTTCTTAAGACGCCATTTTATTTTGAGTTACAGATAAATGAAAAAATACGTTCCAAATTCATAGTACTGTGCTTAGAAATGTATTTTACCAAGCAATACTTTCTCGCTATAATTGTATATATCATTCAAACACGTAGTGTTTGAATATATGGTTAAGTGATAGTTTTAGTCATTTAGAACTGCTTTAAAGCTTCACCACTCACTCATTTTTCAATCGAATTTCACACAATTATAACAGTTTATCGATCACCTTCTCAGCTATATTGTGAAAAAAATAATAATTTCGTTCAGTAAAGCAAAAGTTATGATGAATTTTCTGGTGTTCAAAATCGTAAAAATATGTAACGAGGTGAGCGACGTTTTTTATGACTAGCTTCGATAGCAACCACGTTGCTTCATCGACTACTGTTGCTACTACTTCACTGCTGTCGCGAAAAGAGAAGTAAGAAATGAAACAAAGAGAATGAAAGCATGAAAGGGACATTTCCACCACTCTTTATCTGTGCTTAAAACTAAACGTAAATTTCATGAAGAAAGCTTTTTCCTAGAACTGCACACCTGTGGAACTTTCTTCCGTTTACCTGCTTTCCAGTTGACTACAACATAGCCATCTTCAAGTCCAATGTAAACAAGTTCTTGATGAGCGGTTCCCTTCAGTAATCCAATTTACCTAATTTACGCTTCTAACGATTACTATGATATTGTCCTTTTGACGATTGTACACTCTTTAACCCTTATCCTCGAGTGGTCTCTGGGCCTTGATAAATGGTGATTCCTTTGTAAAAAAATGGGGGTATTTTATTGAAAGCAGACGAGTGCACCACATTGTTATTACATATCTGTTTATGGGGCAAAAAAATAAGACTGAAATTAAACAAAGAACAAGTGAATTTATTGGAAGCCTGGCAAAATCATGGATTACAATAGAAAAATGCGAGCATGAAAAGTAATATGGTTAAGCTTAAACAAAACTGGAAAAGACAAGGACAAGTAAAAAATATAATAAATTTATAACTTAAAAAATTGCAGCATTAAGAATTTTTTTAAATTCAGTTTATAGCATTATATAATCAATTGTTAATGCTGCAATATTTTAAGTCATACATTTATTATATTTTTACTAGAATATCTTGTCCTTTTCTTTTCCAATTTTAACAAATAGTCCTTTACTTTTCCATGTTTAAGCTTAACCATATTACTTTTCATGCTCGCATTTTTCTATTGTAATATGTAATATGTGGTTTCATTATTCAGTGTGACGCCCACCTTATTGTATTTTAGTTTATGTTATGGCTTGCAATAAGCCACAAAGAAAACAGAACAACGGAATAGAGTTTAAACAATGCATTACTGGAACAACAACGTAAAAAGGTTACAACTGAAAAGAGTAGTAAACGTCACCGAGCAGGCGAGGATCACTCTGGTACTTAATCCGCACCTGGGATTAAAAGGTCTATGGTTTATATAATGGATAGAACAGTCCATTTGGCGAGTGATTCCCCCACAACACCCCCCTCCCTAGCTGATTTCTGCGGTTGTGAAAATCAGTATTTCTTCCTTTTGGGGCAGACCACTAAGGGGTCTGTGCGCTTCCTCTTTCTGCCGGAGCGACTCGGTTCTGTCATCCCTTTTGGAGGGTCTATGTCAAAACAGTCATATACAGTTTCAATCGCCTCACTGCCGTCCTGCGGGGATTCTTTTTTATCCTCGTAGAAACGTTTCCTGATTTGGTTCAGGTGCCTCTTATGTTGGAACTTTGGGCCCTGAATGATGTATATAACATGGCTGATTCTTCGTAAGATCGTACCCTGTTCCCAAAAAGAAACGTTATTTCTAAAATGTCTAAAATACACGTTATCTCCGCTGTTAAACCATTTCGTTGGAATTGTAGAGGTTCTGTTGTGTACTATGTGTTTGGGTAGCAGTCTATCAAATACAGATTTTATTTTCCGTCCAAACATGATTTCTGCTGGGGGATCTCGCATCTGGTTTGTTCTGATTTCTCGTGATTCTGTAAACCTGCAGAAATTGCTGAAGGGCCTTTTCTGTCGGTGTACCGGACGCCTTTTTTAATTCCCTTTTAAGCGTATCGACGAAGCGTTCGGCCTGGCCGTTGCTCTGCGTGGTACTGGGGTGTCGTAATATGCTTGACTTGATACGTCTCGCAAAATTCTCTGAACTCTGTCGAGGTGAACTGTGTAGCGTTGTTGCTACCCAGACAGTCTACAACCCCAAACCGAGCAAACAATTCCAATAAAAAATTTGTCGTTGTTGCCGTGGTCGATTTTTTGCATCTTAGTACCTCTAGCTATTTAATGTAAGAGTCAACTACTATCAGGTAGTAAAATTCGTCCACAGGTCCAGCATAATCGATGTGGATCCTCGACCATGATTGTTCAGCCTTAGGCCAAGGTTTATATGTTATCGGTGGTGCTTTTGCAGCAAAAGCACAGCCTTTGCATCTGTTCACCATGTCGGTAATATCTTGGTCCATAGCTGGCCAATAAACAAAACTTCTCATTAGGCTTTTCATTCTGTTTATTCATGAATGCCCCGTGTGAAAATACGTGAGAATTCTTTTGTAAAGGGTTTGGGGAATGACAACCCTTTCACCGTATAACAGTATTTTGTCGGAACCAGAAAAAATGTCTGAACTAGTGTCACCCAGTGCTAATTTCTGCTTCGTGGTTTGAATAAAATTGTCATTTAGGGATTCTGACTTAATTTCCTGAAGTGTGACCGGCAGTTCGCGGATAATATTGTTTATCATGGTTTTTACATCACTATTAATACGTAGTGGCGCGATTACTGAATCTTTAAAAGGTTCCATTTTGGCAGGAATCAGTCTCGATAGACCGTCTGCATGGGCTAGTTATTTTGAGGGGTAAAATTGAATTGTAAAATTATAGTTCAGCAGAATAGTTCCCCATCTTAATAGTCGGTTCGCAGTGAATGTTGGAAGTCCTTTTTTTATCCAAAAATGGATATTAACGGCTTATGGTCAGTTTGTAGAAAAAAAATCTTCCGTACAAGAACCGGTGGAATTTTGAAACTGCAAATATAATTCCTAGGGCCTCTTTCTCGATCTGAGAATAATTCTTTTTCGCTGGCAAGAGAGTCCATGATGCGAAAGCAATAGCCTGTTTCGAGCCATCCGGCATTCGATGCAGCATGCACGCCCCGACGCCATATTGACTAGCGTCGCTAGCTACTATTATGCCCAACTGCGGGTTTAAATGCGCTAGGAATAGTTTTGAAGTCAGGATTCTTTTTATTTCTTGGAATGATGTCTGGCAATCTTCTGTCCACTCCCAAGCGTTATACTTTTTCAGCAATACATTAAGTGGTGCGCGCAATTTGTGCATATTTAGGATGAATCCCTGCTAAAAAAGTTTGCAATTGAGTTATGTTTACTGATGCCGGCATTTCTTTAATAGCGATCGTCTGCCATCTTTATCGATTATTTGGGCCAGGTATTTAATTGTTTGTAAAAAGAACTCGCATTTATCTGCTTTGATCTTAAATCCATAATCTTGTATTCGACTGAATACTTGTCTGATATGGTTTTCATGTTCCCCCTGCTTTTGCTCGCTATGATAATGTCATCAAGATATGCGATTGCGGTGTCCAAGCCGGACAGCATAGTATCCATTACTTACTGGAATATTGCGGGTGCCACCTTGACACCAAATGCGAGTCTTTCGTATATGTACAGACCCCGATGAGTGTTAATACAGAGGAGGTTAGCACTTTTGTCGTTTATCGGAATCTGTAGGTAAGCGTCGCTTAAGTCGATCTTAGAAAAAATCTTGCCGCCATTTAAGTTCGTGAGCACTTTTTCTGGACTAGGTAATGGATAGTGAAAATCTTCTAAGGACCCGTTGAGTCCGGTCGCGAAGTCGGCACAAACGCGAATTTCCCCGGACCTTTTCTTTACGTAAACTGCCGGAGCAGCCCACTCGCTATATTCAATTTTAACCAGTACACCGATGCTTTCTAATCTGTCTGGTTCCTGATTTATTTTGTTCAGGGAAGCGAACGGGACATTACGTTTCTGTTAAAACACCGGTTGTGTGCCAGGTTTCAACTTAAAATCTGCGGCCATTTTTATACATCTCCCCAGGCCAGGAGTAAATACGTTTGTGAATTCTTTTTTAAAACAAGTTATAAGGTTCTCCGTTTCTGTTGGGCGGGTATCTATTTTCTTGCAGAATGTGGATATAGGAAGATCCCAGAGACGAAACTACTCCATGCTGTCAGAACTGAACAGGTTCTCACTATCTTTTAGCACATACAATCTTAGTTTTTTTTTTTTTTTGCTTTCCCCCGTAAAGTGACGTTTGTAATTAATTAACCTTCAAAATGAATTTTTGTACCATTAACGGCCGTCGCCGTTCTGTTAATTTTTAACATAGTCGGCTTTCGTAATATTTTCCACGTTTTGAGATTTATTATTGAAAGATCCGATCCACTGTCTAATTGGAATTTGCCGAAAATGTTAACCGTTACATATTTGCATGGATTTTCATCTACGACGTCTTTAGTTCTGGTTTGGCGTACACGGCTTCTATTCTGAGTTTTCCTACAGTGTAAACTTTTATGGCTGATCTTATTGCATAAATGGCATCTTTTTGTTAAAATGGGCAATCCCTTACCCAATGTATTCCACCACATCTGAAACAGTGCTTTTAGTTTTTCTGAGTTTCGGTGGTTAGTGTCTGTGTGCTATTTCGACGGTTTTTTCTTAGTTACTTTTTTATATTCACGATGCCTGATTCGAGATTTCTTGCATCTTTTTTTATAATTTCTACTTTTTGACAATCCTTAGTCAATTTTTGAAGTGTTAAGTTCGGTTCGTTTTCTAATCTTTTAGGGACTCTGAGCCTGATTTACGCATCTTTTCCCGTAAACACAAGACATTTAAAATTGTCTGCTGTTAGTTCAGACAACTTAAAGTCATCACAGTGTTTGTTCACTACAGCTGCGTAGGTGGTAAAATCGTCATTATCGTCTTTTACCAAATTCAAACATCTCCAACGATTATGGAAAAGAGACGTTTTCGGCGGGAGAAGTTCTGTTAACAAATTTACCGTCTCATTGAATGATGAGTCTGCTGTTTTATCATGCTCAGCCGTTTCCAATTTTCGTAGTAGACGTCTGGTTTTCTTTTGATCAGACCAGTTGCTGCAGTCAATATTGAAAAATCTTCATAACGCCGAAAATACGATGTGATAGAATTTTCCTCTTCCTCGTATTTAAAATTGTCTATCGCGGTGCATATTGTATTCTGATAAAATGCTGAATTGCTTCGTATTATTCTTAACAATTTCTGTAAGCAATCCCTCTGTTCGTAATTGCCATTCGGCTAACTGTTTTTGAACTTCCTTTTGCTGTTCCTCGGTTCGTATTTGACATCCCGCTAACTGTTTTTGCAATTCCTTTTGCTGTTCCTCGAATCGTATTTGACGTTCAGTCCAGTGTTTTTCGGATTGTGACTGACGCTTTGCGGCATCGATATGTAACTTAATCAAATGTTCCAACGCTACTTTCAATTCGTCCATTTTGCTTTGTAAGCATTAGCAATTTCCAAACGTTCGCTGAATTTTACAAAACCGTTTTATTCTTTCTTATATCTTCCCACAGACAATAAAACGAACAGAAAAAAAACATAAATATATAAAACGTTCATTGTCTAAAGAAAAATTCAAGTGTATATTTTTCTCCAGAGAAAAATAAATAACGCCCGATTTTAGCAGCGAAAACCACAAGTGACACATTCTTTTTCCAAAAGTATAAAAATTTACCTTTCTATGTCGCGACGAACCTTTTTCTTTTTGCAAAAGTACAGCGTTATCTTTGAAAGTCATGCCGAACTTTTTTCTTTTCAACTCTTTTTTTCCGTAATGATCTGCGTTTTTTTTTTTTGTTGTTCGTTTTTTTTTAGTTATCCTGAACCTTTCAGTTGCAAGTGTTATGTTAGACACTTCCTTAGGCTTGATAATGCGAGTATTTTTTCAATGTCGTTACTGGTTTCGATTTTAGTACGCTCCTTGAATCCAATGTCGTCAGTGTTTAGTTTTTTAGAACACTGTTTTTAAACGTGAGTACGTTCTCCGAATCCAATGTCGCCAGTGGTATGGCTTGCAATAAGCCACAAAGAAAACAGAACAACAAAATAGAGTTTAAACAATGTATTACTGGAACAACAATGTAAAAAGGTTACAACTGAAAAGAGTAGTAAACGTCACTGATCAGGCTAGGGTCGCTCTGGTGTTTAATCCACACCTGGGATCAAAAGGTCTATGGTTTATACAATGGATAGAACAGTCCATTTTGGAGGGTGATTCCCCCACAACAGTTTATAAAGTAGTTTTAAAGACCTTATTTTTGTTTCCAGTTTTTCGTAAATATCTCTTCGTGTTTAACCCTGAAATACCTGTTTGGCCAAAATGCAGGATGACCTTAAAAGTTCCGTCTATAGAATCGTTAATAAAATTCGCATTTGTTTCTGCGCTTCAAACATATTGTACAGATCACTTCAGTCTACGAATGAATTATCTCTCAGGTTTCAATCATGAATTTCTAATAGTCATTTTTGCATCATCATTCAATAAGCACACCTGCTTACGACATGGGATAGTTTCAATAACTCTGATGCATTTCTCTTTGAGTTGCTTTTATTTGCAGTTTAAGGATATCCTGGAGATTATTCCGATATACATTATTTGGCGCTTTGGCAATCGTCGTCATTGGTTCATGGAAGATAATTCTATTTTACTAAGCGGTTCCTTCGTTCAGCTGATGTGATATTGTAAACAAGTTGCGTTTTTTTAATTAAAAAAAAACGGGTACTCGTTCTCGTTCCGTCAGCCATCTACTACTACTCTATCTACTACGCCACGGCAGATTTTCGAGTTCGATGGAAAGATTGCTTAGATCGACAAGGTACACTTGAAGAAGGTCGAAGGTTATATCGACAGAAACGTTGTGAAAATAACATTCAAGGTGAGAATAGTAGTTCGAATAATCCAAATAATACGAATTATTAATCCTCATCTAAAAAAATTAGAAACTAATTTTCTATGCGCGCTGAACGGTTAAAAATATTCCATGCAACAAATCATTAAGTATTTAGTTTAGTAAATTCGAATTCGTCGAAATGACATTAATGTGTGGATTTGAAGTGATAAAGTGAAATTGATTACTGTATTTGTTTAAAAGGAAAACATCTCTCTCTCTCTCTCTCTCTCTCTCTCTCTCTCTCTCTCTCTCTCTTTCTCCCTCTTTTTGTGTATGTATATGTGTAAACAAAAAAAAACGGTCTTCAAAACAAAAGCGTTGGTAAAGAAAATCGGAATTTTCAATCATTTTTTATTTTGTGATGTAAAAGCGAGCAATAAAAATGTCAGTTGATGAAGAAGTAGAAAAAGTTGTGTACGATAATTACGAATGTATTAATCTTCTATTCGATTATCCGAGAATAACAAAAGAATAGATAACAGTACATATATCGAACCAGCGATCATAATAAAATAATAACATTATTCTAAATGCATAAATGAAATCTACGTGAAAACCTACTTTCGCAATTTGGAATGTGAGAATAACTAAAGGTCGATAATGTTCGGTATGTTTTTCGTTTTATAGGGGTTTTGTGGTTGTTTGTTTGTTTGTTTGTTTGTTTGTTTTTTACTGGAGGGTCACTACTTATCAAGGTTTAGGGTCTACTCGAGAGTTTAAAAGTTAAAGAATCGTCAGCTGGGCGAAGATATCGATCACGAGATGACCAGAAACAATAGGTGGAAATAGAAGAAAAGTACTTCAGAGGTTATTCAAGAGAACGGCTTATTAAGTCATTTTTTTAGATTTGACTTGAAGACGGCCAGTTGGGAAACAGATTTGTGACATCTTGTTCCACAGATGGGAGGTTCTGAGAAAAAAACTTTGTTCATGGAAGTCCCGATTGTTTTTTGGTAAAGAGAGAGAAAGGAAAGTTCTTTGCTGTAGTTTCAGATAGAGGAGTTATTAATATTTTATTCTGGTGGGCGAGAATTGATTATTCAATTAAAAAGTTCATGAGAAAAATGGTAGAGAAAGCGTCCCATGTTTCTTCTATGTACACTAGCAAACCGCCCCGTAATGCCCGGTCGTAAAATACGCTTAAATATGATATTTTGTTTATTGCAGATTTCGTATCTATTATCATACTAGCCCGAGTGCCCGGCTGTTTGGAGGTGTGTGTTGAGCAAAAAAAAAAAAAGAAAAGAAATGGTAGTAGGCAGGCAAGCAGGCTCGAACCCTTACTGCGAAGGAGGAAAAGAATGTGAAAAAAACGTGACGTCTTTGCTATTGCGCCCATCGCCAAAACGGAAGTGATGTAGATTTAAATTAAGGCTATTCAATCGGAAAGAGAGGTTGGCTTTCGAAAATATCGGCGAAAAAAGCGCCCAGTTGAGGGTAAGTGATTAATGGTTTTAGCCAATTTTTCCGTATTTGTTGTCCGAAGGGTCGGCATCACAACGATAACGATCTCGTGAAAATCAGTCGCCTCTGTCAAAAGTTTTAGGAAGACAAACATACACACATATATACATACACTTAAACAGACAGGTGAGATTTATATTATAGATTATATTGGACGCAATATATAGTAATGATTTAAAAAGTTAAAAAAAAAAAAGACTCGTGCGCCACCACTGAGAATCGAAACCAAAACGTTCAGCTTACGATTTAATTTACCTCTGCCGCCAATGACTGGGCCATGAAGACATACTTACTAAAAGGCTAAAAATTAAAGCATGAACGAATAGCCACTACGTTATGCGTTCGTAATGCCGGCGTTCGACCTTCACCTGGCAAATTTCATTTTTTTTTTAATTTTCACGCTTTTGCACAGATTTTTCCGAGCTAAAACCCAAATATAAAGTTTTGCATGGATTCAAATACTTTATATATGAAGTTTCATGTCTGTAGACCAAATACTCTAGGAGGATTTTGGTAGGCAAAATGTTTTAAACAAAAATATATATGTATACATAAATATATATATGGAAACAATTTTGTATTTACTATAAACTTTTTATGCAAATATTATGCAAGTATAAATTATGTAGAACATCTGCATTGATATAATTACACGTAATAGTTCACTAAAGATGATCACCCTATAAGAAAACTGAAGAAACTAATAGGGAATTAATTAAAATGAATGTTTAAAAGAATATGCATTTCCTCTGGACGTTGGGGGTCTTGCACGGAACTGTCAGTGCACAACAGAGTTGCTGACTGGCAGTATCGGGCAGGTGCTCCAGGGTTGTTCGCTGTCGCCTCTGTTGTATGTCCTGGCGTTGGAGACCTTCCTTGCCAGGGTGTCCGCGTACGCTGATGACGTCACCGTCTTTGTAGGGCGAAGGATCGATGTTAAAGCGGTGATGGAGGCGGTTGCTGAGTATGAAGAAGTCACAGGGGCCGTAGTCAATCGCAGCAAGTCCGTTGGCCTGCGGTTGGGCGCCTGGACTGGATAGCCCGGTAAAGATTCGGTAAAGTTCGGCTGGATTCTCGGTGTATGGTTCGGGCCTGGACTTCAGCTGGACAAAAATTGGTCGGAAGTGCAGATGAAGGTCGAGTCATCAGTAAGGACTCGCAAGAGGCTTGTCCCTGAAGGGTCGTACGGAGGCGTGCGCAACTACGTCTTCTCGCTGATCCTTTACCGCTTGTCAGTACTTCCCTGCCTGCAGACCGCTGTAAGGCTTTAGAGCGACTCCTTTTCAAAATTCTTTGGGAAGGGGGAAAGTCGTATGTCCGTAGACAGGTCTGTACACAGAAACTCAGTGAGGGAGGCTTGGGAATGCCTGACTTATTAAGTCATAAGTACGCCGAAAGACTGGCGTTCCTAAGTCGGACACTGCTTAAGAAATTGCACTGGGTACCAGTTGTGGAGCAAGCTTTTCCACAGCTGAAGGTGTAAGAAGAAGATCGGTGGGGGAATCGCAGTTTCTCTCCGAATGCCGAGCCGCCCTTAAGGCATTGCCGGGGTCCAGTTACCTTGCACGGCCTAGGAGGAGTCTATATCGGAATTTAGTAGCGGGGACCGTAAAAGATCCGCTGGTTGAGCGGCTGCACATGTCGAGGGAGGAGGTCGTCTCTCAGTGGACGCCAGCCAGAAGCTTTTTAAATAATTCAGAGTTTTCAATAACATGGAAGTTTGTCCGGAATGTGCTGCCACTTTTTGGCGTGCTTGCCAGGTACCAGGGATGAATACGTTTCCTTTTTCCCCCGCTGCGAGGAGGACGAGAATGAAATCAGGGATCACGCCTTTTTTCTTTGCAGCGGAGTTCGGAGGCTCTGGGAGTACGTCGGAGAGGTAACGACTCGAATCGACCCCGAGCCTTGATGTCACTTGATTTAGCGTACGTCGTCGACAACATGGACCCGCCGTTTGATGGGGAGAAACGGTTGGTGTTTCTCGCAATCATAGCTGTAATTAGGTTAGTGACGTGGGTTACACGTCTTAAAATTGTCTGTGGAGTTGAATCTGTTTCGGATCGGGATCTGGTCGCTTACTTTAAGCATCAACTTAAAGTGAAGATCAGATGCAATTGGAAAAGATTACATCGCATAGACTTGGATAGATGGGTGCACAATACTAGTTTGTGTATCCGACGAGGAACTAGGTTTGAGTTTGTTTCTCCACCGTAGTGGTATTGGTCAGGCAGTGCTAAGGTTCTACGAAACCCAGCTCCGAACAAAGTTTAATAGAGTAGGGTTAGTTAGGTTTTAACCACTTCGAGTGGAAAATACTTTATTAAGTACTAGACTAGGGTAAGTATGATTATTGATCCTGTCCCCGATTTTATTTTTTCATCGGCATTAGGAGAGCTTCCAAAGATGCCCAGTTCACCCTTTGTTTTGCCCTCGGTCTGTTGCCCCTATATGTACAGTTATCTTGGAAGACGCCGTCCATTCCCTATGTTACCAATCCCTTTCTAATTTGTTTTCGAAATATCGTCCCTAGGTCTTCCACTCCCCACTAGGAAACGACCCGCTTGTTTTCGACCTCCGGTACCGGAAGACAGTGGGCGCTCCACATTCAGATGTAGGTTGGGAGGATCCTTTGCTAACCCGCCCCCATAGGAATGTTGTTTAGTTGTTTTCTTTTTCTTTCTTTTTGGGTGTATCTTAGCTTGCTCCCCTCCCCATCATCTCATCCCTCATTTTTTTTAGACAAAAAAAAAACTTTGTTTGTACATATAATTTTTTTTTTTTTTTTTTTTTGATAAATCGTAAATAATTGTTTTTGCAGCATAAAGCCAACACATACGCTGGGGAGACTTTAAGTAGATATACTCCATGTTAAGAATGAGGTATTATGGTGATAGTGTCTTAGTATAGGGAAACTTAATAAAGTCTTTCAAAGACCTAGCTAGTAATTAGTAATGACCCTCGAACCCCCATTTCCCTCTACTCGCCTTGTACCTAAGTGCTTTGGACCACAAATGAGGCTCTGGCAGTAGATAATGCCAAGACCGGGGCCTAACAATAATAAAAAAAAAGTCGCCTTTTTTCTGTTGTTCTTAGCCTTCGGGCCGGGATTAAAGTGTAGTATCTGTTCAGGCAGATAATGCAAGCAAATACCATATGTGGGGGAAACCCCACATGTAAGACTTGGTCAATGTAGAGGAAATCCTTCATACCAATTGTCACTAACCAGCTCCCCTACTACCCGGGGAGATGATCTCCATTTTCCCTTCAATCTCCACATTAAAAAAACGGCCTTGTGCCTAATTTGCTCAGTGGGGAAGGAAATAAATACCCTGTTGTTCTTGGCTCTTTGGTCAAGATCAAAGTGTAGTATCTGTTCTGAAGATGCTGCACTTAAGATAATTTGTACCAGTCAATGGAGGGGAAACCCTCTATACTGGGACAATTATTATTTTTGGTAACCAGAGTGACCCCTTTTAGGGGAGCTGGTTTTTACCTCACATTAAAAACGGCCTTGTGCCTAATTTGCTCAGTGGGGGAGCAAATAAATACCATCTGTTCTGAAGATGCTGCACTTAAGATAATTTGTACCAGTCAACGGAGGGGAAGCCCTCTATACTGGGACAATTATTATTTTTGGTCACAACCAGAGTGCCCCCTTTTTACCCTACTTTTAGGGGAGCTGGTTTTCCCCCACATTAAAAAACGGCCTTGTGCCTAATTTTGCTTTGGTGGGAAAGCAAATAAATACCACAAATAGAAAAAAGGGTTGTCTTTTTTTCTGATGTTCTTGGCCTTCGGACCGGGATCAAAGTGGAGTATCTGATCTGCAGATGCTGCACTTAAGGTAATTTGTCCCGGTCACTGGAGGGGAAACTCTCTATACTGGGACAATTATTTTTGGACCCAACCAGAGTGCCCCTTTTGCCTTTTTTTTTCGGGGAGCTGGTTTAAAGCCACTTTAAAAACGACATCGTGTCACATTTTGCTTTGGTGGGAAAGCAAATAAATACTAATAGAAAAAAGGGTTGCCTTTTTTTCTGTTGTTCTTGGCCTTCGGGCCGAGATCAAAGTGTAGTATCTTTCCCGGCAGATACTGCAAGCAAAGACCATATGTGGGGGCAACCCCGCATGTAAGACCTTGGTCAATGTAGGGGTAACTCTTCATACCAATTGTCACTATCCAGCTCCCCTACTCCCCGGGGAGTTGGTCCCCATTTCCCCTTCATTCCTCACATTAAAAATCGGCCTTGTGCCTAATTTGCTCGGTGGGGGAGCAAATAAATACCCTGTTGTTCTTGGCCTTCGGGCCGGGATCAAAGTGTAGTATCTGTTCTGCAGATGCTACACTTAAGGTAATTTGTCCTGGTCAATGGAGGGGAGACCCTCTATACTGGGACAACTATTATTTTCGGTAACCAGAGTGCCCCCTTTTTTAGGGGAGCTGGTTTTCCCCCACATTAAAAAACGGCCTTGTGCCTAATTTGCTTTGGTGGGAAAGCAAATAAATACTAATAGAAAAAAAGTTTTTTAATATCAATATCAATACAAAAAAAAAACGAATTTATAGAAGAATAGAAGATAGGCAGAAGATAGGAGATTATATTGGCCCCAATATATAGTAACGATTTAAAAGGTTAAAATAATAATGAATCGTGCACCACCACCGAGAATCAAAATCAAAACGTTTAGCTTACGATTTACTTTTTCCTTTGACGTTAATGTCTGAGCTATGTTGGCTGCAAGGCTAAAAATTAAAACATGATCCGATATCTATTACGTTACTCATACATATTCGTAATGCCGCCGTTTCACCTTCTCCAATTTTCACACTTTTTTTCACACTGATTTTCCCCGACTAAAACCCAAATATAAAGTTTCGCATGTGTTCGAATACCCTATATATTAAGTTTCATGTCTGTAAACCAAAAACTGACAAATGAGTTTGGTATACAAAATTTTTTAAACAAATATATATATATATATATATATATATATATATATATATATATATATATATATATATATATATACATACATACATAAATATATATAGTATATATATACACATACATAAATATATATAGAAAGAGGTTTGTGTTAATATAAAGTTTTTACGCAAGTGTTACGCAAGTGTTACGCAAGTATAAATCATGTAGAATTTCTGCATGAATATAATTACACATTTATTAAAGCGAATCATCCCATCAGAAAACCGAAAAAACTAATAGGGAATTATGTTAGGGTTTGTGTTCCTTGATAGAAGCGCTGGTTGAGTTTGAATAAAATAAATATGTATTAGATACGTTTGAAGTCAAGACAACGCATTATTACAAAATAAACATTTATTTTGTTAGAAATTTATATTGAAATTTATAAATATATTTTGAAGATACACTTCATCATCAGTATGTCTTTCTTTCTTTTTTGCCATGTTTCTGTTGGGGCATAGAATCATGTATAATACGTATTTATTTTAATAGAAAATTAATTAAAATGAATGCTTAAAAGAATAGCTAGATCTTTTTGCAGATGAATGCAATTTCACGATCCATATATAACAAAGTTGTATTTTCATTTTTAAATAAATAAAAAAAGGGTTTTTAATATTAATATTGATACACACACAAAAAAATGTATAGAAGTATAGATATATTATGTAGCGGAAACATGAAAGACTAAAATAACGAATAATAACGAGCCTGTATCAAATATGAAAGTTTTCCCGGTGTACGGAGGTGGCAATCACGTTGACACACTGTTTTCCTGAGATCATCGAAGTTAAGCAATGTTAAGTCTGATAAATACCAGATGGGTCACCATTTGGAATACCAGTCGCTTTATGTAAGAGGATATCGACACCTCCTTCCGAGAACTGCAAAAATCTAACGTCGCCATCTCCGCTGATTGGTATATATATATATATATATATATATATATATATATATATATATATATATATATATATATATATATATATATATATATATATGCGACTGAGCTTGCTTGTTGATCTAATATTCCCATAATATTTTCCTCTTCGGATGAAATCGGTTTATCCGCCTAAGGCGAGTGCCGTTGAATTATTGGGTTTATTTTTATACTTGAGTGGCAGTGGTTGTCGATCAGTTTAAACTCCTTTCGTTTTCTCTATGTATGAATAATAATAATAAAGAAAGAATATTGATCAGGACTGAATATCAAAAACAGTGATACTGATCTATTATAATAAATAATTCTTATAAGCAGCCTAAAACACTGAAAAGCGATTTTATCTATCTTTTGTTCGATCAAAGAAATAGGGAAATTGATACATTGAATATGAGTACATCCGGGTTCCTCCTTACAAGAATATGATTGGCTGCTTAAGCCATAAACACCGAATGGTGGGCCGCCCAAAAGAAACGGCGAAAGGTACGCCGCAATTCTAATGCCAAAAATACTAGTTCAAACCAGGAACACTCATTCAGTAAGGCGAAACGTAGCAAAAACCACTCAGCTACTTCAAACGAATATATCCCATTCACAAGATATATCAGAAATAATGAATTGATTCTCATATAAAGTACCTAGGTATTTGCATGAATGGTGATGTTGTTAAGTGCATGTATATAAAAGAGGAATTTCTTGTATATTTGTCAGCAAAGTTATATGTGAATCAGAACGAATCAATTTTCTTATTGATTAAGTAGAACCAATGTGCCTGACGTAATGCACAGTGATTTAAGCGTTTTAAACTTTGAAAAGTCGCAATCATTTCAAATCATGATGTGAATTTAGTGTGAGTAACGGCAGAATTTGACGTGGACGCAAGTGTGTCAGTCAAGAATCTCGGTTTTAAGACGATTTCGGCTTCTATTTATAGTTGTGAACCGAACAAAAGTGGGTCCAAAGCAGACACGTTTAAGTTTATGTTTTTAAAAAAAGTCGTTTTGATCAGTCAGATAACTTCCTGTAGCCTCCCACGGGAAAACAAAACACAAACGTTTTTACTTTCGCATTTACTTACCTGGCAAAATATATGCGTTACCAAAATAATTGATATTTACACATATCAATAGAAATTCGCCAGTGGATGACCTTTCTTTGACCTTTCTTTGGCAGGGAAGCTTTTCTTCGTTCATACTTTTAGGTGTTTATTTTGACCTATAAACAAGGTAGATCATATTGAAGGTGAGCTGTACGAAATATTCTATGGTTTCCATTTAAGTAATGTTCGAAAATATAGATTATAATATTTCTCTTTTGCGATTCGTACGGAACCATGTCGGGTAAATATTCGCAATTCGCCCTTTTCTTGTTTTTATTGCGGATGAGTTGAATATTATTCCAGGCTGTATCAGAACTTTAACGAAAACATTTATCAATATCTGAACTACACACTCATTTTATAACCTATATATTATGTTCTTTCCTTAGTAAGTCTGTATGTTACGCTTTGAAAATGGACAAATACAATATTTAAAGGCCAAACTTATTCAATAAGGCCAAAATCGTGAGATTCCGCTTTTAAAAAAGGCTAATCTGACAACACTAGATGAGAAGGTGAGAGTGGCCTTTTTTTGGTTACACATCGTTTTCAAATATCATAATGATAATATATGATCATTGTTGTAATGGTGTGAGAAAGGAACTCGTAGTAATTTCGACGTGCAGCTGTTCTTCACAAAAGAAAGAAGTCAGCGAAATGTTGCGTAAAAGAGAACATTCGAAATAAATCGGTTAAAAATGACATTATCTACCAAGAGGTGATAGATTGAAGGAATAAATTAATAAATGTCACTCACAGTGTGATTTTATTATTTGTATTGAACTATGTAGCACAATATTGCTTTCTGCGTACTTATTAATTTATCTCATTTAAGTCGTTTTTATATTTAGAATACAATGGACACTATTTTCATAGAAATGATAATAAACTCATATTTGCTGTGTGTTATTAGTTTTTCTGTCCAAAAGACTATTTTTGCGCTATCCAGAAAATATCAATTTTATCAAAACGTATTATGATTAAATATATTTTTCATTCCATAGAATTTTAGAATATATAATCAAATAACTCAAGTGTCATTTATTGTACACTTCAAATCACCAATTTCTCGGTTAAATTCGACACTGTTGTACAAAACTTCCGACTTCCAAACGCAACTAACTTTCCAGCTGACTTCCACGCGTTTGCGTAAGTAACACGCCTTCTCTCAACTCACGTCCGCTTTTATAGGCCAGTTTTATTTGCATAAACATTCACAGTCACGTGATTATTCAGCATAAAACAAACTTTCTCGTCGTTAGTTTTTCCTTTCTTTCTCTTTCATTTCATTCCACAATCGACCCTTTGAATCATGCATACGTGCTAGCCAAGTAAGTCACGCGTTTCCCTAAACTCCTCCCTAATCTCATAATCAGAAACAGAGCAGGAGAAAGTCATCTTTGTCGGGTAACTCTTCGAAGAATCGGGAAGGTGTTTCACAATCACGGAGGGTGGGCAGTATTCTTATTTCTCGGGTACTTCGATGATGAATTCGAGCCATCACTTCCTCGTGCCCATCTTTCTCATCACTATTGAAAATATTATTTATGTCAGAGTTGAATATGAACAATGCAGTTTAGAAATAATGATTAACAAATAGGTTATAAATGAAACAATTCATTTAGGAATTTCTTTGTTACGAAAGGCGTGTGGATGCATGCATGTGCAAAGCGCATGTGTAATTTGAAACGTGAGGAAGTCACATTGTTTGACCACGCCTTTGACGTCATCAAGAAAGGAGATTTCCAATATACTGAGACAGTCTTTGAAAGAGTCAGAGAGCGACTTAGTCAAAGTCGAGTCGGTCAGACTGGAAGCTGATGCCCTCTTGGATGGGAGAGAGGGGAAGATAGGACAATGTAATCGTAAAGGTTTGAATCTCTAACCATCAACAATCTGGTATTATTAAAATAATCCTCATATATTTGTAAACTTGTCTTCGTCGTCGTCGTTACAACTGAAAGCTAAATGCGTTTTTACCATGATCTTGTAAAAAAAACTTTGTATAACTTCCTCCAAGTATCATTTGTCCCCACCACGCTAATCAATAATGATTCTCCCCCTATGATGAGTTAAAAGCACTGTATTCCACATCTCCCTTCTCACATTCAAATGTCTCCTGTTAATAATAATAATATGAACCAAAAAGAACAGTCGTCGTCGCTGCGTAATAGTGTCACATAAATGTCACTCCCCCTCCGTTATAATTGTCAGCAGCAATATAAACGCCCTGAAATATATATATACACATTGAGATCCGGTCTGATATATACGCACGTACTATTTTATAAGGCTTTTTGTCACCCAAATTCCAGTAAAGACCAATAGTCGCTGCCGACGATTTTATATGTATAGTGGAATATATATCTACCGGAAATAGTAAGCGGCTGTTACGATAACGCAAATTCACTTGCAATGATTACTGAAAGAAGCGAAAAGTACTGGAAGTCTGGGGAGATTTGTTGTTTCTTAGACTCCAAAGAATAACAGATAATGGTCTGTGTGACTACTCCTAGTAAGTAAATAATAATAATCTTCGAAAAGAGAAATAATGCTATCATTTAAGTGGAATTGAACATAATTGCAATATTACATATTCAATAAGATCTGAAAATATACGTGGAATTTCCAAAATAATATACCTGTTTCAACTTATACGACACTTGCTTCAAAAACTTCTGAAAAGAAAACTGACTGAGCATAACTAGAGATTTATAAGGAGTCATATTTATAAGGGTTGGCAGATTGGTCCTATTTAAGGTCAAATTTAACTTTATTGCCTTTAATTGACCTTTGTTTAAAAAAGGGATTGAATTTTGGCCGTTTCCGATTATTTAATCCTCAGCCATAAATAAGCTTTTATGAATTTCCCACAGAAACCCTCTCCCCATAGGGAACCATAAAATTCTTGGATACAAAATGGTTGACTATCTATGAATGGATCTTATGGTTCATTTGGAATACGGAAAATGCTTTTAAAATTTGTCTGTTTTTTTTGGGGGGGGGGCGTTTTGCTTGAGGATATTCTCCGGAAGTAATATGGCGATTTTCTTATGAGCTGCGGGAGCGAAAGATCCTGGTAATTATATGTGTTATATAATGGGGCCCTATGTAAGCAGACGAACAGTTTTAGCAAGTACATAGACTTAGAAATGGTCTGCATTATAATTTGATGAGTTATTGAGTTCAAAACCTGTCGCGAACACAGCTGCAGGTTGCTGGTTTCACAGGAAGCGGTTATGGGATTACGTCAGAAAGGTTAACAGGTGTAGATACCTGCAGCAGGATTTCAATTTTGAGGAAAATGAATTGTCGGAGTTGGTGAGATCATGTTTTCTGGAGTGAGATTTGGAAAAAGAATTAACAGTTTTATACTTGGGGGCAAGAAGAAAACACACGTGTTTTAAGATGTAGCTACCGAATTGCAAGACATTCTACTAAGATGTAAGAACTAACGAAGAGATTTCTGAACCGCTATGTGTAATTCCAATAGACTCAAATGTATCAAAAACACAAAGACTTGGGGTTTTTATTATTGCGAGTTATGAAGGGGTTTTTTGCATAAAAGAATTAATGTGCCAGTGAAAAAAATAGACGAAATGAAAAAGCTGTGTCAGTCAACATTAAAAAAGAAAAGAAAAGACAACGAACTAAGGTATACAACAACACGAATATATATAATGAACATTATTTTGGATATAAAAATATATACAGTTGCTTAAATGAATATATAATTGTTGTCAATACATGCAGAACCAACGTCGTGTTACTACATTCGATGTAAAGAAAAAATCGCTGACATACCGTAACTTGAACGAGATGAGGAACCTTTAACGAAAGATATAAATCATGAACCAACGTTATCTAATTTATAAAAGTAATATATCTGTCGGTCAGTCTGTTTCCATATTTTCAATCTCTACCGAAACCAAAAGTCGTAGAGCGGCGCTAGGGGCCTCAAATGATTGGATTTTATGAACCTTTTTTTATGGGTCTTTAGCCGGTTAAAATAGTTTTAATAGATCAAAAAGGGGTCAAAATTTAAAAAATCGTGATGCATTTTGTACACTCATCTTAGTTTATTTTTAATCAGTTATGCGTGTCAACATTACCAACTTTGAATGCTACAGTTTTGTTTTCGGTTTCGATTTTAGCTGATGGCACCCAAATATTTTTTTTTACTTTTGAAATCACGACTCTTTGATAATTTATACAAAATCTGGACAAATTAAAATATCATATTTAAGCGTATTTTACAACCGGGCAAAGCCGCCCTGCTCTTTCGCTAGTGTTACATATTTTTATTCGTGGTTGTTCGTTTTTGTACGAAACCGTTGAATTTAATTCATTCAACGAGAAAAAAGTATGAATAAAGACTTACTCGTTGGAATTTAAAATACCATTGTTGTTTATTTTTAAATGCATTAGAGATGACGGTGGTCCGGTGGTTAATAGCACGGATTGACGACCTGGGTGTTCCAAGTTTAGATCCAATTAATTCCACAAAGATCATTTTCATTAAAGATGTAGGCAACCTTCCTGCAAGTAGTTGATATGTTTCTAGAAAAAATGCTCATTATAAAAATATCGTGGAAACCAATGCCAACAATAGAATCCTCGGATTCATTCGATATAATGATGATGTTGATGATATATGCTCTGTTGTTAATATTAACAGTTATCGAACTTTTACATTGATCAATTCTGATACATTTTCTTAACATACACACACACACACACACACACGTATGTGTGTGTATGTGGGCTTGTTTGCAGAATTCAAGCGCTTCTTTATTATTGCTTTGTCTTTATAATTGTTCTTTTCTTTGTTATTTTGAGTTCCACTATGACACATCACATGGAGTCGCTCGTGTTGGAAAAGAGGTTTCAAACCGCTCGTTGTAATAAACAATGATAAAATAGAATGCCAAATATTCTAATTTTAGTATTATATTGTCCATTCTGAGTGTCAGGCTGAATATTTGCTCTTAGTCCTTTTCTCAGAACTAGAATTTCCTAATATTAATACATTAAAGAGTAGTAGTAGTAGTAGTAGTAGTAGTAGTAGTAGTAGTAAAGAGGAAAGTATGGTTTGATTTGTCCTGTATTTTTACGGCATATCAATATTTTTCGGCATATTTAAATGACTAATTATACACTGTTAACTAAATGTGTCAGAAACTTCGTGAAAATTTGAATAATTCGATCCCATGTCTTTCCAAGCTTATAACTACTCGAAAAATGTAATTCAAGCCCTAATTTTTTTTCAATTAAAGGAGCAAGGACCAAGGTTTCCTTTAAAAAAACGTGATTTAAAAAAAAGGGGAGGTTTAAACTTCGGACTTTACAGGTAAATTTCTAAAAAAAACACTTCTTTTTTTTTTTGTTTTAAATTAGCATGTATTATTTATTGATCTTTTATCTTCAATTTGTGATATATAAAACTTTGGTGAGTAAATTAATTATTTAATTTTTAATAGACATTTCAAAATGGGGGGCGTGAATTTAAAAAAAACGTTTGTTTAAAATATTATATTCAGTTTATAGAAAAGAGCATAAAATTTCACATTGACCCCGAAAATATCATAAAAATTGAATCAATAGAAAGATTTTGATAGATTTTTAAAGTTTAAAAATTGAAAAATACTGAACTCGTAAAATTCAATTAATTTCATTACTGTTTTTTTAATTTTTTTAATAAAAAAAATAATATTTCTATTACTTTTTATACAACTTTAATAGTTTATTTTGGAACTATAATCCATAAAGAAAATAAACAAGCCACTTTTAAAAGAGAAATTACGAGTTCTTTTTATATTTTATTCGCAGTTTCGTGTTACGGGTGTGAAAAATTCCTACAAAAATTTTGATACACTTAACGGTTAACCAAACAACAGTTGCTATTTTGCACATAGCTTAAACAACATTTTTATTTCATTTTCTTTTTCACTTCAAACAAGGAATATTGCCACTTGGAATGCAAGTGACCTCTGTGGGGAGTTGAGCAGCGAGATGCTTGTTTACATTACATTTTAGAGCCCAACTTCTTTGTAGCAGCATTGGCAATGTCCTCAATGTATTTGTTCCAATTCATGTTGCCTGTGAATATTAAGTCGAGGGGTTTGAAGGATGGGCTCTCAAATAGTCATGGGAATCTGTGGTTGAGGGTTTTTTTGTAGTTGTTGAAGGAAAACAGTTTAGTCTTAGTAGCATTAAATGTTACCCTCTACTTAGGAGCCCATTCCACTACTGACTGAAAGTCGTTTTCTGGGGTTTCTATCATTATCTTGGATATATGTACATTCATTTTTTTTTTCTAACAGTATATGTAAATAAGGCTAATACCTCCAATCTCGTAGTCCGAGCATGCATCCATTTGATGAATCATGCGCACCTTGAGGTCAGTGCCAAGTAGTCGGAGTGTCTAGAATTGGCGCATTCGAACGGAGAAGTAACAAGCGAGGAACGAGTACTTAATCTATTCAATCACAAGAAAATCAAAGAAATAGAAGCAGAAAAGGGAGGGGGAATTATAAAGACAAGTTAGGAAGAGAAAAATAGGTTTCCGCAGGATTTTCAAACGAACATCCATTTACAAGGGATAAAAGTGGGAACCTGGCGCTTGTTTAGTTCCACAGTTTATGCAACAGACAGAACGGCGATTTTATTATTGACGTAGTTTCTTAGGTCAAGTCAGGTCACGACGACATTATAGTTAAAAGCTTCAGAATGATCTTCAAGATTAGTAAGGATAAACGTTTCGTTAGATGACTTAACTAAATCTTAGCGATTGACCTTTAGTGTATTTCCCAGATCGTACCAAGTTCTCTTGTTCGGCTTTCGTAGCGATGTTTTATTTGGTTGTTCTCTTGGGTGCTTGCTACATGAATAAAGGGCTACGATGATTTCTCGTTAAAAATATTTTTATTCACTTAATTAGTGGAGTTCGATCTCAATTGGGGGGGGTGCTTTTGGTTAGAATATCCACGCGGGGAGTCTCAGCATCTCTATTTCTCCGCTTCTTGCGTAGCAATCTCACTTCATTAGAATATTGGCAGCGCAACCAACTTAATCTCAAAATCGCCGACGGCATATAATCAAGCTAACTAATTAGTTACCTTCCCCTGTTACACGACCTCATCTGACTCTAAGCTCATCCCACATCTATCGTACCGATTAACATGATGCACCATAAAAATATATACGCTTAACATAAAAAGTTTACTGACTGTATCTTCGTTACTTTCATTTATTTCGCTTTAGATCTAAGTCAAAATGCCAAGAAGCCATAAAAATAATGCGTTTTGTGAGTAGACATTTTTAAACGTATGATAGAAATCGATAGATTAATGTAATACGTCAACATATATTTTTTAATAAATCATTTTGCTTTTATTCATATCAATAATATTGTAGGGGCTTCGTTTGTGCTTAACATTTAAAAAATACGTATTTTTATTTATTCATATCAATAATATCGTGGGATCTGCGTTCAGGATTAACATTGTTAAACAGGGATACGTTTTTCTTTGAATTTATTTTTATCAATAATATTTTTTACATCTGCGTTTGCGTTTGACACATTTAAAAAAAATACGTTTTTTTTTCTTTAAATTTATTCATATCGATAATATTGTGGGGTCTGTGTTTGCGTTTGAAATTTATTTAAAAAATACGGGGTTTTTTTTCACTTATTCATATCAATAGTATTATGGGATCTGCGTTCGGGATTGACATTTTTAAAAAGAAATACGTTTTTCTTATAATTAATCATATCACTAATATTTTAAACTATGCGTTCGCGCTTGACATTTATAAAAGCATACTTTTTTTTTCTTTTAATTTATTCATATTAATAAGATTGTGGGGTCTGTGTTCACCCTTAATATTATTGGGGGGGGGAATAACAGAAGCACGTTTTACTTTTAATTTCATATCAACAATATTCTGTCGGTCTAGTAATTTATTAAAAAGTAGGTTTTTAATAAAATCCATTGAACGTTTAACACATTTCATACTTTCCATAATCCATTAATTTATAAATAATTAGCTGTACCTACTCGGCTTTGCTCAGGAGAGTTATTACTTTTAGTGTTGTTACCTATGCTGTTTGTTCTGTTTTTACAAATTATCTTTAAATAGGATTTTGAAAAATAAAATTATTACGCTATGGTCTAATTCAGGGAACCAAATTGTAATAAAACTACAAAATTTCATTTTATGAATTTGAAACCTTTCAATACATAATAATTTGCTAAGAATTTTAAAGCTGGTTTAAATGACGTTTGTCAATAGTAAAATTCTTCCAAATTCCTTCCAAAATTCGAAACAATTAATTTGTTATAAAACTTTAATGTCTTCTTTTCTTGTAATAAAATTATTTTACTCCTTCGAAAATCAGTTGAACAGTGGATTAATATTCTTGTTTAATATTGATCGAATATGTATCGAAATAAAAAATAAATAGTGTAAAATAAAAAAAAATATTTAAAATCACACTTTTTTCAAAAGTAACTAAATTTCGAAAGTAAATCCACTAGAATGCATTTCATTTTTTTTCGTCAACAGATCAGCCATTTTAATCTAGTTTCAATAGCTGCACTAAAAATGATAAATTACTTTGTGATCTTTTAACATTTGAAAGGCATTCCAAAGGATTTAAACTGTCGTATAAAAGTCATTAAAATTCTTAGACAACCGGAACATATTAAAAGATTGAAGGTTTTGAAATTTATATCCAATTATTTTATAAATTTTGAAACCTATTTACATCTAATCATTTTATAAAATTTCAAAACCTATTTACATCCAAACCTTTTATTTAATTTTGATTACTTCTTACATCGAATCCTTTTACTAAATTTAAAACCTATTTACATCCAATAACTTTTTAAATTTGGAAACCTATTTTCATGTAATTTTATAAATTTTCAACCTATTTACTTCTAATCATTTAATTTTAAAACCTATTTACATCAAATTATTTTATAAATTTTTACACCTATTTATATCGAACAATTTTATAAGTTTCGAAACCTATTTACATTTAATCATTTTATAATTTTCCAAACCTATTTAAATCCAATCATTATATAAATTTTAAAACTTATTTACATCTAATAATTTTATAAATTTTGAAACGTACTTATATCCAATCCTTTTATAATTTTTGAAACCTATTTACATTCAATCCTGTTATACATTTTTGAATCTTTTAACATCTAATCATTTTATAATTTTTTAAGCCAATTTATATCCATTCACTTCATAAATTTTGAAAGTTATTATCAATCATTTTATACATTTTTAAACGTATTCACATCTAATCAGTTAAGAAAAAACTTTGAAATCTATATACATCCAATCATTTTAAAAAATTTTAAACCTATTTACATCCAATCATTTTATGAATTTTGAAAACTATTTACATCCGATCATTTTATAAATTTTGAAACCTATTTTCGTCAATAATTTTTAAAATTTTGAAATCTTTTTACACCAAATCCTTTTATAAATTTTGTAAGTTATTTACATCCAATCATTTTATAAATTTGTACACTTAGTTATATCCAGTTATTTTATAAATTTTAGCACCTATTGACATCCAATCATTTCATAAGGTCTTAACCCTATTTTCATCAAATCATTTTATAAATTTTTAAACCTATTTTCATCAAATCGATTTATAAATTTGAAACCTATTTATATTTAATTATTAAGGATTAGTGAATCTCTCGACAAAGGCTTCCTTTCTAGGGCAATTGCTCAATCAACGCTCTGATCCCCATCTGGCATCAATTGAAATGGATGGCTCTCGTCTTGGGGAAGCTTCATGTTTTGACAAGCTCCTGGGTTTGACCTTTACTCCTGATCTTAAATGGAACACGTATATAAAGTCTGTTGCCCGGACCGCTGGGAAAATGGTAGGATCCTTCTACTGTTCCAGAAGATATCTCACTAATGATGCAAATCTCTATCTCTATAAAAGCCAAAGTACGTCCAAAGATGGAATACTGCTGCCATATCTGGGCTGGAGCTTCAAAAAATAGCCTATCCTACCTTGACAGAGTACAAAATAGACTTCGTGGCTTAGTGGGGAATGCTCTCTTCTCTTCCCTGCAACCTCTCTCCCACAGAAGAGACGTTGCGAGCCTGTCTTTGTTTTATCGTTATTTTCATGACAAGTGCTCGTCCAAGCTCCAATCTCTGGTCCCCCCTCGCCAATCCTTCATGATAAACACTCGTCTAGCTAAAACCACTGTCAGTAATTTCCCCCATTCTTTATCTGTGCCTAAATCAAAACGTAGATTCCATGAACATAGCTTTTTTCTGAGAAGTGCACGCTTGTGGAATTCTCTTCCGTTTGCCTGTTTCCCACCTGACTACAACTTGGACGTCTTCAAGTCCAACATAAACAAATTCCTGATTAATCGCCCCCTTAAGTAAGACGCTTTATCAAATCTCCAATACCAACTATTACTACGATATTATCCCATTGATTATTGTACACGCAATAGCCCTTATCCCCGAGCGGCTTACGAACCTTGATAAGTGGTGATCCCCATGTAAAAAAAACATCAAATTTATTTATAAATTTTGAAACCTATTTACATTAAGTAATTTTATAAATTTTGAAACCCATTTACATTAAGTCATTTTATAAATTTTGAAACCTATTTACATAAAATCATTTTAAAAGTTTTAAATCTGTTAACATCTTATCATTTTATAAAATTTAAAACCTATTTACGCGGAATTATTTTTGTAAATTTGGAAACCTATTTTCATCTAATCTAATTATACATTTTTAAACCTATTTTCATTTTATAAATTTTAAACCTAATTACATAGAATCATTTCATACATTTTTAAACATATTTTCATTTTATAAATTTGAAACCTAATTACATAGAATCATTTCATACATTTTTAAACATATTTTCATTTTATGAATTTGAAACCTAATTACATAGAATCATTTCATACATTTTTAAACCTATTTTCATTTTATGAATTTGAAACCTAATTACATACAATCATTTCATACATTTTAAAACTATTTTCATTATAAAAATTTAAACCTAATTACATAGAATCATTTCATACATTTTTAAACCTATTTTCATTTTATAAATTTAAACCTAATTACATACAATCATTTCATACATTTTTAACATATTTTCATTTTATAAATTTGAAACCTATTTACATTAAGTCATTTTATAAATTTTGAAACCTATTTACATAAAATCATTTTAAAAGTTTTAAATCTGTTAACATCTTATCATTTTATAAAATTTAAAACCTATTTACGCGGAATTATTTTTGTAAATTTGGAAACCTATTTTCATCTAATCTAATTATACATTTTTAAACCTATTTTCATTTTATAAATTTTAAACCTAATTACATAGAATCATTTCATACATTTTTAAACATATTTTCATTTTATAAATTTGAAACCTAATTACATAGAATCATTTCATACATTTTTAACATATTTTCATTTTATGAATTTGAAACCTAATTACATAGAATCATTTCATACATTTTTAACATATTTTCATTTTATAAATTTGAAACCTAATTACATACAATCATTTCATACATTTTTAACATATTTTCATTTTATGAATTTGAAACCTAATTACATAGAATCATTTCATACATTTTTAACATATTTTCATTTTATAAATTTGAAACCTAATTACATAGAATCATTTCATACATTTTTAACATATTTTCATTTTATGAATTTGAAACCTAATTACATAGAATCATTTCATACATTTTTAACATATTTTCATTTTATGAATTTGAAACCTAATTACATAGAATCATTTCATACATTTTTAACATATTTTCATTCTATAAATTTGAAACCTAATTACATAGAATCATTTCATACATTTTTAAACCTATTTTCATTTTATGAATTTGAAACCTAATTACACAGAATCATTTCATACATTTTTAAACCTAATTTCGCCAATGATTTCACCAATGTTGAAACCTATTTCTATGCAATCATTTATTTAAATTTCGAAACTGATTTCAACCATGTTGAAACCTATTTCCATCCAATCATTTTTTTTAATTTCTAAACTTATTTCTATCCAATCATTTTTTTAAATTTCGAAACCTATCTAATCCAAATATTATATAAATATATTAAAATAGCAGTAATTTAAGAAAAGTTGTTATTCCTCTCAGATTTTTTTAGATAAGGATTGATAATTTAGACTATTTAGAGTACTGTTCTGATCGTGATTGATTTATTCACACTATAAGGCTCAATGAATCCCACAGCCTTCTCCATGTGTATCTTGTCAAAGTCGAGAACTTTTCCGTCAAAACTCAGGAATCTTTACGGAATATTGAACGGAACCCTTTTTTAATCTATGGGGTAGCATGCTTCGTTCAGTCAGCCGTGATCGAGTAGGAGTCCTAAGTAATTCGTAATTATATTTTGAATAGCACGCGCTATGAGGATTGAACCTTTAAACTCTAGAAAGTGTACCTATTTACAATGCCTCCCCACGGGACAGAGTTAGACACCAAGGTCGTTTTTTAACGTGGAGTACTTTATTTGTTACGTCATTCGTTTGTTCGAGAATTCGTGCAGATTGCCGAGTACGATAGAAAAATTTCCAAATTCGGCAAAATACATTTAAAGAAAGTTAGAGGTTACATCGACTTAAACGTTGTGAAAATAATACTCAAGATGAAAACAGTAGTCTGAATAATCCAAATGATACGAAATTAGTTCTAGTTTATATATAAATTTATTTCGATTCATAATTTGGTGATAAAACGATAACAAAATTTATTTAATTTTCAAAGTCATATTTAAATATTTAAATATTTAAATATTTAAACATTTAAATATTTAAACATTTAAATATTTAAATATTTAAATATTTAAATATTTAAATAGAAAATCTGTTTAAAAGAAAAAAAACGAAGTAAAAATGAAAGAAAAAAAGGACTCCCGGACAACATCAGATCAGTGCAACTAGTATTTTATAAAATGTCGACAATTTGTCATTATGAAGAATATGGTTTGTAATTTTAAAATTAAAATTACAAACCATATTCTTTGTTGTTTTTACGGTTTAGTGCCTCTTTTGGCTTCGGATGGTGTATTTTGGTGATAGTAACGTCTTTGAAAAGTGTCAAGAACAGCGCTAACAATTAATGTACATGTAGTTAAATTGGTGAATGAAAAAAAATGGATAAAAACGTGACTCTTATGGATGGGACACCAGTTAGCAAATCGATCGTAAATAAATAGTAAAACTAGACTCATGGCAGAACAAACATCTCGAGTATCTGTAAGGCAAAACTACTCTCATTCCGACTGGGGAAGGGGTTAAGTACAGCGTAATTGTGATTTAGTGTCATGGGCCATGAAAGGTTTTTCCAGGTCAAGATTAAAATAAATACTTTTGTGTTGTATTTTATACTGACATTGATTTGTAATCGCATAAGCGCAGACGAAATTAAAGATAGCTACAGCAGCAGGTGGCTAAATGGTAAACGACGAAGAGTGACAACATGTGTGTGCCAAGTTCGAATCCAGTTAATGCTTTCACTTAAGGATGTTGGCAACCTTCACATGGTTCCTTACCTAAGTGCCTGATATCTTTCTAGAAGTAATTGTAACTAGAAAGATATCGGGGAAACGAATACCAACAATAATCATCTGAATTATACGAAATGAATGAATGATGGGAAGAAGATAAAAACGATGCAACTGTTCTACAAGAAAGAACCTGTAACCCAAAGTGTCGTCGTGCATGCGTTGAAGGATATTCTTGTGAATCAACAGTTATCAAAGTCTCCAACCGATCATTTGTATTGGTTGAGGACGCTGTTATCGTAGTTGTTTGAGTATAGGGCAGGGGTTGTCAAACTGAAGTCTGCAGGACAAAGTAGGAGGTTCTAATCCATTTGAAAAATAAATACTGGTCCACACTTGCTCCAGAAAGTGACTTACGTGTATGTTTATCAGCAATCTTGTCAAGAATTAATAGTTTGTATAAAGTCAAGTAAGCACGTCACTAAGTGCGTATTTTAAACAAATCCTCTGTGTGTAATTGACAATAAAACTATTGGTAAAGTTTGGATTTATACGAATACATAATTTTTTAAGTAAACAAAATTTAATTTTGTTGCATTTTGCATCAACATGCAGTATTAATTTATTTGGATATTTATGTCGAAAGTAAGCTTAAAACCAGTTTTATTGCATTAATACAAAACTTTATGTATAAATGTCATAAGCGTTTATAAGGGTTTGCTAAGGGAAACCTTGAAACGTAAAAAGCCTCGCAAGTCAAAAAGTTTGAAAATTTTTGGCCTAGAGTATTTTCTTCCGTGCTACTTTTCGTGCTTTCTGCCGCAAAATATTGCTCCTATTAACGTGGCTATTTATTATGTGCTCGCTAGGCTTATTCATTTATGATATCTATTGATTATTTATGTGTTAATGTTTACTTTGATAAACAACATTGATCATATGTACATGTGTAAGCAATACACATGGTTCAAGGGGATAGCTTTTGAAAGATTGTCTATAGTTTTTGTGACTGAACGATGGTTTTGTGGAAATTAATTCCTTTTTCAGCCACGTAAAGTCTTTCGAGTTGAGAATAAACTATTCACTCAAGTACCAGCAGACTTTTTCATCTCTCTCTCTCTCTCTCTTTCTTTCTAGCACATCGTTTTTGCATATAAGAATATAACTGTTCATTAAATTATAATTTGCATAAATTGGAAAACTTTTAAAATCTTATTGTTGTTTTTTCCTACGCGCTGATGAGACCCAAGTTATGCCAATTATAATTTGATGAACAGTTATATTCTCATATGCAAAAACGGGGAATTGAAACAATTGTACGCAATGTTGTAACCAATAAAAGAAAAAAACTTTCTTAAATGAATAAGTAATTGTGTGCCTACCCTTATTAACGTGGTATCTTTAAAAAAAATATTTATAGCTCTGGTATTACACTATTGAGCTATCTAAATGAAAACTTTATGCTATTTATTCATGTGTGGGCTGTGACGACAGCATATTCTTACCATTGTTTTGACTATCGGGTATATATCCGACACAGTTAGACACAGTTAATCAACCGAATCACTTTATATAAAATCATATAAGATATCAACGGATACACACTCGAGAGTCAAAACGATGAAAAAATATGCTGTTGTCGTAGCCCTATGAATCACTATCCCAATTAATTAAATTACATATAAAGATACGTTATATATATATATATATATATATATATATATATATATATATATATATATATATATATATATTGTTGAAGGTCGACTGAACACATAGAATAAATAACTACAACACAGAAGTAAAGTAGAGCAGATATATTGAAAGGAAGAAAGTATATGCAGATATTTACATAGCGTCCATTGGTATAGTCACGAAGATATCGTCCCTGGAGAAGGTGTCGGCTGGGTGATCGTCGACTCTCGATCTCATGTCTCTCTGAGTCTCTCGCTGAGTTTCTCGTTGGGTCTCTCCCGTGTTTACGGTACCAACCATAGTTATATAGTTGATACTCCCCGTATGATAATTAGGTAGATCTTACCACACACACACACACACACACACGCACACACACACACACACACACATATATATATATATATATATATATATATATATATATATATATATATATATATATATATATATACGTTTAACTTGTTGCTGGCTATCTTGCTCTTGCTTGTTGCTGGATCTCAACCTTTTGAACCGAGAGAGAGACTTAGCTGTCGTACAAAGCTAAGACTCTGTAACATCATCTGTGTATATATACTCCCTCAGGCATTTGTCTATTAAAATGGTCCTGTGGCGATGGAAGTCATTTTGGGGCTTATGGACTTATAAGTGTCTGAGGGAGTGGCATTCGTCTGACAGGGCGTAGCAATCATCATATATATATATATATATATATATATATATATATAGTCATCCACATACAATACTGTTTCGCTGTATCACACCTCCTCAGTGCGGCTAGACTAGCTACTACCTCAAGCCAGATTTCAAACTACACCGCCTTGGCGACAGTTTTGGCACCCAACCGTTACGCTATTCGTCTGCTGCTAAGATGAAAATGTGAATTAACAATGTTCAAACAATGTTTAAACGCCTATATATATATAACGGTACCTTTGTCGTGTATAATGATACGTTCTATCTATTTATATGCTATGAAGAGTTTATTTTTCAATCCTCTTTGTTTCATATACATTTGTCTTTATTTTTCTCTTATAATGCCTGCGTGTATGTGCTTTTATAAACAGTGTTCTTTCTTTTTCATACTTTATTCATATAATGTTTGTAGTAGCAATTATTTTTCATTTCTCACTTTATTTTCCCTTTTCTTTCTTTTTTTCTTTTTTTCATCTTCTCTTTTTTCGCTTTTTTATTCGATGTCCGCCTAGCCACAGGTGTCGTCATTTTAGATGAGTATATCATTTTATTTTTCTTTCCGGACCGTTTTCATATTGTCTACCTCACGGCCACTAGTTCGATCTTATGTTCTTGAGGGAAAATATTTCTCACGGCAGCCATTTCTTAGTTGTTACAAGGTTACGTCGTGCGAGGTGTTCATGGTTTCAATATACAACCCACAGCAGGCAACATTTTATTGTTTTCATCGTCGTCTCGATCAATGAATACGGAAACACGATGCTTCTTTTTAATATAGGGTTTATTAGCTTTAGTGTGAATACAGTTACTGGGATAAGAGAGATATATGCATCAAGAGATTGGTCACTGTGTTAAACAGTGAGAGACAGCTTGAGCCGTGATTTTATGTTTGACTTATGTCGTTCGCCTGCTTCATCCCCAAGTTTTCTGTGTGCTTCACTCGAGTGACTGGTTAGAAATGAACCATAAACCACTTTTTCTAAAACTGACATCTGATTCTTAACTTTCCCTTACACACTAAGCTTATGTTTTTTGCCTTGATTTGTTAATTATTTTACCTTTTCACAGAAACAAATGACTTCTGTTAGGTAACACTTTAATAAAGAGAGAACATTTACTTAAATCTTATGCAAAGAAAATTGTAAAAAGAAAATAGATATTCTAATTCATGTCTAAAATTAGATAATACCGTTGGATAGTTAATAATAACAATAATAATAATAATAATAATAATAATAATAATAATAATAATAATAATAATACCCCTTCTTCCCATCTCCTTCCACTTCCCATATCCCTCCCTCTCCCATCCCCCTCCACTTCTCCCTACCCTTATTCCTTTCCTCCCCTCATTCCTTCTCTTTAAAAAATTACAGTGCCTGCATCGGTTGGCACTACATCAAATAGTCAAAGTGCCAAGGAGGATGGAAAGATCAAGGTGATAAAGCACTTACCAGACCTCCATTGAATTAGTGGAGAAGGCTTATTGCCACCCAAATTCCTGTGAAAATTAATGGTTGTTGCAATGGCGCAAATTTAGTTACAAAGGTTGTCGAAAAAGGTGAGGATTACTGGAAATCTGGGGAGACTTGTTGTCACCCAGACCCCAGGGAACACTACCGGTTTTTTTTTTTTTGTCAGCGAGCAATATCTGACGATAACCTGTGTGAGAACTCCTAGTGAGTGAAATAATAATAATAATAATAATAATAATAATAATAATAATAATAATGATAAATAATAATAAATAAATAAATAAATAAATAATTGTAAGTTAACCCCCCTGTGCCTTTGCCTTCCGCCCTCCTTTTTGTTGTTGTGTGTATGTCACCATAAACTGACACCACACCAAATAAATGAGGAAGGTTAAGCAGGATGGGACGACCGAGGAGAGAAAGCACTAACCAGACTTCCACTGGATGAGTGCAAAGGAGACTGGGACCTTGAGAAGGCTTATTGCTACCCAAATCCCAATGGTCGCTGTCAACGTGAAATTAATAGTAAGTGGCTATTGCGATAACGCTTTTGCAAAGGTTATCGAAAGAGGTGGAGAGTACTGGAAATTTGGGAAGACTTGTTGTCACTCAGACTCTAGAGAACACCACCAGTTGTTCTCAAATCTTTCATGACGGCCTGTGTGGCTAATCCTGCTACTAAATAATAATAATAATAATAATAATAATAATAATAATAATAATAATAATAATAATAATAACTAGCGACCCATCACCTGCCTTCCAATGATGTGTGAATTTCTGACAGGCATTTTTGCAAATGAGATTTACCGATATCTGAAACAGCAAAAAACCTTACCTGAAGAACAAAAGGGATGCAGACGAGGTAGAAGAGGAATCCAGCATTAATTGCTTATTGATATGACAATAATTCTGGGAATGTAACAGAAGACTCACAAATCTATGCATATCATAAATAGATGAAAGCAAAGCATACGATCTGGTTTCACGAGATAAAGGAATGCATGGAAATATTTGGAATGTTCGACATTTCTTGGAAAGAAGTATGAAACAATAGAATGTGTCATTGGTATCAAACTAATGGAAAATAAGGAGCATCAGGTAAGTTATTTATTATGTATGGATGACTTAAAAGTGTATGCAAAGAATGAAGACCAGTTAAGTATGCTTGTGAGGATTGTTCACATGTTCAGTAATGGCATAGGAATTTAGCATGAGGAAGTGTGGTGACCTGAAATTGAAAAGGAGAAAATGTTGAAAGTAAAAGAATAAAGTTTTTAAATGCGAAAATGGAAAAAAAAAAAAGGTTGAAGAAAGGTACACCTATTTAGCCATAACCAGCCATGGCCAGCGCGGCCGCAGCCGAGATTGAACTCACTACACGAGTTTTGTAATTCAAATCTTGTCGGTAGCTGAATACTTGATGCTTCGCCAGGGCTATCAAGGGTATTTTTTATCACGGTGCCATCACTAGATGGGGTGCCTACCACGGCTTAAGAGAGTCCCATCTATCATCGAAAGAAGGATAAACTGCGCCAGTTTCTCAAGCTGGTATTTTACCTTGCAGAACATACAGCGATTGGCCTTCCCAAATGGTCACCTATGTGGTACTGGCCAAGCTCAACGTTGCTATTTAGGAATTCTGGAATTAGATAAAATAAAAGCTGAAATGAAAGAAATAAAACGGAAAAAATACAAGAGAAGACTACGGTCGGTCCTTAGGTCAAGATTGAATGGGAAAAACTATCGGCAGTAAATACATGAGCAGTAGTTATATTTCGATATGAGGTGAGTATTATTTAATGGACAGAAAATTGACTGAAAGATATATGGAAAAAAAAAGGAAAACAATAACAATGAATTTAGCTTCTCACCTTAAGAGCAGATGTCGGTAGGTTATATGTGAAAAGAAAATAAGGAAAACCAGGAGTAATAGATATAGAACGATGCGTAAAAGAAGAAAACGTTCTGAAAGTTTACATCTCTAACTGTAAGGAAAAAGCTTCTAAAGAGTGTGTTAACATTTGAAAAATTACAAGTGAATGAACTAGTAGGGAGTAAGAAAAGAATTTAAGGCAAGAAATGAACAAAAAAAAAGAAAATGGTTTAATTTGAGAAGAAAATGCATAGTTAATGCAGTAAGGATATACCAAGGGTAGTGGACATGGAAAAAAAAAACTTTGCGCTGATTGCCAAAATGTGACTTGAAGGTTTGAACAGAATCCGTAATATGTGTCGCACAGGAGCAATCGCTCAGGACAAATTATGTGAAGTATCACTCAAACGGCTGAAAGTCTCCTGTGTTTACTGTGTGAGCAGAAAGCTGAGAGTATACAACATATCGTCAGTATTTATGGGAAATTAGTTCAAAATAGTACAAGAGACGCCGTAACAATATTAAGAGAAAGGCCCATTACAATATATGTACTAAAAGGTCAAAATGCAGTGAAAAATGGTATGGGTATGTTCAAGCGGGGGGGGGTAGAAAGTGATAGTGTGAAGCTATTGTGAGATAGCTTGTTTTCTTGCGACGAAATTCACCCCGGATCGGTTAAGCTGACTCTTTCCAATGAATTCGACGTATCTCGCACGAAAGCTGACCAAGCCTGGCGATCCATCGCCAACGCTGACACTATCAATAATCAGTCATGGTTCCAATGGCGAACACCATAGATTATCGAACCCAGAATCAGTTAGGTATCCTCTCTAACTGTTCTGGGACACGTTTTAAACTGACTGCCGCATCGCTTCTTCCAGTCGCGACGAGGAACCGGATCGATATCTTCTCTGATGAGATCGCCTCGTTGACAGTAAATGCGTCTCGTGAAGAGCCAGCTGATTGTAGGATTTGAATATCCAATGTGATAATTTGATTGAAGCAAGGAGACCGGATTTATTCTTGTCAAAAGAAAAAAGGAACACAAGGCAATAATAATTGATATATCAGTGCCAGCAGATGTGAAGGTGGAGGAAAAAGAAGATCGAAAAGTAGGAAGACTTAAAATGGGAGATAAAAGATTGTGGAAGTTGAAAGAAGAAGTTCTGTTATATTTATATCGGAAAACGCTGAAATCTAATGATGAACGATTATTATTATGATTGTTTGGAAGGATAGATATTTTGTCATCTAAGATATGTATCGGAAATGTTAAATTTGAAATTTTAACATAAAACAAACAGGAATTTTAGCTAATAATAATAATAATAATAATAATAATAATAATAATAATAATAATAATAACAAATGGATTACATGACAAGCATCAAGTGATTTGATTATTTAATGCTATGTTGTAGTGATAACGTAGTTACAAAGAAATAGTTTTACATATGTGTGTGTGTGTGTGTGTGTGTGTGTGCGTGCGTGCGTGCGTGCGTGCGTGCGTGCGTGCGTGCGTGCGTGTGTGTGTGTGTGTGTGTGTGTGTGTGTGTGTGTGTGTGTGTGTGTGTGTAGAACGATGCGCAAAAGAAGAAAACGTTCTGAAAGTTTACATCTCTAACTGTAAGGAAAAAGCTTCTAAAGAGTGTGTTAACATTTGAAAAATTACAAGTGACCGAACTAGTAGGGAGTAAGAAAAGAATTTAAGGCAAGAAATGAACAAAATAAAAACCAGAAAATGGTTTAATTTGAGAAGAAAATGCATAGTTAATGCAAAATATTTGGTAGATATCTAATAAACTGCTCTTCCCACACACAAAAAATAAATTCACATTAGTGGCCTGGCAAAACTGAACCTGGCCAGCAGGACACTATAGAAATGTAGGCAAATTTGAGCATATTTTGTTGGTTTTAAAATTTAGGTTCTTATTACCAATTATATTAAAATTTTAACCATAGAATAGTATTATAATCTTCAAAAAACCTGAAAATTTTCATGTAGTTTCGTCCCATAGAATAAAAGATATGAGCATTTTAATATTCAATTTGGCTACCAGCATTAATATATACATATATATATATATATATATATATATATATATATATATATATATATATATATATATATATATCCATCAAAGGACTGCTTGAAAGTTAGTTATTTACCAAAATTTTATTCAAATTCATGCGATGTTCATAAAGTTATGACAGTTATGACAGTTATATATATATATATATATATATATATATATATATATATATATGTATATATATATATATATATAACTGTCATAACTTTATCAACATCGCATGAATTTGAATAAAATTTTGGTAAATAACTAACTTTCAAGCAGTCCTTTGATGTATATATATATATATATATATATATATATATATATATATATATATATATATATATATATATATATATACAGGGTGAACAGAAAGTCCTTGGACCAATTCAAAAGTAGTTTATTAATAGAAACTTACAAAAATATAAATTAAACATGAATGAAAATTATAAGTTAGGAAACCAAGAATAAATTCAAATTATTTATTTTCAATGTGATGTCCCTTACTTTCGATTAGACGTTCAATTCTCTGTCTGAAGTTACCAACCGAGGTACGCAGCGTTTCCTGGGGTATTTTAGCCCATTCACTCAGAAGAGATGTCTTCAAAGCATCAACACTTGGATGAGCAACAGAACAGACCTTTGCCTCCAACAAAGACCACACCGAAAAATCCATGGGATTCAAATCAGGCGATGCAGGAGGCCACATCTCCTTACTCCAGAATCTTGGAAAATGACGTTGGCACCAGTCCTGAGTTTTTTTCTGGAGGTGTGGGATGGTGCTCCATCTTGTTGGAAGGTGAAAGGCTGATCTTTGAAGTGTTTCTTCATCTCTTCAAATGCTGGAACCAAAATAACGTTAATGTAGCGATCTGTGTTGATCTTAACCCCCTGCTCCACGGAAATCAGAGGCGACTTCCAAGATTTGAAGACTACAGCCCACACCATGAGGGAAGACGGCTTTTGTCGGCGGAAAACTATTCTCACGGAGTCATCAATGTCTGCTGAAGATTTTGCGTAAACTCTGTCGTTCTGATTGTTAACAGTCGCTTCAATTGTGAAGAGTTTTTTATCAGAAAAAAACGATCTCTCGCTCTTCCGTGCCAGCCTTCAGTTCTCCAAGAAGAAACTTTGCTCTTTCAAGTCTCTTGTGCTTTTGGGCAGGTGTGAGGTACTGTCTCTTTCTCATCTTGTAGGGGGGGGCAACTGGAGATCGTTTTTTAGGATGGTTTCATCGATGTCACGCTCACATTCATGTATTTAGCCATTTGTCTTGCAGATCTCTTCGGGTTCCTCCTTACCCTCTCTCGGACAGCTTTAATCACCTTCTTTGTTCGAGCAGTGCGAGGTCTTCCACTCCTAGGACGGTCTTCAGATGTACCAAGTTCTTTAAATATGTTCAAAACATGGTACACGGTGGATTTAGCCACTTTCAAGAGCTTAATAATCTCTGAGTTTGTCCTTCCCGCGCAATGAAGCTGAATTATGGCCTCTCGTTTGCTCATTTTTCTGAAAGTTTAAACAAAATTATTTTTGTTGAAAATAATTAGATCAATAGTTAGACTAAATACTTACTTTATTCGAAAAGAGAAAAAGTGATTTTAACAATATTTAATTTTAAAACTAAAAATGGTGCAAGGACTTTCTGTTCAACCTGTATATATATATATATATATATATATATATATATATATATATATATATATATATATATATATATATATATCCATCAAAGGACTGCTTGAAAGTTAGTTATTTACCAAAATTTTATTCAAATTCATGCGATGTTCATAAAGTTATGACAGTTTATTTTTATCGAGGAATTTCCACTGTTCATCGCTTTATTGCAAATCTCTTCAGATGTTTTATGGTAAAAATACAACGTCTAATCATGAAAACTTTATTTTTTATTATATTTTTCTGTCAAATAATAAACAAATGTACATCCTAGGCGCTAAGCTTAAAATAAATGAATTATTTATCGATGTATCCACCAATATTTTGAAATACCTTTAAACAGTCTTTTGTCCACCGAAGAAGTAAATTGTTTGATCTGAAAAAATGTTATGGCTCTGGCGACATCAACTACTTTCCTCCACAGGGCATTCTTTCAAGTAAATTTTCAATATTAACCAGAGATATTCAATGGGGTTAAGTTCTGGAGAACACGGTGGCCAGGTCATGAGGGTTTCTTCAAAGAAGCTCATAGATTCAAGGAATGCTGCAGCCGCCCAAGTAGAATGGGATGGTGCATTGTCATGCATAAAAATCATCTGAAAGCGACGTGACAATGGTAGGTCATGTTGCCATGGTAACAAATAATCATCTAAAAAGGCCGTGTACGCATTGCTGGTAAACTTTACACCCTCTGGCACTCGGAATGGTTCAACCAACTTATCCCCAATGATTTGCGTCTAAAACATGATGCCTCCACCTCCTTGTTGGCGATGAACTCTGTAAGAGGTCGGAGTTCGATTCGGATTCCAAACTTTGACCCATCCATCCAGATAGTTTTTAATGTGCACATCGATACACGAAAAAAAATTTATAAGTGTATATATATATATATATATATATATATATATATATATATATATATATATATATATATATATATATATATATATATATATAGGGTGACAAAAAAAACATAGAAAGTATATCTAGAACATATGCTGTAGAACGGAGAAAAAAGACCAAAGACCCTAGTGTTTTGATGGGATGTTTTGAATATAATAAACTAATTATGACCAAAGTTTCATTTCATTCGGACAAAACACTAAGAAACGGGGCCTAATTAGAGTTGAGGTCCCTTTTTGGGGGGTCACCCTATATATATATATATATATATATATATATATATATATATATATATATATATATATACCACCTATTTGGCAATTTTGTAAGTTCCAAATCTCAGCGACTATTCATCAGAATTTTACAAATGAAGGCTCATTGGAAAGCTAATGAACTGAATTGTGTAGTGAGCTATGTAACATTTTCCGTTAAGATCGCTTATTAGATATAGCCTATTTTTGGCACTTCTTTACAGCCATAAAATGTTTTAATCATAGTCATTTGTTTTCCTAGTTTTGCATATGAATTACAAAATATCTGATATTTCCCCAAAACCTCTGGCCTTAATGGAGGGGAGACTAAAACTTACTGCTATGGTTCCAAATTATCTGAAATAGCAGCAAGGAGAGACTTGATTCCAAATATTTCTCATGTGTTATTTCTCCCCTCTTTGGTTTTCATACATAAAGTAAATTTCACAGTGTATGAAGATTATTTGATACTGGAGATATTCATAATCGTGCCTTATTTCCAAAAGAGGGGAGGTATGACATATATAAATATTTGGAATTAAGTCTCCCCCTTGCTTTTATTTCAGATAATTTGAAAATATAGCAGCAAGTTTTAGTTTCCCGTCCATCAAGGCCAGAGGTTTGGAGGAAATATATATATATATATATATATATATATATATATATATATATATATATATATATATATATATATATATATATATATATATATATATATACTTATGTATGTTGTGATACCAGCTTCGGCTGATACCATACAAAATTATCGTGGTTGGTTACGGAGAAGGAAAAGACTGACGAGGGAGAGTACCACCCAAACCTCGACTGTAAGGCTGCATAAAGTACTGGAATATTGGGAAAGTTTATTACCATTTAAATTTCAGAGAAGTCCAATGCTCGATGCTAGCGAGAAACCAATGGTAAACGGCTATTATGATAACGTAAACTGATTTGTAAAGGTTATCGTAAAGATGTGTGCGGTGTTGTAAATCTACGGAGACTTGCTGTCACTCGGACTCCAGATAACACTTCCAGTTGTTGTCAGTGAGTAATCACTTATGCTGAGTTGTATGATAACACCTTGTGAGGAAATGATGATGATGATGATGATGATGATGATGATGATGATGATGATGATGATGATGACGACGATGATGACGATGATGATGATGATGATGATGATATTTATGACGCCGACAACGACGATGGCGGCGGCGGCGGCAATAAACAGTGGTGTGGTGAACAGGAAGACGCTTGACGGAAGCGACGAAAGATATTGATATGTGGCAAAAAGAAAAACTAGACACATTTTCCAAACCACAAACACGTCACCTGTATATTTATGCTGCAATAAAACAATATTTATTCTTTGCCTCCTTTAACTCTATTTTGCCGTCTTTCGTTGCCGGTGCAACCGTTGTTGTTATTGTTGTTGTTGCTGTTGCTGTTGTTGTTATTGTTGTTGTTGCTGCTGCTGTTGCTGTTGTTGTTGTTGTTGCTTTCACATATTCTTCTTTTTTTCTTCTTCTTTTTCTTATTGTTGTTGTTGTTGTTGAGCATCGTTTATTCATTTCGTATGAACACAGTGATCATTGTTGATATTCGTTTTCTTTCTAGTTATAAGCCTTTCTAAAAAGACATTGGGTACCTACAGGAGATGCCGCATGAAAGTTGCCAACATCCGTAAGTAAAAGTGTTACTGCAGAATGAACTAGATTCGAACTTGGCACACTTAAGTTGAAAATCCATGTTTACCACTTAGCCACCATCACCACCCTGTTGTTGTTGTTGTTGTTGTTGTTGTCGTTGTCGTTGTTGTTGTTGATGTCAGTGGTGGGAGTGGGAGTGGTGATGAACTTGGAATACCCAGTCTGTGTCGTTAACCACTTAGACACCGTTACCTCCCTGTCGCTGCTGTATTTATCTTGTGTCAAACTAACTGTACGATCAGTCGACATCATCAGCATTAACAATAACCTAACAAGTCGCAAGACAATTCTTTGATCATATTTTCAAATAATTCTTTCTTTCTAATATACACTCAAAATGCATGCAATCCATTTTGTTGTCAAAACCATTTCTCATTTTATGGCACCGGGTTATTTCGATGAATTATTTCTGTTATATTTCGAGATTCTTGCAAAGTTTCGTGACAATACAGAAATTATTACCTAACTCATTCTGCATAATTCCATCCAAATATCGTTATTTCTTTTTATTTATTTCAAATAGATATATGATAATCTCTATATGAAACGAGAATTCCATGGAAATCTAGAAATGATTTTGTCGTTTAGGGAATCGTCATTATTTTGTTCAAATTTCAAATCGACATAAAAATGATACCTTGTTAAAATATAGAGATTAGAATGAAAATCAATAAGTTATGTTCCTATGATGCGTCCATCCAAACTGCGCGTATAGCGATGAATATATTATTTCAAACTGATGCGTGACAAAAAAAGGGGCAGTCCAATAGACGACAGAAACAATTATAGAGATGCGTGGACGCAATATATATATATATATATATAGAGAGAGAGAGAGAGAGAGAGAGAGAGAGACAGACAGACAGACAGACAGACAGACAGACAGACAGACAGACAGACAGACAGACAGAAAGAGAGATGCGTCCAATGGACGAACAGAAACAATCATAGAATCAGAGAAGGGTTCAAATCTCCCGACCGGCTGTAATCGTGACACCCTGCACTGATGATTCACGAAAGGGTGAAACACTAGTGTCTGTAGGTATTTAAAAAATTATTATAGTAATAATTATATATATATATATATATATATATATATATATATATATATATATATATCCTCTGATCCTGAGCAAGTGGTACAATGGGGAAAGAGGTGGCTTGTTACTTTTAATGCATCTAAAACCAAGCATTTATCTTTACATCATCAACGCTCTGATCTCCATCTGGCATCAATTAAAATGAATGGATCTCGTCTTGGGGAGGCCTCATGTTTTGACAAGCTTCTGGGCTTGACCTTTACTCCTGATCTTAAATGGAACACATACATTAAATCTGTTGCCAAGGTCGCTGGAAAATGGCGGGATCCTTCTATCGATCCAGTAGGTATCTCACTGCTGATGCAATTCTCTATCTATATAAGAGCCAGGTACGTCCAAGGATGGAATACTGTTGCCACATCTGGCCAGGAGCTGCTAAAAAGGATTATCCTGCTTTGATAGAGTTCAAAATAGACTTCGTAGCCTTGTGGGGGGTGTTTTTTCTCTTCCCTGCAACCTCTTTCTCATAGAAGAGATGTTGCGAGTTTATCTCTACTTTATCGTTATTTTCATGGCAAGTACTCGGCTGAGCTCCATTCTATGGTTCCCCCTCGCCAAACTTTCACAAGAAACACTCGTCTAGCAGAAAACACTATCACTAATTTCCCCCACTCTTTATCTGTGCCTAAACCGAAACGTAGATTCCATGAGCAAAGCTTCTTTCTTAGAACTGCACGCCTATGGAATTGTCTTCCGTTTTTCTGCTTTCCAGCTGACTACAATATGGTTGTCTTCAAGTCTAACGTAAACAAGTTTTTGATGAGCCGTTCCATATAAGTTAACAAATTTACCGAATCTCCATCACTAACGGTTACTATATTGTCCAATTTCTACTGTACACTCTTTAACCCTTATCCTTGAGTGGCCTCTTGGCCTTGATAAGTGATGATACCTATGTAAAAAAATATATATACATTAATTATTTATTTATATATATATATATCTGTATATATAACATTAATTATTTATATATATATATACATATATATATATAAATATACATACATATATATATATATATATAAAGTAGTAAATTAATGATCAATATTGATAAGTAGTAAGATTGCAAGTAGAACAAGAATAGGTTTTAAAATTTATGCTAGAATTGTCCACAACTAACCAAGTAATTTATTTTTAAGTAACGCTCTTCTGAGGATTAAAGGTTTAATTCTAAGAATACTTTAGAATTACTTAAACCAGGTCATGGCTGACAGGAAGAGAGCTTGTTACCCGCGTGGATTAAATAAAGGATTCTGTTCGAAATTACGTGCAGATTCCCGAGTTCGACAGAATGATTCACGAGTTCAACAAAGTTCGACGAAGGTCAGGGGTTACAACATTGTAGGAATAACATTTAAAACGAGAACAGTAGTCCGATAAATCCACATAATCCAAGCTATCCTCATCTCAATACAAGAAGAGGGCAAATAATCATATCATTATCGATATAATCCACAAAAAAAAAAAACTGTACTTAGATGAACTTAAATCTGGTTCACAAAATTTTGTGCTAAAGATTGCTCGACTCGATGACTCGAGTTTGTGAAATGCTGGCATTATATGAAACTAATCAGCGCCACACAACGCGTGACATCGAACACATGTTGAGAATGTGCAAATTAAGCATTGGAAATGGCTTTCTTTTAACTCGATTACGTTCACCGATTACATTTGCTTTCTACAAGAGAATATGCGAGAAAAAGATTATGGTGTATCATAATTTCACCTGCGCCGAAATTGAATTACATCTGGCCGAGGCAGTAATCGATGAATTCTTTAGAATTAATCGAAAACATGTCATATATCTTCCGGATAATAAGAGATTATAGATTTCTTTGGTGTACATAAATAATCATTATACAGTTAATTTGTAAGGTTTTTGTTTGTTTGTTTGTTTGTTTGTTTGTTTGTTTTATTTTTTATTTTCATTTTTTTTTTTTTTTTTTATTTTTTTTTTTTTTTTTTTTAGTGGCGGGTGTCAGGTGTGAGGCATCCGGATTGCTATTTATTCTAATAAAGGAAGACGTTTCTGACTATAAACCAAAAATCTACAGCAGGAGGTATAATTCCTCCAAGTACATGAGAAAAATGAAAGGTTATGTAAAACGAAGAAAAGATAACAAACGCTCATATTCAGGAAACATCATAGATGGGTTTTTACTCATTAGTACCACAGATTAAGTCACAACAAATGTACGACAACTATTCCTACTTCGTGTAATATTTAGACACGTCATTCAAGCAACCTGGGTGCCTTATGTCAAGAAGAAGAAGGAACCGATTTTAATTAAGACGAACTGATATGCCGTTTCTTTTGTTTTGTTTTTGTTTGTTTGTTTGTTTGTTTATTTGTTTGTTTGTTTTTTTTGGGTTTTTTTGTGTTGTTTTTGTTTTTTGTTTCTTTGTTTGTTTGTTCCTTTTGTTTTGTTTTTTGTTCGTTTGTTTTTGTTTGTTTGTTTTTTTTGTTTGTTTTGTTTTGTTTTGTTTTGTTTTTTTGCCTACAGCATTTGTAAAAAGAATTTTTTTTTTAATTTCGGGCAGATGCACCGAGATTTGAGGAAATTAAATAACTTGTTGATATATATATTTTTTCATCGTCATTTTGGGTAAATATTTGCTGTTAAAACAAACATTTACGATGAAAAAAAACAACAAAAGCAACATTTACGATTTTAAAAAATAATCAAATATTTTTATCATATAAGGTTTTTTTCTTTTTATATTTGACGCGTATTTTTTAAACATTCTCCTAAATCGGAAGAAAACATGAGTTTTTACAAAGATTTCAGCTAAAAAAAAGTATAAAACAGCACGAGCTATTTGTTGTGCCTAAATTTCTCGTGTTTTAATTTATTGTGTTTTAATTTCTCGTGTCTAAATTTGCAGTACTTTAATTTATCGTACTTAAATTTATCGTGTTTTAATTTGTCGTGCTTTAATTTATAGTGTCTAAAATTGTCGCGTTTTAATTTATTGTGTTTTATTTATTGTGAATTAATTTACCGTGCCTCAATTTGTTGTGCCTTAATTCATCTGTCTAAATTTGTCGTGCCTAAATTTGTTGTACTTTAATTTAATGCTCCTAAATTTGTCGTGCTTAAATTTATTGTGTCTAAATTTATCGTGCCCAAATATGTTGTGCTTTAATTTATCGTGTCTAAATTAGCCGTACCTTAATTTGTTGTGCTTTAATTTTTTTAGTCTAAATTTGTCGTGCTTTAATTTATCGTGTTTTAATTTATCGTGCCTAAATTTGCCGCGCCTTAATTTGTTGTGCTGTAATTTATCGTGTTTTAATTAATCGTGTCTACATTTGCCGTACTTTAATTTATCGTATCTTAATTTATCGTGTCTAAATTTGCCGTATTTTAATTTATTGTGTTTTAATTTATCGTGTCTAATTTTGTGCCTTAATTTTTCGTGCTTTAATCCATCCTGTTTTAGTTTATTGTGTCTAAATTTGCCGTACCTTAATTTGTCATGCTTTAATTTTTTGAGTCTAAATTTGTCGTGCTTTAATTTATCGTGTTTTAATTTATCGTGCCTAAATTTGCCGTGCATTAAATTTGCCGTGCTTTAATTTGTCGTGCTTTAATTTATCGTATTTCAGTTTATTGTGTCTAAATTTGCCGTGCCTTATTAAGTTGTGCTTTAATTTATCGTGTTTTAATTTATCGTGTCTACATTTGCCGTGCCTTAATTTATCAGGTTTTAATTTATTGTGCCTAAACTTATCGTGTCTAAATTTGTCGCACGTTTAATTTTTCTTGTCTGAATTTGTCATGTCTAAATTTGTCGTACTTTAATTTATTGTGCCTAAATTTGTCTTGCTTAAATTTATTGTGTCTAAATTCATCGTGCCTAGATGTGTTGTGATTTAATTTATCGTGTCTAAATTTATCGTGCCTAATTTGTCATGCCATATTATCACAGGAAGAACCAACAGGACCCGTTGCCGTGCTTTGTCTAACATTTGTCGTGCCTTAATTTGTCGATTTAAGACTGGGTTTGATGTTGCCGCATACATCAACAAAATTATGAAAAAACAGTAGACAAACATAAAAACCGCGGGACTCAGAAGAAAGATATGAGCGTCATAATCGGGGGTGGCTGCTTTGATAGCCAAATAAACGGTTCCGATTAGTCTTTTCGGACTATGGATACTCTCTGGAAAGTGCCTGCGCGTGAAATTATTGAGGTAAGAGTTTCACAATCACCAACCACACCTCCCCTGAGTCAGTATTCTTTTATTCCAGTTGCAAGTATATATGTTCAGGACCTGGAAACATATACAGCACCTTGTATTCCTAATTGGTCACCCATATGGTACTGGCCAGTCTCATCGTTGCTTGATTTCGGTTACCTTGCTAGATAAATAAATCAACACAGGCCATACATCTCACTGTTTTCAAGATATTGAAGAATTGAGCTATAGATTAACGAAAGTTGCTCTCTTCAAATATTCTGGTCTTGTCTTCCACGATATTCAGCTTTCACACCCAATAATACTACACAGAACCATCTATTTTACTGCGATAAAATATTTTTATAATGATGCTGAAACGATAAATATATAATAGTTATATGATTTCCTCAAACACCTATAAACACTTTGAATTCAAACAAAACTCCATCAAACGATTAAAGAAAAGCTTTGGTTGTGTTATTATTGGATTCTAATATTCATATCTCATCAAAGAAGGATCTTAAAGGTTTGATGATTACTTTGATGTTCTGGCTTTATAAATTGAATATAATAATATACGCATAATGTCATTACAAAGGATTTAGTAGACTAGACTCAATATACTAGCAAAAGGTAGAAATTTCACGGTTGAACTTATGGAAGTAACTCTAGACAAGACATGAAGTCACTTGATGTAAGAAGCTGAAATTAACCAAATATGTTTATCACAATTATAGAAAATGCCTATTAGCCTTAGTTTTGAAGAAGCAGGGAAATATATCAAACAATTACGAGGAACACGTGCCATAATAATAATTATTATAACTGTGAATACCAACATAACGTGTGTTAAACGCATATTCCTTTTTTTTAAGATGCCAGAAGTACTTTATCCTAATCGGTTAAACCGACAGGAACACAATTCAATTTTGGAACAATTCATTTTAAAATCTCATTGTTTTACCTAATCCAGACCAATTAATTTTTAATTATTTTCATGCTTGCATTTTATTTTCGGTGGTAGACAATCTCATTTAAAGTGAGTTTGGAAGTTGATAACGTACGTACATCGGACGATCTCATATTTAAATGGGTCTAGAATAATCCATTTTCAAATGAATAGCGTGCCCCTGCAGGCCGATAATAGTCAAAACAAACTCAATGGTATTAATAATAAAACGTGTATGGACAAAGGTATTTTACAGAAGTACACGTCATGGTTCTTGGGCCATAACTGTCACAAATCGCTGCCACGACGTGTAGATATAATTATATTAATTGTCTCTATGCATGTCCATTATTCCTGAAACGGACAGATCAGCTTATCCCATGAAAATTGATAAAGCCATACTTTTGCCTTAGCAACATCGGTTAGTTTTCGATTGCGTGCATATTTCATCTTTGAACGATTATATGGTTTCATTCTTTTGATATAGATGATGATGATGATGATGATGATGATGATGATGATGATGATGATGATGATGATGATGATGATGATGATGAAAAACCGTATTGAAGAAGAGATTGTTAAAGATCGAACAGGGCACATTGATTATATGGTATGTAACAGTCTTGCTTATAGGGTTCCAACGTAATGCGTTGCTTAGCAACATGATAAAAACATAAAAATGTATAAAGGTCTACTTTCATTCAGTCTCTTCTTGTTCATGATGGATGCAGCTTTCGATGCAAAAAAAAAGAAGAAAGAAAACCTCGTCGGAACACTTAATGTACATAAACTTATGAAAAAGAAATAGTGTGTTAAATACGAATCTATAGAGATGCTGTCGTTATAATGGTGTAGACGACTGCAAGGCATGTCTGGTGCTAGAAAGAATCGTCTGGCACTTGTGGCAATTACTATTCCCATAACGATGACGGATCATCGTCGTTGCAATGAGGTGATCAGTAATGCTCCAAGGATGGCCCAGATTTTGTTGATGAATGTAATTGCATTGTTATGTGTTGATTGGTCCTATCTCTAAACTATTCTGTTAGTTGCAGAGAGGTGGCGGTTGTTCAGTGGTTAATGGCACAGTTTGACAACCAGAGTGTTTCACAAGAATTACTTTCACTTAGGATGTTGGCAACCTTCACATGAATCCTCTACAGAATCTTCGGATTCATACGAGATGATGATGATGATGATGATGATGATGATGATGATGATGATGATGATGATGATGATGATGATGATGAAAAGTTTTCATTTCATGAAAATGTATGACTTCTAACATTTATAGTTTTGAACAATCATTATTGAAATGCGTGTGATTTTTAGGGTTTTTTTTTTTTAGAAAAGGTATTTTTCTTAATTTTAATTCGATAAATGTACAAATAATTAATGTTTCATTTTGTTTTATTACAATTTTGTTAATGTTATTTTACATTAACATAAACTCACACAGATATCTGTCCACCCTATCAAGATGCATACTACAGTGGAATATATTCTGCATTTTGTACAAGCTAACAATAAACATTACTCTAACCTAAATCTAATCTTACGCATGTCTAAGTAAAACTCACAAAAGTAGGTCACTTGACATGTGCGAGTATTTTGTTTGACCGGCGAGACGATTCTACAAAAAGACACAATTATTAACAAAAAACACAATTATTAACAAAAAATATTATTATTAAAAAAAACATAATTATGAACAAAACCATTATCATTAACAAGAACATAATTATATTAAAACATAATTATTAAAAAAAAATCATTATTAAAAAAAATCAGCATTATTAACCAAAAAACATTATTATTTACAAAAAGCATTATTGAATAAATTAAAATTATTTAAAAAAAACATAATTATTAAAAAAAAACATAATTATTAAAAAACATAATTATTAAAAAAAACATAATTATTAACAAAAAAACATAATTATTAAAAAAAAACATAATTATTAAAAAAAAATTATTATTATTAACAAAAACATAATTATCACCAAAAACATCATTATTAACAAAAAAATATAATTATTACAAAAAATATAATTATTACCAAAAACATAATTATTACAAAAAACATAATTATAAACAAAAAAAAACAATTATTAACAAAAAAACATAATTATTAACGCAAAAACATGATTATTAACAAAAAAAAACATAATTATTAACAAAAAACATAATTATTAACAACAAAAACATAATTATTAACAAAAAACACATAATTATTAACAAAAAAAAACATAAATTTTAATAGAAAATTGAAATAGTTTTTTGAAGATAACGATTAGATTTTTTGCATTCCTGCATCACATATTTATGTGAAGCAAGATGAAGAAATCTAACTCCCTAAAGGAAAGATGCAAAAATAGCTTTGAACGAATCTGTCGACGGCCAGGCGTTCAGCAATAGACCAATAACTACTTACAGTAAGTTCCTAGAAACAAACCAAATTATACGTCATTCTGACAAAAGGACGCATAATAAGAGCAAGATATCCCCTAGTTTGTCACAGTGTGCCAAGGATTAGCTTGGTCCGACATTTCTACATCTGATAGGAAAGTTTAGCTTAAATTTATTTTCTAGTTTAAGTCACCCAATGGTTTTGCGAGATCACTTGAATGAAAATCCTGAATAACGGTGAATGGAAGATTTTTTTTTTTTCTTTTTGCAATCACATCTTTTTTCTTTTCTTCTTTTCCTTTGATTGCTACATTCCAGTCAATAATATCAGCCGATTTTTTAGAACCCAGAAAACGAGAGTTTATCTTGGAAACATATTCTTATAAAATAAATATTTAAAGAGAATTTATTGATAAAATATTAAATGAATGCATAAGTGATTATCAAACGTATATAAATGGTTAGTCTATATAAATAAAAGTATATGCATGTGTGTGTGCGTGTCGCTCTGTATGTAAATATTTAACCGATAAACTCTTAAACTACTGGCCATGTAATACTAAAATTAACAGGAAATCGTAATCGTACAGTAAATATGGTTTATAACGAGTAAAATCTTGTTTGGGTGCATGGATAACACCTACAAACATATATCAATAATTATCCTCATTTTCATAGTTGCTGTTGATTTACCACGTTTCGACCAGTTCATCTTCTGGCCTTCTTCAGGTGATTAACTGCAAATGCTGAGTCTCGTAACTGTATCTCCAGCCTTCCATAATTGTTGCTGTCTCACTAGCGATTTCAATCCAACCCAAAGCAAGCCGGAAGTTTAGTTGACCAAAATGTGACGCGACACAACAACTATGGAGGATACAGTTGCGAAACTCAGCATTTCTATCCCGTCGCGATTAATCACCTGAAAGAAGGTCAAAGGATGAATTCGCCGAAACGTGGTGAAACAACAGCTATGAAGATGAGGATAACAGTCTGAAAAAAAATAAACGCACAAATTATTTCAAAAGATTCCAATAATAAAGGAATAATAAAAAATATATCGGCAAGTTGAAATGCAAATTGTTCATTTCAACTTGTCGATATATTTTACTTCTTTCTGCGCCTGCCCGAAATCAAGTCATTTTATTTTAACTTTTGAAATTGCTACTATGTATTAGGTACAATATAACATTCAATAGAGAATTGGATCTGTAATAATAAATATGAAATCTGCATTAATTAAAATATATTTAAGCGTATTTTACGATCCGACAAAGCCGGACGCCCACGCTAGCGTTTGAATAAAAACTTCAAGTACTAACGAAATGACAAGAAAATTCTTTATATGTAATTATGTTTGTAATCTAATATCAGTCAGCATTTTTTATTGTTGTTGGCATCCTTCCGTCTCGACGGACGATGAAGAATTGCGCCTGAAGGTTGCCTTGTTGAGTGGTGGCAGCAGTTGATGTGACTGAGCAGTACCGATGCGGGAGCGGCAGATTCTATTGCACTTCTCGCAGGGGTACGCTCCCTCAGGATCCACCGATGTTGCTGCTAATGCTCTTGTGCCTACATCTCCTCTTCTCGCATTGTTCATTTCTTCTCTCCTCGCTCAGCCGGACACACTTCTTGACTTTGACCCCCAGGATTCACAGTTTGCAGCTGAGGATTCATGATCAACAGGGTTGACGCTGTCGGATTTTAAGTCCCTTTCGCACACATCCTTAAATCTGAGGAGTGGTCTACCGGCTGGTCTGCTGTTGGCTGAGAGCTCACCATAGAGGATGTCTTTGGGAACGACGTGCCCCAGCCAG
>NC_136497.1:24695600-24980600 GCF_053919585.1 Euprymna scolopes
AAAGCACATCAGACAGCATATTTTCTTGTATTCCCATGTTGTGTCTACACCAATGAGCTATCAATAAATCAAATCAAATAAAATAAAATGTCTTTACACATTCATGCGCATGCGTTTATTCATGTTGCCCTTTTTATTCTCTTCGTTGTCGTTTCTTTTCATCGTCGCCGTGTTTCATCTGTAGCCGTGATCATCTCGTCTATTATAACTAAGACAAATAAAAATTCTCATGCAAGAAAGACACAAAGAGACGTTCACTGAGTTGCTTCAATGTTATATAGATGAGAATAGACTTGAGCGCGAGAGAAACTAACAAACTAAAATTATTGCCTTCTTAACTTATCTTTCTCTTCTAACATTAGAAATGAGTGACGTAGGCAGACAGACGTCGAAGTGACATTCGCGTTAGATTATTCAATATTATTAGTCCGTGCCGCAAGTTTATAAGAGAGAGACTGATGAAAACCTTTTCCTCTCTCTCGAAGAACGTAACGTCATTCACTAGATTTTGTTTTGTCTACCGTGTTTTTATTTCTGTTACCTCAGCCTTGCCAACAGTCATACATTCCTGAGAACGACTCTTTTTTACAGATCTGGATTATCCTAACATACACCAAGAGTGGTCCTTGTCAAAATTCACACTAGTTAACTTAATCGCTACTTACTGGCGTATGTTATCTACTATGTAGTACCCAGTCGACCAACAGATCCTGTCTACTTTTACATAGACTTGTGTGTTGCTGTTTAAGCTGTGCTGTAGTCATGGTGACAACATGGAACGAACAATATTCATACAACTAATACGAACAACTGTCATTATAAGTTTTCTGGAATGTGTAGAATTATATGTTTTAAGAGAGTGAGCTTCTATGTTGTCATTGTACATACATTTTTTCTTTGCCTGCACGGATGTTTAACATTTTTGAAATCGTCTTAATTAATTTTTTTTTCTTTCTTTATGTATTTATTCGTTTGTAATTCTATTAACATGGTGTTGCATACAGGTGGCTCGAGTTCTCTACGTGCTTGTCAGGACACCATCTTTCACCTGACACTATGCGCTTTGTCGATCGAGATCTTAACGCGGTAACAATCATAATAGTTCAAAACTTTTTCATTCACTAACAAAAGTCTTTAAGTGGGGTACGTTTTCACCATCCCCATCGCCGTCATTCTATATGGTTATTCGGTCTGTAATTTTATTATAACATTGCAATTAAAGATGTACACGGTGGAACGATAAAAGTGTCATCCTAAAGTAAGCAACACTACAACTTTATTTTAAAACTTTTATTAAAAGAATCAATTCAGGTAACTTCATTATGTAGTAGAGCTGACATCTACTCAATGATGCCACTTAACAATATGCTAAAAATGCTAAACATGATACAAGTTCACGAATACAGAGACAGAATGAACCATCTAATGTACATGGATGATTTGAAACTGCTTTCAAAAACCAAGAAGGAAGTAATGACGCTAATAAACACAACCAGAATCTTTAGCCAGGATATCAGAATGGAATTCGGTATGAAAAAGTGCGCATAGCTGATAACGAGAAGGGGAGAACTGGAAGCAACATAAAGTATGGTACTACCCAATAAAACGGAGATGATGGCACTAGGTGAATATGATAGCTACAAATACTTGTGAGCTCTGGAAATAGACACCATCAACTCAATAAAAATGAAAGGGATAATTTGGAAAGGAATACCTCAAAAGAACAAGAAAATTCCTAGAAATTAAACTATATAGTAGAAACCTAATAAAATGGATAAACACATACGTAATATCACTAGTAAGATACTCTGGACCATTTATAGGTTGCAGCAAAAAGAACTGAGGCATCTCGACTAGAAGGCCTAGAAACTAATGACTATGAACAATGCACTACATCCAAAGGATAATGCTGGCCGACTCTACTTGAAAAGGAAAGCCAAAAAGAAGAGGACTGGTTGATATAGAAGACTGTGTCAATGACAAAAAGAAGAATTAGAAAAATAACAAATGCAAAACACTGAAAGAATAATTACCGCAGTGAGAGACCTTGAAAAACGAACAGGACAGAAAAAATAGAGGCAGGGTATAAGACAAGGCAAGAAAACTGGGAAGAGAAACAGCTGCACGGACGATTCATAAGAGTGACAAAAGATAGGACTAACAAAAACGCTTGAACATGGCTACAAAAAGGAAACCTAGCAGAAAAACTGAATGCCTAATAACAGCCGCACAAGATAACGCAATTAGAGCCAACCACACCAAAGCAATGATATGTTAAGGAACAATCGCCTGTTCTTGTAAGTAAAAAATGAGATAGGATAGCCGAGAATTTGAACCTGGGAAGCTAGGTTTGGAATTAAGAATTCCGATCATAAGTTTAAAATAAATAATACAGATATGTTATTGAAAAGGAATGCGTTGTTGGTAATGTTATTGAAAAAGGAATTTAATGATTCAATTCTGTTTATGAAAATGAAATGAAATTAAAATAAGGAATTGAAACGAAATAGGAAAATGATAAACATATTTGTAAAATAGGTTAGTCGGAAATGAGGTTAGAGAATTTTTTCTTTGCCAGCATGTGTGGTCGATGCACGTGTTTTGAGCATGTTTTAGTTAATGTGAGGCATGTCAGGCCACGGGACCGATATGCACGTTGTTTGGTCATGCTATGACGTCATGAGTAAGAGATGAGTTCTAAATATAGTGAGAGCTTTAGGAGTCAGAGAGGGTCAGTCAGAGAGAAGTCAGTGCCGGGACAGAGTCGGACAGACAGAGCTGACATCCGCCTTGGAAGCGAAGGTTAGAACGAAATAATGTAGAAACTTTGAATTCCTTGATGCGAAGCCATTGACCGGTCGAATGGAATAAACGAACATCATCATATTTTTTGTAACTGTCGTCTTCGTGTTATATCATTCAACAACAAAGGTATTGTGAATTTGTATTATAAGAACTTTGTGTATAAACTCATCAAATAATGTTTTCCCCTCAGCTATTATAAGTAATGACTGGTTCCTTCTTTATGATAAAAGACTGAGAATCATCATTTCAAAAATATATGTGTTAAAGAAAGATCATTTTTATAGAAACACTCCCAGAACTGTCAAACTGTATAAATGTCAATCTCTCTTATATATTTCTCTCATTAGGATTGAATTACATATCTCTATTAAAATGTCCCTGTCTCTGTATTAAATATACCTATATCTCACTAATATGAACACACGAATATAACCCATACATAACAGATAGACAAAATACAAGAAAACAGCAAATGCAGACTCTGTGGACAAAGACATCAAACAATAAGCCATAAAATAAGCGAATGCAGCAAACTACATCAGAAAGAATATAAAAACAGGCACGATCAAGTGGGAAAGGCGATATAATGGGAATTTTGCAGACAACGTCATCTTGAGCACTCGGACAAAAAGACCAAACCGGCAGCAGTACTTAAAACTGAATGCCACAAATCATTATGGTACATGAATATACAAATGGATAAACTCACTCAAGCAAGAAGACCAGATGTTATAATAGTTGAGAAGAAAGAAAAGGAAAATAAATAAGTAAACAAATCCGCACCCAATCAACCCTGTTCTCTGCGCAGCTAAACTTCACCCCATGTCCCGCTTACAAAAAAAAACTTCTTTTGCTGAAAGTTGATTTTCGATTTTCATTAAGAATTCCGCTTTTGAAAATAAGTGTTGTTGCCTGAAGAGGTCTCTAGCCACTAAATACTAGAAGACCGAAACTTGCTCATGACTGTGTAGCAACAAATTACTGCTTATGTAAAGACAAATTGAAAATATATATATATATATATATATATATATATATAATGTTAAAAGTCCACATATGCTTCTAAAATAGCGAATTCAAGGTTATGAGGTTTTTTGAAGCATGAAAACGATGTTATTTTTTTGTATTTAATATTTTATTTTGTATATTTCGAGCAGTATTCGCTCTTGGTCACAAAATGTATCGAAATGAAAATGAAAAACGGCATTTATTCCTTGCAACAATGTTCGAAAGAGTTCACGTGAAATTATTTTTGCCGTTTGCGGAAGAAGAATGTTGTATTTTTTTTTTAATTTTTGCAACGTATTAGCGTTTATGTAAAACGGAAATAATATATATACATATATATATATATATATATATATATATATATATATATGTACATACATATATATATGTGCATATATATATATATATATATATATATATATATATATATATATATATATATATATATATATATATATATATATATATATATATATATCAAGAATAAAAGTGAAAATAATACCGGTAAACGCCGAATAAGTACATCTAGTTGAAATTAGTGATGGGACGATGCCAAAATTTTTCCCGATTCCGATTCCGATTCCGATTCCGTTCAAAATTTCCGATTCCGATCCGATTCCCGATTCCGATTCCGATTCTTGTAAAATTTATACATATTTAATTAGAGATTTTTTTTGTTTGTTTTTTCGTAAATTTTCAAATTATTACATAAACCCCTGGTTAATGTCCGCGTATATTTTATCTCAAATGTTTGCCTTGTAATTGATTAAAAATTGTAACACAACAAAACATTTATTTTGATTTTAAAACAAAGCTATATTGTACCAGTTCGTATTTACTGTATAACATGCTACTTACATGAATAGTGGAAAATATTCGAAGATTGGTAGGCAAAATAAGAAAACGATGTAAGAACAATATATTTAACAACGCCACTTAGCAAAGCCACATCTCATTGTTACGAACGAATTTCTAAATAATAATATTACTATTATGAAAACCATTTTTAACGTGAGATTGCGTGAGCTTTCTGTGCTTTCTCTCGCAGCTAAATCCCTATTCCAAAATGAAATATTACTTTTATAGATTACGTGTTAGAACATTTTTTTAATTGGCGGAAAGAAAAGCGATCATTTAGAATTTAGAGTGTAAGATCAGTTTCGAATATAAATTTAACGTAAAATGATCATCATTTCTGGCCATCCTAATTCTTTATGGATATTAACTAAAGTGTTTCCCACTAAATTAAGTTCGGTTTGCAGCGTTGTAAAACCATGTGTAATCGCTTAAAAAGTAGACACCCTATCCCCAATAAGCGCACATAATTTAAAATTGGTAACACACTACAGCTCATGTTACGTTATATTCATTTGTGAAACTGACCGTCTATTTTAAATTCCTAATCGTTTTATATTAGTGTTGTGTCGATTAATCGGAATCGGGAATCGGATAAATCGGTAATTTTAGGGGTATCGGAATCGGTATTGGAATCGGAAAAATTTGTGCCTAATTTCCGATTCCAAAATCGATTCTTTTAATATTTTTAAAAAGTTCATTTTCAATTGTTTGTACCGATTATAAATATTTCTTTCTTTTAAACTATTAGTAAAACTAAAGAAGATCTAAACTTATTTTATATGCGTAAAATAAACAAAACAAAAATTGAAACTTTGCGAAAATTCGCTAGGTAACCTTTAGAAGAATACAGTTTATTTTCAAAGTAGCGAAAGAATTGTCTAAAATTAAAGAAATATTTTGCCCAGAAAAATAATATCAAACATTATTGCTAATTAAATGAAAAGTAGAATATAAAAGTGTTGGGTTTTGTCGGTATGTTTGCTGCTCCCTCACTCGACAATCGGTATTGACAAATATAACAAGCCGTGCATGCATGGTCCCCCTCTATGTGAGGAGGGGGGGATCGAATAAAGTGATAAAAAAGTGATACATAACTGATAAAAAAACAATTTTGAGTGAAAAAAAAATTTTCAAAAGTTTTCAGAAAAATGACTAAGTTCAACTTTTGCTCCACACCCAATATTAGCCCTAAAACCTCCAGGGCTTGTGACTCTGATTTTTCCCAGGGTCAGTGATACTTCCATCAGGTGTATATCAGGTATGCCCATGGTTTTGCCAAGTTTCAGAAAAATCTAATGAATGGATGAAAAGTTATTCTGAAAAATATGTCAATTTTGTCTATTTAGAGTCATTTTGAGGTATTTTTTTACCTCTTTTGCCCCCATGGGGGAGCTGATTACTTGTAAAAATGGACAAACGGCTATGTTTCAGGCCTTAAGACATGTAAATTTGAGTTCAGCACCATAAAAAAACACTAAATAGAGATACATAATCACATTTTAGACAAATATGAAAAAAAGAGCCTAAAAAAGGGGTGGTTTTTAGCCCTAAAAGTTCCCGGGGGGCGCAAACCAGAGTTTTGCCAGGATCAGCGATACTGAATTTACATTTGCAACAATTGCCTTCACATTTTGGACAAGTTTCAGTAAAATCTAATGGACGGGAAAAAAGTTATGGGGCCAAAAGTGTCATTTTTGCCATTTTGGGCATTTTTGACCCCTTTTCAGCCCCTGGGGGAGCAACGAGAGTTTTCTTTAAAAAAAACTCGATGTTGTGCACATCTACGTATTGGAGTACAACTTGTGGCAAAATTTCAGAAAAAAGTAACGGACGGTTATCCGGGAATCATCCGGGCGAACGGACGAACGAACGGACGAACGCCACTGAAAACTATAGTCCCTCTCCGATAAATCGGGGGGGGGGACCAACAAGGAATGGGCAAAATTGTGAAATGGCTTGGCCTTTGATTTAATTTGAAATATGCTTCCAGTGTGATTTTCTTTGATTCTGCCGGTATTGTTTATGTTTATACTTAAGGATTGCTACGACGGCGCCAATGCCGTCTGAAGCCGAGGCCTCCGTGAGATATATATATATATATATATATATATATATATATATATATATATATATATATATATATATATATATATATATATATCACATCACGGAGGCCTCGCTGAAGCCCGCCAATCTCACTCAAAAGTTGAGTTGAAAGTATTATGGGGTAATTAACACCTTCGATGCCGTTGGTTTCGACAACAATACTTTTTCACATCCACTTGCCAAATTTCTCAAGGAGTTTAATATGAAAAGATTTCAAACGAATAGAGTTTTATTTTATTTTCCTGGAGCCACATTGTCTGACACCGTCGCATTTTTCTCGGGTTTCGGAAAAGTTAAAAATATACATGAATATCTCACAATGAATTTATCAAAGTCTGGATAAAATAGATAAAGAGAAAAGATTTAGAAATTTTTCAGATTGAAAAAGAAATTATATTTACATTTAAAAGTCCCCCCTCATTGAAATTCTACTTTTGGACGATATTTGTAAACCCACTAAAAACCAAATTATTTTTAGATCTAGGATGAAGCTCTAAACTGTCTTCACGTATTAAAAAAGGGTGCTTGTGCAGTTTACACTATGTTAAAAAACGAAAAATAAAAATATATATATATTCTACGTACTCGTTATGGAATGAAGTTCTCATAAAAAAATCACGTAATTTCATCAAATAGTTTTTATTTTATGCCGTAAAAACGATTTGGGAAATTCGGAATCTTCCTAAAAAAAACTGCGATAATTAGTCAAGGGAGCGTAAAACAAAAACTATTTAATGAAATTACGTGATTTTGTTATGAGAACTTCATTCTATAACGAGTACGTAGATCTATAGAGTTTAGTTTTACTAATAGTTTAAAAGAAAGAAATATTTATAATCGGTACAAGCAATTGAAAATTAACTTTTGAAAAATATTCAAAGAATCGATTTTGGAATCGGAAATTATACACAAATTTTTCCGATTCCGATGCCGATTCCGATTCCCCGAAAATTACCGATTTAACCGATTCCCGATTCCGATTCCGATTCATCGGCACAACACTAGTTGAAATAAACAAAATTAACATTTTATTTTAATTATTTTTAAATTGATAGTGGTAACGATTTTCTAAGTTATATTTGCAACCATTTTATTTATAATCTATTGTCTCGTGGCATGAATCCCAGCACTTCATCTATCAACCTTTAACAATGCTTCAATGCAAAGAACCAATGAAGATTAAAAGGTCGAATCAATGAGGAAATCTTTTCCTTGAAGATTTGAATCTTTTTATTTTAAGCATTTGTTACTCGCAAATATTCTTTGAAAAGAACTAATTTTTTATCTTCAAAATTATTGATTGTTATTCATTTTTTTTTTAATAAATGCAGTAATTGATAACGTATAACTTCTATACTTTAAAGTGTTAATTTTTAGAGAAACGGTTATTATGGTATATATATATATATATATATATATATATATATATATATATATATATATATATATATATATATATATATATATATTACATGAAGGGCACCACTTATCAAGGCCCAGAGCCCAGAAGTCCCTCGGGGATAAGGGTTATTTTGTGTACAGTAATCAATGTGATAGTGTTGCAGTATATATATATATATATATATATATATATATATATATATTTGTTTATTGTTATATAAACATGCTCACATCCCGCTGCTACAAATAGCCACTTGTTTCAATCAAACAACAGATATCATCAGGCAGCGACTTGACTATTCAAAAGTTCAATGAATAATTTATTCAAAAGTTCAATGAATTATTTATTGAACTTTTGAATAGTCAAGTCGCTGCCTGATGATATCTGTTGTTTGATTGAAACAAGTGGCTATTTGTAGCAGCGGGATGTGAGCATGTTTATATAACAATAAACAAGTATTATCAGCTCTTTTTATTGAGCACTATCTAACAACCTCGTTGAATTCATTAGTCCATTACTTTTGAATATAAAAAAACCCGAGTATATATATATATATATATATATATATATATATATATATATATATATATATATATATATATATATATATATCCAGGCTTGAGATGTTCAAAAGTAGGGACTATTGAATACAACGAAGTTGTTAGATAGTGTCCGATAACAAGAGCAAAATATTTTTATTATTTTTTCGAATGTAAACAGTTACATTGCTCTTTTTCTATACCGTCGAATGGTTCAGGGTCGTCTGACGAAGTCTCATTGACTGTAACAGATAGCTGTTTGTAGTAATCAAATGTAACTGTTTACCTTCGAATAAATAATATCTGTGTGTGTGTCTTAAATTTATCTCACGCGCTATTTAATTGGCTATAAAGCAAGGCCTTTGTTTGTTTGTTTGTTTGTAAAAGAAAACAAACAGCTCGAGCACTGTAAAAGCGGTGGGCGAATGTTTATTTAATGGACATTTAAAGACGTCATTTGCGAGTTCTGACCCAATGGGCCAGTGGTTAGAACTGCCGACTATCAACATGATGGTTGTAGGTTCAGTCCCTGGCTAGGGAAAGGAGCTAGTCTAGCCGCACGGATGAGTAGTGATACAACGAAACAGTACTACATGTTGATGACTAAAAATCAGAAAGAAATGTTTAGGAAAAAAAATCAGAAAGAAATGTTTCGGAAAAAATAGAAGACAAGAAAATAAAGAACGTTTAAGGTGCGCAGGGTAGTATGAGTGTGATATTGCTACTCTGCCTGAAGGTAAGCTGCAATATTGAGGAGCTTTTTACTTGTGAGAGCAGGTACCACAAGTGCGGAGGGAGGGCTGTATATGGAAGATAGTTTAAAATAAGATTAAGAGGTTAAGCTATGTTGTGTGACGAATGTAGCAGGGAGGCATATAGTCAATGTATTAGTTTTAAATCAACAGTTTAAAATATAAACATGTATCTTTGGAATTAAGGAAAATTTATGCGAGAACAACTTGGCGATGAGAGATTGGGCTTCAGAGAGGATACCCATGCCAACTTGACAAACGAGGATTCGAGAATGCATACAGAGATTTAATTTTAAAATACCCCAGTGTTCAACAACTTTTGGCGTCAAACAGTCGAATTCACAAAAGTGATGCTCATTAGGACTTTGCGACGAAAAAATCAAATTGAAAAAAAAGCATCAAAAGTTTTAATTAACGAATAAAAGGAAAAGGATAAAATTATACGAGTAATTACAGACCGAAGCTATCGAATTACAGGAATACTACAAAAGTTTTGCAACGCCAGAAAAAAAAGGTTGTTTTGTTGGATACGGAAAAAAGTTTTCAAAACTGTACTTGAAGATATTTCCATTTAAAACTAAACAGAATAAAACGGTAGCACGTTTTTCCTCATAGAAAAGCAACTGAAATGGATGGCTCTCGTCTGGGTGAGGCCCCGTGTTTTGACAAGCTTCTAGGTTTGTCCTTTACTCCTGATCTGAAATGGAACACGTACATCAAGTCTGTTGCCAAGGTCGCTGGAAAGATGGTGGGATCCTTCTACCGCTCCAGAAGATATCTCACTACTGATGCAATTCTCTATCTATACAAAAGCCAAGTACGTCCAAGGATGGAATACTGCTGCCATATCTGGGCAGGAGCTGCTAAAAACAGCCTTTCCTGCCTTGACAGAGTACAAAATAGACTTCGTGGCTTAGTCGGGATGCCCTTTTCTCTACTCTGCAACCTCTCTCCTACAGAAGAGACGTTGCGAGCCTATCCTTGTTTTATCGTTATTTCCATGGCAGGTGCTCGTCTGAACTCCAGTCTCTGGTCCCCCCTCGCCAATCTTTCACGAAAAACACCCGTCTAGCTGAATCCACTGTGAAAAATTTCCCCCACTCTATATCTGTGCCTAAATCAAAACGCGGATTCCATGAACAAAGCTTCTTTCTTAGAACTGCACGCCTGTGGAACTCTGTTCCGTCTGCCTGCTTCCCACCTGACTACAACTTGGATGTCTTCAAGTCCAACGTAAACAAATTCCTAATGAACCGCCCCCTTAAGTAAACACTTCATCAAATCCCCACACTAACGTACTGTACTTGCAATAACTCTTATCCCTGAGTGGCTTCCGGGCCTTGATAAGTGGTGACCATCGTGTAAAAAAAAAAAAAACTTAAACTCTTACAACGTTGGACGACTTTAAAGAGATTGTCTAAGGATGTTCCAACAATAGAAAATGGAGGAAGGATTGACCTTCAGCAGCAAAACTTCAAAAACAACAGATGCTCCAACAGCAGAAAATTGAAAAAAGATTCAACAACAAGAAATGCAAAAGAATGAGGAATTACTTCTGAAAAGCTTAACGAATAACACGGAGCGTTTTTGCAAAATAAGATATGGAACGCCATGGGGACGTTTACCTACGTCCTTGATCAAGACCAAATGTTCAAAGTTTTTTTGTTTTTTTTACATTTACAACATCGAATGCGAAAACGGTTCGTCTGTTTTACTAAAGCTAGGAAGTCCTAAACATTGTAGCTTCCTAGGCTATATTCTACCTAAAAAGACTATTGATCTGTAGTTCGCAGAAAGCGTTATTTTAGAAGCGATTCTAAAAAATACAGAGAAATTTACAGGAAAGTAAAGTGCACTTCTAAAAATAACGTCTCTAAAAAGAGAAAACCGAATATGTCTCGGTATAAAGCAAAAGAATTTCTTCCATAAAAAGAAAAAAGAAAAATTTAAAAACGATAAGACTAATTAGAAACAAGAAAAAATATCCCAATAAATAAATAAAGTTATTGATGCGATGAACTGCACTGGGCACAATTCTGCCCCCTCATTAAATAAAAATTCTTAAAATTGTGGCACACTGGGTCACAAAATGTCGCATTGTAGAATTAGACACAAACCAAAATATAGAGTCAGACAAACAATTCAGCGAAAAGTCTGGCGAGAATTTAGGCAAATACGTAATTGTCAAAATATTTAACAAAACTGTGACGTTACAATTGGATACTGGATCGGGCATTTCAATTATAGACTTACGTAGTGGAAGAAACTAAACAAACCAATGTTATTGAAAACACAAAAATCAGCTCGTACGCTGACTGACAAAAAGATTAATTTTATTGGGGATTATATATACCAATAAATTTTTAACGTCGAAGACGAACGTTCTAAAACATCACAAAATCTATTTGGTTTGAATTGAATAAATAATTTTAAGCTTTCGGAATTTATCAACCAACATGTAAATATGTAAGCTGAAGAAAGTCAAAGGAAAACGCACCGTACGAAATCCCTGGTTGTATAAATATAGAAATACTAAACTTGAGCAATGAAATTGAGATTTCATTCAGAAATTAATGAATGATATTACTAAAGAAACACAAATCAATTTTTAAAGGATTGGCGATATTGGCTATACCATACAAGGTATAAAACGTCCTCATGAAAGCCATCGAAACAAATTTTAAAAAGCGTCACTCAGTTGACACTAGATACAGATGACACGTAGAGGAAGAGCAGATCGACGCCATTTTTCAAGATTATCGATCGCGATTAACCCCAACCAGAACAGCGACCGTCGAAGAGAAAGAAAATTCACTGACCACTGACTATCAACTCACTAAAGATGAATTCTTCCGAACTTTAGAAATAGACCGAAAGGTACGACTCTTGGTGTGGTCTGTGTACTTCATATTACGCCATCTTGGTGGTATGTGCACGACTCTTGCTTTTTGTATATTCTGTTTGTTTCAATATATTTTACTTTTCTAGCCAATATCCGTGTCCGTGTTTTTCCTTAGTAATCATTCCGGGCCACAACATGGTGGTTTATCGGTTGGGTTCAGAAGGTGTCCGTACTTAAATTTCTTTTTGTGCCTACAATGGGCAATAACTTCGCTTTTAGAGTATATGACATTAAGCCTGCTTGGTGCTGTAACTATTGTATAGATAGCAAAACTGAGACACTGGGTGGTTTGATATGGATTTTTTTAATATGGATTATTTTAAGCAGGTATTTATATTACTAGCATTGATATTTCTTATTAGGGTGATTAGTGAGGTTTTTCCATTAATAGTATTCCAAGCGGAAGAGAAAGGTGATTCGAGATACGGGTCTTAATAAAGCTGTCACTCCAATGTATCTGTGTATTTTAGAGGTTTCAGAAGAATGAGTAGATGGGCTAGTGATTGGAAAAGGTTGGGTTACGTTCTCTGTGGTTAGGTTTAGGGAGAAGTGGTGGTTTGTCGATTAGTTGGTAGGTTAAGGGTAAATGTTTCTTGGGAGACAGAGTTATCTAATAACGATTAATTTTGGCCTGGATTTTTTTTTATCTCTATTGATAAATAGTAAATATGTATTGTTTGGGTCGTTTTGGTTAAGCTAAGGTGAAGTTCGGTGGTTGCGCAGGTATAAATCATCAGGAGCATTAGGTTTGGTCATGCCATGGTTTAAATAATTTCTATAATCTTTTTATGTGATTTTTACCTTATCTTACCAATAAATCCATATATCTATATATACCTATATTTATTTATTTTGTCTTGAATTTAGTATATATATATATATATAGAGAGAGAGAGAGAAAGAGAGTTGAGAGAGAGAGGAGAGAGAGAAAGAGAGAGGGGAGAGAGAAAGAGAGAGATCTCCAAGGTGAAGACACTAATTAACCATATAATTGTTTAAAAAATCAACAAAAAATCTCCGTAAGTTTAAAAGCGATAAAAATAGCACTAAAATGATCTAGAACTTCGTGGCGTAACAGTTAACGTACTAGTCCGTAATACATATGGTCTGGGGTTCGATTCTTAGAAACAGTCACGCTATGCTGAAGAGAGGTTAGACCTCGAAACATGCATGTCCGTAGATTACTGTTTTTTAAATAAGATAATAAATAAATAAATACTATTTGTTTTACGTCTAAAAATATAAGCTATTTTCTAAGAAAAAAATCTTGAAAGTCGAGACGCTAATTAAGCCTACTATCGTTTAAAAAAATCGACATATATATATGGGCTCTCGCGTCGATTTTCAATGTATGAGATTCATACAACTGAGTTGTCTTAAAGGAACACATTATTTTGTTTATAGTAGTGAAGGTTTCCTGTCGAAGTATGCATACTTTTACCACAGACAGCGCAGACATCAGAGTTTTCCCTTCTTCTGGCGAAGATGCACTCAGTTTTAGCAAAGACTGGGGCTGCATCTCTTCTAGATACTAGCCTGGAAAATTCTACGCCCAAGATTAAATGTAATTTCCATGAACAGAATTTTTTCCCCTAAACTTACTACCTGGATTTCAGTTTTGATAACTGGTGACTTATTAGTAAAACAAACCATATTTTTTGTCTAAAATTTTAATGAAATTTAATCCAGAAGTGGAAGTGGTCATTGTGTGGAAACCGTCGCACGGGTAAGTGAATCGCATAGAAGCAAATGTCCTAGTCATGGGCAGTCGGCTGTAGGGTCCGATCAACTTATTTGTATGGACCTAATTAAAATGCTTGGCGTGTATTTCTTCGTGGCCTGCGAGTTTGGGAAACACGGTATACGTTTCATTATGGTGACCAGATGGCTCCATCTAGCTTGGCATCAATATGGTTTGTCAGAAGACCAAGTTGACTCAGGTGTGATTTAATCCATTGCAGACAAAACACACAAGGATACGTTTCACTATATGATGACGTCATCTCGAACAGATGCCGTGGCTAATTAATTTGTCACTATTTCACTCGAAATAATTATTGCACATATTGTTTGCTTTTTAATATAGCAAAATGAATGTTACATATCGTACACTATACGATCGAGGTAGCTGCAAATACCAGTATTTGAGTTTTGCACCATGTTTAATTTTTTTTATTGTTTAATGTCGCCTATCATACAGGTCTATAATCACAAAATACATCTTGCGGCAATTCAGTATCTTAAATACTTCTTTTAGTTAAAATATTCATAAAAATATGCTGATTCATCTAATCTAAGCATAAAATAAGATTTTAAATATGATTTAAACACAAATAATTTTGATTTTATTGCCACAATTATTTGTTCTAGTTAAAATTAACTGATTTCTAGGATTTTAGGAAACAGTTTTAATAAATGCTAATCTTTCTCATAATTATTAAATAAAGGAGACAATTCTTGAATCAATAATATAATTCATAATTCTAACGTCAAAAACATGACATAAGCATTATTGTCAACGGTATGTGTGTTGGACAAGAACATCTGTAAAACTATGAGAATGTTTAAATATGTTTTAGTATCTATTTAAAACTACGGTGTGACCGAACGTAGAATTCGCATTATCTGCCTGGAACCCTCAGCTTATTTTAAATATTGATTGCCTGGTAATCATTCAGCGTCGTGCAACCACGCAAATATCCTCCATTAGACACCGGTCATACTCCAACACTTTACTTCCTTGAAGTATATATATATATATATATATATATATATATATATATATATATATATATATATATATATATATATATATATATATATATATAATAGGTGTCTCAATAAAATCTATACACTCTTTAAATATGTGCTTCCGGATTGCATTAGTTTACACCACCGCATTTATATTTGCCCTCTATCGCCCCCATAACAGTGGAGTTACTATCTTTAAGAGTATATCGGAGAAAATTGACCACATCCTGTCTGCTCATCCCACGGCTAACATTCACATTTGTGGTGACTTCAACGTCCACAATGTTGAATGGCTGACCCACTCAAATAAGACTGACGATCAGGGGAGGTTCTGTCATGATTTTGCCATTGCCTATGACCTCACTCAAATTGTTCGCGAGCCCACCCATGTACCCGATACTACCGGTCAGTACGCAAGCCTTCTAGACCTTTTTCTCTCCACCTCCCCGGAGCTATGCTCATGTGCCGTTCTATCTCCTCTGGGATCCTCCGACCACTCTGTTGTATCAGTTAAGATAAAAATGAAATATAATAATTCTACAGGTGTACCTCTCCACCGTGCTGTATACCGACACTCTATGGCTAACTGGGATAGCTTCCGTACATTCATATCTGATCTACCTCCCCATTCCATGTTTAAAAAGGATGTGTCCTCTATAGTATCAGACCTGACCGAATGGTTACTTGTTGGCATAGATCAATTCATACCATCCAAAAATTCCAACAAAAACCTAACAGCCAGTCATGGTTCTCCCCTGAATGTGCTGCTGCCATCGCACATAGAAATCACTTTTTCCATAGCTACCAACGTAATAGATGCACTGAGACTAAAGCTGCTTTCAGGGCCGCCAGCAACCACTGTAAAAGAGTAATAAAAAATGCAAGAGAGTTATATGCTTAATTCGTTAAATCCAAGGTAGCTGAGCAGCGGCTTGGTTCCCACCAGTTCTGGCAAATAGCAAATAGGATCCTGAACAGAAGTGTGCGTTCTATCCCAACCATTATCAATGGTCCAGAGGTCATCTCGTCAGCATCCGACAATTTGCCAAGAACTTTGCAGCAAATTCTACCTATGCGATGAAAGACATCAACTCCCCGTATTTCCTCCTACAACACACAACACGCTAGCTAACATACAAATATCTGTGCATGAGGTCGCCAAGCTAATCAAGAACCTTGATTCCAGTAAAGCAACTGGCCCTGATGGTATTCCAATTATAGTATTAAAAAAGCTACAACCAGAAACTTCCCCCATACTTACCAAACTGCTTAAACGTTGCCTTAAGGAGAAGTGCTTTCCAACACCCTGGAAAACCTCATCATTATGCCCTATATTTAAGAATTCAGATGATAAGTCATCTCCCTCTCAATACAGACCAATAAGTCTCCTGTGTGTCATGAGTAAGCTGCTGGAATCCATATTAAATAGAAAAGTAGTCAACCACCTCAGCAGAAATAACCTTCTTAGTGACAAGCAATATGATTTCCGTTCTGCTAGATCTACAGCTGACGTGCTAACAGTTATATCACATAGAATTAGCGAATCTTTCGACAAAGGCTTCATTTCTAGGGCAATTGCTCTTGATATATCAAAGGCCTTCGATAAGATATGGCATAAAGGCCTACTTCACAAGATTTCCAGCTACGGTATAACTGGAAATGTTTTCTCTATCATTAAATCATTTCTCTCTGATAGATTCATAAGAAGTTGATGGGCAGAAATCAGAGGCCCACAGTATTAATGCTGGAATCCCTCAGGGTTCCATCCTGGGCCCAACTCTCTTCTTGATCTACATCAATGATCTCCCAAAACACATACTAAAATCATTCGTTGACATCTATGCTGATGACATGACTATTTATGGCAACACATCAAAGGCCGTAAATGGCAACGATCTCTCTGATTCTCTCTCCTCAGATCTTGAGCGCATGGTTCAGTGGGAGAAGAGGTGGCTGGTTACCTTTAATCCATCTAAGACCAAGCTGCTATCATTACATCATAAACGCTCTGATCCCCATCTGGCATCGATTGAAATGAATGGCTCTTGTCTAGGGGAGGCCCCATGTTTTGATAAGCTTCTGGGTTTGACCTTTACTCCTGATCTGAAATGGAACACATACATCAAGTCTGTGGCCAAGGTCACTGGGAAAATGGTGGGATCCTTCTACTGCTCCAGAAGATATCTCACTAATGATGCAATTCTCTATTTGTATAAAAGCCAAGTACATCCAAGGATGGAGTACTGCTGCCACATCTGGGCAGGAGCTGCTAAAAACAGCCTTTCCTGCCTTGACAGAGTACAAAATAAACTTCGTGGCTTGGTGGGGGATGACTTTTTCTCTTTCCTGCAACCTTTCTCCCACAGAAGAGACGTTGTGAGCCTGTCTCTGTTTTATCGTTATTTCCATGGCAAGTGCTCGTCTGAGCTCCAATCTCTGGTCCCCCCACCTCCAATCTTTCATGAAAAACACCCAACTAGCTGAAACCACTGTCAATAGTTTTCCCCACTCTTTATCCGTGCCTAAATCAAAACGTAGATTCCATGAACAAAGCTTCTTTCTCAGAACTGCCTGGCTGTGGAACTCTCTGACGCTTGCCTGTTTCCCCACCAAATTCAACTTGGATGTCTTCAAGTCCAACACAAACAAATTTCTGATGAACCGCCCCCTTAAGTAATGACACCTATCAAATCCCCAATACTAACTATTACTACGATACTATCCCACTGATTAGTGTACACACTATAACCCTTAGCCCCGAGTGGCTCCTGGGCCTTGATAAATGGTGACCCCCATTTAAAAAAAAAAAAAAGAGAGAAATGACCATAAAACCAACATTTATTATAAGAAAGAAAAGTTTCATACATCAAAATACTGTTAACAAATATAGAAACCAGCTAATTATCAAAAGTGTTCAAATTGTTGGCCATTCCGATCCATGAACTACTGAAAACGCTTATTGATTGAATCGAAAACGTTCCTAATCTGTCCGATTGGTATGTCAATTAGTAACTTTGACCCCTTAACAGACAAATTTCTGGCCGAAATCCAATTATATCGATTTTCCCAAATCTCGGTACCCTGTATATCAAATTTCGAGTCTGTAGAGTTATTGCGTAGGGAAATGTACACAGACACACAGACAGACACACAGACACGTTGACTTTTATAGATATATAGATATATATACATATCTATCTATATATCTATAAAAGCGAACTTTTCTGTGTATCTGTCTGTCTGTGTGTACAGTTCCCTACGCAATAACTCTGTCAATTTTAAGTATACAGACTCGAAATTTGATATACAGGGTATTGAGATTTGGGAAAATCGATATGATTGGTTTTCAGCCAGAAATTTGGCGATAAGGGCTCAAAGTTCAACAATTTGACCTTTAAGAACTCTACCAAACTCCTCCGACAATTTTTGGTCTAAACACTTGAAATTTTAGATATAGTTTCCTTGGACATGTATCTAACTTAATAACTTGATTTGAGCCCAAAACAATAAATGTTAAGGGGTCATAATCGAGGTCAAAGTTTAAAAAATTGACCGCTTTTTATTTTTTTTAATTTTTTTTTTTGCTCAACATACATCTCCAAATACCCGGGAACGCCGCACACCCACGCTAGTAAATATATATATAATTTGTCTTTACATAGGCAGTAATTTGTTGCTACATGAGCATGTTTCGGTTTCTGGTTTCCAGTAACGAGAGACCTCTTCAAGCAACAATGCTTATATTTGAAAACAAAATTCTCATATATATATATATATATATATATATATATATATATATATAAATTTTTGTTATTGTTGTTTTTTTCAAGCGATACATACGGTTAATATTGGCTCCGCCTCGGAGCCCATTTTTTTTTTTTTTTTTTTTTTTTATTTACTTAGAAAGTCGCCCTTTTTAATTTGGACGTATATAACATTTTTATTTATTTATTATTTTTAAAACATATAAAAAATATATAATGCTCCCTTACACGTGTGTTTCAAGGTCATTACCTCTCATCAGCGTAGTTCAACTACATATATATATGATGGATTCTCCCATCGATTTCGACTCATGAGCTTCCGTCACAACAACTAAGTTGTTTGGAAATCCACATAGATGATTTGTTTATAGTGCTGAAGGCTTTGTGTAGGACCAGCCACAGTTTATGGTATAACTGCTAACTTTTGTCAGAGCAGATGACTGCCAAAGGACAGAGTATACAGTAGACCGCAGACTTTTATATCAGAGTTTCCTTCTAGATGCACCCCCAGTCTTCTTTATGAAGACTGGAGGTGCATCTCTCCCAGTGATTTAATGTGTCCCCGATATCCAGAAATTTCTAAGACTCGGCACGGTACATATAGCACATACCCTTCCCAAATGGTCACCCATCTGATACTGGCTACGTTTAGCATTGCTTAATTTTGGTGATCTGGTGAGAACCGGCATGTCCACACACACATTACATTGTGCTTTTTTTTTATTTATATATCAGTATAAATAGTAACTGGATTCTATTCAAATTTCGGTAGTTGTACAGTTTAATCAAGACATTAAAAAATGAAAAAATCGAGAAAAGGTTATATTGTATGTATTCGTTATGGAACAAAGTTCTAAAAAAAAGTTTCACTTAATTTCATCAAGTAGATTTTTTTTGTTTACAGCGAAAATACAATTTGTTATGATACTAAGCAAAAGGTTCGATTTTTAGGAAGAAAAGCTAGTATTAAAGTTGGGGAGGGAGTGTCGGCGCTTTACACTGAGTTATCTCCCCGTCGCATGTTTTAAAAATTCCGTAATGGCTGACTTCAACGCGCTCTCATAAAAACGTGTTTTTCCGCTGTAACAAAAAAACTACTCGATCAAATTAAATTAATTTTTTGGGGGGGAGATCTTCAGTCCAAAACGGATACGTACAATATAACCTTTTTTCAATATTTTCATTTTTGAATGTCTTTATTAAACTGTACAAGTACCCAAATTTCTTATTGAGAAAATTGTATTTTCTCTTGAAGAGCCATGAATTTAACAGCTGTCCTGGTTTAAATCTCCAAAACAGTTACATGTTAAAAAGTTGATAATCCCAGTTTTCTATTTAAATATTTAAATTATGGTTTCTTTTTGTTTTTTTCTACCATAATATAATTGAATTTCTTTTTGCAATTGTGGATTTTCTAGCAAAAAGTCAGCTTATACAAGTGCCAAGTTTGCAATATTTTGATTTTTATTATTTTTTGTTATTTTAACATTTCTTTATCTATCTATATCTAAATATCTATAGGAGTGAAAGTGTCAGTCTGTGTGTGTACATTTCCCTACGCAATAACTCTATCAATTTTTAGTCTGCAGACTCGAAATTTGATATACAGGGTACTGAGATTTGGGAAAATCGATGTGATCGGTTTTCGGCCAGAAATTTGGCTGTTAAGGGGTCAAAGTTCAACGATTTGAGCCTTGAGAACTCTACCAAACTCCTCCGACAATTTTGGGTCTAAACACTTGAAATTTTAGATATAGGTTCCTTGGACATGGATCTAACTTAATAACTTGATTTGAGCCCTAAACAATAAATTTTACGGGGTCATAATAACGGTCAAAGTTTTTTTAAAAAATTGACCTCTGCAGTCTCTACCAAATTACTCGGACAATTTCTGGTCTAAACATTTGAAATTTTACATAAAGGGTAATCAGATATAGGGCCAGCTTTTTCATCAGTTTGGGTCGAAAATTTGAGCTACCAATATATAAATGTATGTATGTATGTTTGCATGTCTGCCTAAAACTTTCGACAGAGGCGACAGATTTTCACAAGATCAATATCGTTTTGAAGTTCGACCTTTCAGACAACAAATATCAAAAAATTGGCTAAAAACATTGATATCTTCACCTTCAACTGGGCACTTTTCTACAGGGAGGAGTCGCCTTTTTCACCGATATTTTCGAAAGTCATCCCCTCTTTTCGATTTTCTAGCCTTAATTTAAATCTACGTCACTTCCGGTTTAGCGGTGGTCGTAACAGTAAAGATGTCAGGGTTTTTTCCCGTTCTTTTCCTCCTGCCTTCCTACTACCACTTTTATTTTTTGCTCAACACACACCTCTAAACACCCAGGCAACGCCAGGCACCCATGCTAGTAACATACTAAAAGTTTCTGTAGACTATACATAACTTAATGTTGTGTGTCCTATAGAAAAAGGTTAGAGCAATGTACATAAAATCTAAAAATGCATTATGTAAAATTAACCAGAAAAAGATAATGAAAGTACTCTCTAAGTTTTTCCGTTAGAATTGGTAAAGAAAACACTATTTTTATGCATGACACTATTCAAGCCTCCATGAAGAGGTTTCTCCCACGTGAAGCCAATATTATTTTCACCCAACCCTCACAAATTCAGACCTCGACATGTGGTCATATCTGTAGTCAATAAGTTAAGCTTTCAAAATTATATAGGGTTTACCTAGTTCTAGCCCATAATTTTGGAGCTACAGCAGTATTTGTGGGAAAAATTAGCTGAAAATGGCTTAAAAATCGTGACAAAAAATTTCAAGGCACCCAAAAGAAAGACCATATTTCAAATATTACTTATCCATTACAAAAAATTAGGGATCCAGGCAAGGAAATACCATGTGTAAATATATTTCTGCAAAAACGATGCCCAAAACGCTTTCACAGTTTTTTTTTTTTTTTTTTTTTTTAACCTAAATTGCGGATTTATGTCCGTGACAATACTTTTTTTATTTTTACAAAAATTTCAGAATTTTTAACTTTAGAGTCGCCAATGCAATAATGAAATTGGAAACTCAATCATTCCAATACAGTATACCATTAACTGATCTAAAAACACCATATTCAACAAAATCTGATGCATACAGGTAAAGATGCACCTCATTTTGTAAAGAAACTTGGCTTCTGAAGCCGAAAATAGTTTTTTCTGATAAATTAAGTCACAGGCTCTAAAAAGGTCCAAATAAAAAATCTGTTTCATGGAAAAGTTTTTTAATGATGTTGAAAATATGCATGAGACAATTTTTTGATTTTTATCTAAATTTAGACCACACATTATTTTATTGCCCAGGTCAAATTTTAAAATTTTATGAAAAAGTGCATTTTTCATGGGTTATATGCCAGGAAAATGCAAAAACAAACATAAATTATGTGTAAAATGATGTTTCTGATGCTGAACAATCATTAACTCTTTCATTCTTTCATTCATTCTTTCATTCATTCTTTCATTCATTCATTCTTTCATTCATTCATTCTTTCATTCTTTCATTCATGAGTTCATGTCATAATTTTGGGGGATTTTGATAAATTCCTTTGATATTTTCCCTCATAGGGTTGAAGGGAAATCCCCAAACTACAAAATAGAGGAATGGACGCCCTGGGAAATTCCCTTGGTGCTACTAAGTCATATTCTTCATCATATCTGTTATAGTTAGTGTTTATAGGTTCAGAAGAGAGAGCTAACCTATTCAAATTAATCATGAATATAACCGCATATTACTTGAATTTTAACCTTTTCATTTTAGATTAGCAAAATGCCATTCAAAAAGGAAAACCAAGCAAAGAAGGGTAGACCAAGTGCAGAGGGTGACTTCAGCAGCTTGTCAAAGGAAGAAAAAGCTGAATACCATCTAGCCAAGATGTGTGAGAGTTGTTCTAAAGCTCCTCAACCACCATCTCTAACCCCAGAACAACCTTTCCTCCACACTTATTGCTTCTCCACTTCTCTGGGCAAAGAGATAAACTGATAGTGAAATGGATTCGTGAGGACAATTACAACCAGAAACCTGTACATCAAATCCAAGAGCTTAGTGAAAATTTAAGTGATGCTGCTCTAGTTTCCAAATCCAAGTATATCATGCAGCAGTATAACATTGCCTTAGGGATGAGATTGCTGTACAGTGCTTAATTAAAACGATTTTTCTTTGTAAAGTGATTATTTTGTTTGCAATGATTTGTGTTATTTCTGACTTAACTAACCTAAACAGTTAATCACTTTACAAGTTTCTGATTTCTTGAATTATTCGTTTTAATTTTTTCTGGTGTTAGAAAATATTCCAATGATTTGTCTATCTTACTAGAAGCATCTGAAGGTCTTATATTTCCAAAATCTTTCATAAGCATTGAGAATTGGTCAATAATTCTTCTTGTCTGTTTGAGATGAAGAAACAAAATATTTTAAAGTTCAATTTTGGACTTCTAGTGAGATATAAGTCAAAAGGGAGAAGCTATTATCGTGTTCGGAAAACCAGTTCTCAATTCAGGGATATTACACCACACTTCGAAAAAGCTATCATATCTCCGAAACTAGATCATATTTTGTATTTTAGACAGTTTTTTTTAATTCTCCATTAAATTTTTACCCTGATAAAATGGTATAACAAGCCATATAATACTACTTTCAAAAATGACCTAACGTGGGCTGGATGGTAAAAAACACTTCATGGAGGCTTGAACAGTGCCATATTTATTCTGCTTAATATTTTCTTTCAATATAATGTAATCTTGCAATTGTTAAAGAAAGTCTTGCATCAAATGTTACCTTCGATTTACATCCCCATGCCACTACAGTCTGAAGGTCATTTTCTAAGGATTCAGCAATTGTCTTGAATTTGTGTACATCTGTTCTTCCCTCATGCATGTTACAGAGCATTGTATCATCAGCAAATATACCCATCTTGGACACAATATTATCAGGGAGGTTATTGACTAATATCAGGAATAATAGTGGTCCAAGGATCGACCCCTGAGGCACTACCACATTAATGTTATGCTGCTTGGATGTACATCCATCAATGACAACCTGGATGGTCCTGTTGTTTAAGAAGGATCTAATTATATTTAGTATTCATCGAATTATACTGTATGATTTCATTTTCATTAGCAACCCTACATGCCAGACTTTGTCAGAGGCCTTGGATATATCGAGGGCTAAAGCGCTGGTTTCACCCGCCTTATCCAGTGCATGGTATATGCATTTAGTGATGACCGTTAAAATATCTGCAGTAGAATTCTTGTACACTGGGACCACAGAGGCCATCTTTCAGCTATTAGGGAAGCCGGATTCAGCAAGGTATTTTTTGTAGAGTTTGGAAAGTATAGGGACTCGCTCAGCTAAACATTTCTTTATTAGTACAGCAGGGATGAGATCAGATTCACACGCCTTTGAGGTGTCTAAGTTTTTTATATCACATATATGAGAAGGAGTGATTTTTAGATCATCAATTGTGGTTTCCATCCACATAGGGAAATTTAGAAAGGAATTGTTTATTGGCTCTTGGTTGGAGGCAAATTGCCGAGCAAGCAGTTCTACCTTTTTGGTTGCCATCCATGCAACCTTCACAAGTTCCAGACGTTGTTCTCTAGTTAAGGGGAGGGTGCTTCAAATATAGACTATGCCCATGCATATATCTATCCGAGTTCTTACGGCCAAGAGGGAGATTATCCTGTCATGTTAAAGTAGTTAGAGGGGATTGAGAAGAGTAGGTTTGTTTCATTTAATGCTAAGATATCCAGGGAGTTTACTAAGAGGTAAGACTCATCATCTAGATTAATATATCCATGAGCTAAGAAGTAATCTTACATAAAATCTATACCATTTGTTAAAACTTGAACAATCGATAGTTTGTTTTGGGGGTTTTTCTTGTGTGTGTGTGTGTGTTTTTTTTTTTTTTCAAAAACAATGAAAATAGAAAAAAACTGGCAATATATATATATATTTTTTTGGGGGAGTTGTAATAAAGTAGCCTTTTTGTTTTTGAAAATTTGTTTTACCTTTAAGCAGTCAAAGGGAGATAATCCACCATTTCTTGATATCCAGATAACTACAACTAATTATATATAGTTTCTTTTGACACATTATTAAAAAATAATTGGTTGCTTTAAAAGGAAACTTGTCAAAGAATCTATTTTAACCGTATATAACAAGTTGAAGATATTGAGGCATTATGTACCTTCTTTATATCTCCCTCGGCAGACCACTATTAGAGAATGGCATCTAATATGTGATAGCATTTGGAAAGAGTTCAAACACTGGCGACTCAAATGGTACAGGTCTAATGAGATCTACCCTATGCGACTCACAAAGCTTAACCTTCTCTTTCTTTAGCACCAAGAATTACATGGTGATCTGGTTTTGGCTTATAATCTCATCAATGGACATTACAATATATCACAGCCCCTATTATTCACTCCTGCATCAGAAAGAGGTCTACACGGACACTACAAGAAACTATTTCACTGCTGATTTTGATTGAATCAAACGTGGGATGCTTTCTTAATCATGATCCCTGAAATTTGAAATGGACTTCTAAGTGACGTAATAAATGCACCAATAAAGCAACAATTCAAGGTAAATTTGGACAGGTGCTGCGCTACTGCATCCTTTTGTTTCAATTTCTATTACCTTTTTCTTCATGACAACTGAAGCACGACTTTTTTATTTTTTGCCAAATAAATTGAATTATGACATGATAGATTATTAATTTTTTATTGCGGACTATTATTCTCATCTTTATTAGCAATAATAAGTTAATATAAATAATACTCATCTCAAAAATTAATTCCAATTAAAATAGGATAGATTATGTCCCTTGATTTGTCAAACTTCTCAAATTCTTCACACATACCCCCCACACCACCACCAATGCAAAAGCCTTTTAAAAACAATTTTAGTTATCTGTAAAGAATTAATGCAAAGTTATTAGCAAAGGTAAATATAAAATATAAAAATGACACACTAGTTTCTTTTTTAAAAAATACGGTCCTTGTCCAGAATCCCCCCCACATGAAAAAGCAAAAATAAAGAAAACTCTGTATGATGTACATACTTGTGATGAAAGTAAAATATCATATCCCAATAATCATATAAATTGATTAAGTAGTTTTATTTTGATGAAAAAAAATAAATAGAAAATTTTTAAAAACGGCAAATTTCAGTTTTTTTCAATGTTTCCCTTTCCCCATGTTAATTCTTTTAAGTTTGAAATATCTGGAGTTATCTCCTTTCAGACTGTTTTCAAGAGGACATTGCAAGATTGTCTCTCATAGTTTAGCCATAAAATTTGAGTATCTTATTGAAAAAGAAAACTATTTGATCAATTTTGATATACAATATTTTCTTTTTGCCATGATTTTTTTTTTTTTTTTTTTAAGATGAGGAAATTCTGAACCAGCACCATATCTGAATTTACAAAATTCAAAACACAATATCCATGTATATTTATTTATTTTTATTTGCAAACTGTTATCTTCACCTTCACAGTTGTTTTAACACGTTTCGGCCAACTATTCCTTTTCTTCAGGTGGTTAACCTTGACAGGATAAGAATGTCGAGTCTCTTAACTGTATCCTCAGTAATTACTGCCTTCCATAGTTGTTGTAGTCTCACCACGCTTTTGGCCAACTAATCCTCTGGCTGGCTTTGGGTAGGATTGAAACCGCTATCTTCAGACAATGCTCACCTGGAACAGTAGAGATTTAACACGTCTATGTATTGCGCCATGAGCCCCGAAGGGAGATCAAGGTTGGATTTTTGGGTTTTATAAATCTTATCTGGTTTTCCATCATTGGGTTCATACCAAATGGTACGATATATTATTTTCATTTTTTTTATTGGAATCCTTTGAGATGAGGAATTTGTATATTTATTTTATTTGTAAACTATTATCCTCATCTCCATAGTTGTTGTTTCACCCCGTTTCGGCCAACTATTCCTCTGACCTTTTTCAGGTGGTTAACCATAACTGTATCCCGAGTAATTACTGCCTTCCATAGTTGTTGTCTCAGCACATTTTGGCCCACTAATCCTCTGGCCTGCTTTGGGTAGGATTGAAAGAGAAATAGTTGGCAAAAACGTGGTGAGACAACAACTATGGAAGGCAGTAATTACTGAGGATACAGTTAAGAGACTCAGCATCCCTATTCCATCGTGGTTATCACCTGAAGAAGACCAGAGAAATAGTTGGCCAAAACATGGTGAAACAACGCCAACTATGAAGATGAGGATAACAGTCCGCAAATAAATAAATAAATATACAAATTACTCATCTCAAACGATTCCAAGAAAAAAATAATAATATATAGTAACCACATAATCATAAACTTGGACTTATTTCTCAACAGGTGTTAAATAATTAAAGAAAAAAAAGAAGCCAAGTGAAACTGACGGATGACTTTACTTACAAGAGGTAGAGTTATTAGTAATACAAATATTCCGACAAATTTCTCTTTCACATGCAGACATGGGACATTTACAAATGACAAATACAAACAAACTAGAAACATTGGCAAAAAAGAACTGCTTGAAAGAAACTGGTCAGAGTTGTTGAGCATTACAAAGAAGGGGAAACTACAGGAGGGAAATGTGTAACACCGTTCTGTTACAAAACTAAAAACAATAAAATGAAGTGTATGAAGTGTTTATCAAAAACGTCTTTTGTTGTTTTGTTTTGAAAGGCGAAAGAGAAAGCTATTTTTTTTAAAGGTCTTCTCTACCTGCCATCATCTTTTGTTTTTTGTTTTTTTTATTACTTCTATTGTGTGTAAAAAATAGTTGTACTCCCCTTCACAACTCTTTCGATATGCCCTTTCCTGTGTGTCTTTTCTTTTTTTTTCTTTTTTTTTTTAGATCTATCCTCATACAATTGCATGCAGTACATTGAAATTAAGTGCACAGAGCAAGGCGTTCAAGAGCAAAGGCCAATTCACGGTGGTGCAACTGAACTGGAGAATTACATAGCTATTCCAAATGTTTCTCCTTCCATGTTGTGTTCAAATAATATTTGATGTACAAAATATGTGTAGGTCGTTATTTCCAACAACAAATATTTTATTTAAATTTTTTTTTTTTTTTTTTAACGAATACTACCAATTATTTTAAAAGGTATTAAAAACAAAATTTAATTTACTTTTAAATAAAAAACATAAAAACTAATATTTTCATACTATAAAATGAATGAAGAACTAATTTTTTTCATGGATGCTTATTTAATGATAATTTAAGTTAATATTTTTAAATATCTGAGTTCGAAACATTCTGAAAAATGCTCCAACTTGCACAATGAATTGGCCTTTTAATATAGAACGTCATGTTTGGATGACTGGGAGGAGTGGGGGGTGCAATTCTGTTTTTTTTTTTTTTTTCATATAATAAAAAGGGGAAGGGGGGGTCTGCAATTGATCAGTATAAAAAAGTGAGCCGCCAGCTTGCAGGAGAATGATGTTTTAAAAAAAAAAAAAAAAAGATTTCAAGAAAAATGGTAACCTGTAATCCTTGTTACGGTTCTGAATTTTTTTTTTATAAGGATTGATTATTCGTATTATTTGGATTCTTCTGACTGCTGTTCTCATCTTGAGTACTACTGTCACAATCTTTCTGGTGTATCTTGTCAAACTCGGGAATTTGCACAGGATTTCAAACTAATGATGATAATAGATATATAGTTATAAGTAGGTAGAAAAAAAAAATTATATACAGTAATAATTTGTAGTAATATGTTATAATAAATAATGGTATTTACATCTAGAATAAAAATAGGATTAAGGCTCCTAAAATTCATACTAGAATTGTCCGAAACATGGATGTGGCATAACGGATAAAATTCAGTTGTAAAAGTTACTCTTCAATCAAAAACTACAATCGTGAATTACTTAAAACTTCTACTCTGTCACGGCTGATGGAACAAGAGCATGGTACCACTGTGGCTTAAATAAACGGTTCTGTTTGAAATTCCATGCAGATTCCAGAGTTCAACAAAAAGATTCAAGAGTTTGATACGATACACTTAAAGAAAATCAGAGGTTACATCAAACGAAGCATTGACAATAATACTCAAGATAAGAACAATAGATTAAAGAATCCAAATATGTGTGATCCTTATACACATACACACATTGTTTACATCCAAAAGAGCACAGGTTAATGGGAACAAATGGCTAGATGAAGATTTTTTTAAAAAAATTAAAAAATTTTAAAAAAATTGAAAAATGGTTGTCAGAGGTATTATGATGAAACATGAAATAATCCAGTATTGCTGCAGCGTCTTTGTTTTTTGTTTTTTTTACTAAATATTATCCTCTTTTTTTTTTCTTTTTTTTTTCCACGTAAATAGTTCAAAAAGAGGCTAAAAAATCATTTCAGTCTTGACTAACGTCGCTGTCAAAATCTTCCGAGGAAGAGCTGCCAGAATCTAGAGCTGCATTGTGTGAAGGTGATAGATGTGGATAGATATACTTGTTCACGAACACCTCTTGTCCGGATGGATCTCGTTTTTCCATTTTGTAGTCGGTTAAAAGGGAGTAAATCTGTTCTATGGCTTCCTGGACATTTGCAACACATGGAGCTGAAATGGAACAAGAAAAAAAAAAATTTTATTATTGGAATCCTTTGAGATGAGTAATTTGTATATATTTATTTAATTGCGAACTGTTATTCTCATTTTCATAATTGTTGTTTCACAACGTTTCGGCCAACTATTCCTCTGGTCTTTGTCAAGTGGTTAACCGCGACAGGATAAGAATGCCGAGTCTCTTAATTGTATCCTCAGTAATTACTGCCTTCCATAGTTGGAGAGACGACAACAACTTCAGCATTCCTTGTTGCAGTTACCCACCTGACGACGGCCAGAGGAATAGTTGGCTGAAACATTGTGAGACAACAACTATGAAGATGAAGATAACAGTCCGCAAATAAAAGAAAAGAAAATAAAAACTCGTTTATTATTAAGACAAGCAATTTTAAACAAATGTGCGTTTCTGTTATGGTAATGCAGTATTTTCATCAAATTATTGGCTGTAAATAGGTTTTAAAAACTTCCAATACGTGGCGAGTTGCTAAGAATTTCAAACCATCAAACCTATAAAAGTGACAATATGGGTATGTAGGATATTCAGACATGTGGAAAACTTTAATCCATTTTCATTCGGAAAAAAGGGCTGCTAAGGGATCAAAATTAACAAATTGGTACATGGGATCGTCAGATTTTTATCTGTTTGTCAACTGCTTCATGACTGCGCATGTGCAGTTGAGAAACATGGCAGCTTCTTTATGTCGAGAATAAGATTTTTTAAAAACACTTTGTAAATATCGTGTCAAGCTGGTATAATGTTCATCGTACTTGACTCAATGTCTAGGTTTTGGTTTCAATTTCAGTTTGAGTATATTTTTTTTTTGTTTTTTACTTACAAGAAGAGAACTGTTTAGAAAAAACAATACTTGCATGCACATGCCTTAGTTTCTGTATTAAAATATGATATGTGTGTATATTTTATGACTGGGCAATGCTGGGCGGCCTGCTAGTTATTTAATATTCTGTAGTGGAGTCGGGAAAGGTGAAAGTAGGAAAACACGGCGACTGGTGAGAATTCGAAGAACATTTATATCCAGAACAGGGTTAATGACACAGGAAGATTAGTAAATCTGTGGCGAGTCGTCTTTATACAACATCCAAATAGCTCTCATTGAGCGGTCTATACTTGTTGCTTATATGGCTAATGGATAAGTCCATCTTAGTGATTTTAAGGGTGTTTATGTCCCCACAACATATTCGACAGTTTAAATCCTTCCAAATTTTGAATGGTTGTAAAAGATTCATACTTTTTCAAACTATAATGATGAACCATAATAATTGACTTTTGATTTTAATTCAAACTATAAATGCCTAACAGATTAATTTAGAATTGCACACAATTCAGTCATTTTAATCTTTTAAAAATTGTTTTAAAATGACATTTATCTCAAAGTTTAAAATTTGAAAGTTATTTTAAAACTGTAAATTAGCGACTAATTTGTAGCCCTTAACCACAGAAAAACATTTCTCATGAACCCTGTTGAATATAAATTTTTAAAAAAACACGTTAATATAGAGAAATTTCTTTTATTTACATAGGATGTTTTTATATAAAAAAAAATGCGAATCGAAAGACTTTTATCTAGGAGTTATTTTTATCATTTTTTTTTTGTTGATTAATATGTTTCTACATTTTTTTTTTTTTAAATCTTGTCCAGAATTTCCCCTATATTAAAAAACAAAAAATACACTTAAACCTTTGTGATGCACATAACCATGACTAAATAAAATTGCCATATTCTAAAAACCACATAAATTAATCAAGTAGTTTTATTTTTAACTAAGAAAATTAAATTTTATGAGAAAGCAAAAACGGATTGTCTCATGTTGGCATCATGAAGAAAGAGGGGTAAATAACTGCACAATAATTAAAAATTGCAACACCAACCTCGTAATGCCTATCATTTCTCATTAATCTCATTATCATTTAAAAATTAATTTCTTTATAAAAATAAAACTACTTGATCAATTGACCTGATTTTTGGAATATAATCTTTTTGTTCAGTCATGTGTACATACATCAAAGCTTTTTTTGTATTTCTAATATATAGGGAATTGTCAACCACCATGTTTTGTTTTTTTCCTATATATTTTAACAAGACAAAATGCATGTTATAATATAGCTTAATTTTGGGATTAAGTTGGACTTCAACAAATTTCTGTTTTGTTCTGATTTGCAATTGAACGAGTCATTCATCTCTCAGTTATTCATATTAATTCAGTCACTCTAATATTTCTTAATACCTGTGAGCATTTACAGAAAGAGCAACTCTCTTTCTTGCTTGTTTGCATCGTTACCTTAACAAATGTTTGATGATCAAAGCAGTATTTTCACAGTAGAATTTTTATCTGATTTCCAGGAAGTTTTTACATTTTATAAATGGTCTCCTTAGAAACAACATTCTTATCTAAATTAGTTTTTCTGTTTAGAGGAATTTGTAGGAAAATAATTTCTTTGCACAAATTTACATTCTGCAAACGAAGACGTTTCATTAAGTTATGAAGCCATAAATCAAGGCAACCACAAGAGTACAAAAGACCCATGCGGATACACAACATAATCCGCTTGACACACAGACTCTCATTAAATCACAGAAGTTAAGCAACATTGAGCCTGGTCAGTACTAGATGGATTACCATTTTAGGAATATCAAGCGCTGCATGTAAGAGAATCTCGACAATTTCCTGCAAGAAATGCAAAGACCTAACGTCATCATCTATGGAGATCAGGATATACATGAAACTGGAAACTCCTTGTGAATTTGATACTTCCTAGAAACTTTCTCCCTTGGAGAAAGCCAGTTTAATTCACCTTGGGTGAATGCCACTTGTTATGCAGTGAATTAATCATGATTTATGATTGTACTAGCCTGAGTGCCCGGTGTTGCTCGGGTGTTTGGAGATGTGCGTTGAGCAAAAAAAAAAAAAAAAAAAAATGGTAGTAGGCAGGCAGGTTTGAACCTGTACAGCGAAGGAGGAAAAGAATATTAAAAAAACAAAAAAAAAGACATGTGACGTCTTTGCCGTTGCACCCATCATCAAACTGAAAGTGGCGAAGGTTTAAATTAAGTCTAGTCAATCGGGATGACTTCAGAAAATATCGGCAAAAAGTGACCCCTCCTTATAGAAAAGTGCCTAGTTGAGGGTGAAGGTATTAATGTTTTTAGCCAATTTTTCAATAGTTGTCGCCCGATACTGATCTCATGAAAATCCGTACCCTCTGTCGAAAGTTTTAGGCAGACATGCAAACATACATATATACATTTAAACAGATAGGTGAGATTTATATTATAGATAACTGTTGATTAGCAATTTGCAATCAAATTACAATCAACTGATTTACATGGCTGGAAATCTCTACAATAAAATTTCAAATTATTGTACATTGAAGGTTGGGTATTTCAAGTAGTTTGAGATGAATGTTAGTTTCTGTTTGTAATACACTGGAACAGTTCAAGAGAAAATGGTTGCCTAGCAAGGTCAGAAGGTTAGGTTTTCAAATTAGATTTATATATAATATACAACAGAGCATGTCTGTCCTCACGGTTACGTATTTCAGGTAGTGTAAAAGAATTGTTATATTCCGTTTACAATATATAGGATGTCCAGGAAACATTTAAAGAGCAATCTTAATAGGTGACTGTTTAAAGGGCTCAGAAGGTCAAATGTGACAAAACACGTGATGAAAACAAGCAGTGAAAAAGATATGAATCACATGAAGAGTGATGTCATCGAAAATGTTAGAAAAGGTTTTCTAAGAGAAAGAAACTGGGAGTCAGTTGAAATGTATAAAATATAAAGTCTAAGCATCAGTAATGAAAACAGACTGAGGTTGTCCGTCTTTCCATCATGCTGGCATATGACAAAGACCCAAATAAAAGAATTTATAAATCAGAGTTTGTCCTATTAATTTCAATTAATATTTCAGCGTTTTGTTCAACAAATAAAAAAAAAATTCATTTATTTTATTATTTGTACACAAAAGAAAGTCCACACCATTTCTTCAACATTTAGTCTCAAGCAATTTTTTTCACATCCACTAAAATAAAACAACCGTAATGAACATTTGACAAAAAAAGTACTTTTTAACACAACTGATGATTTACAATGTTTTTCACATAAAAGATATAAATCTTTTTGTAACATAGCACATTTGAGAGTAATCAGCAGAGCCAAAGGTTGGATGGATGGCAAGCAATTGTATTAGCAACAGGAGCAGCATTTGGGTGCATGTGCAAATTGGCAAGTGTGGTCGGGGAGAGAAAAAAAAATTTTAAATATTGATGCCGAAGGAGACAAATGTGTAAAATTATGGAGAAAAAAAAAAAAGAATGTGGTTGAAAAAGATAGACGTGTAAAGTGAAGGTGAGAATGGGCCGGCTGTGGCCAACGTGTGGTCAGAAGGATAAACCGACCAGGTTAGATGGACATGTGGCGGCAAGAAACTTTTGAAATGGTGTCGAGATGGGAGAGTAATGATAATAAATGCCGACCCAGTTTTATTTATTTATTTATTTTTTGTCCTGTGATGTTACATTTTTCTTTGCATTAGAACAACATTTCTTTTCAGAAAGAATTTTTTTAAAAAAAGCAAAAATGAAAACATACTGAAATTTCTGACTTTCCTTCAAAACCAGAACCAATAATTGTTCTATGCAGATTAATAGAACATTTTCTCAGTGAATATTTCAATCGAGTGTGCATGTGAATGTTAAATGAAGGCAGTCTCTTACCAGTCACAGTTATGCTTCCTGTGGAGAATATTTTTAATGTGGCTTTCAGTGGTTTGATTTTATATGTGACGCCTGGATGAAGTTCTGGTTCATAACTGCATAACAGAAGAAAGATAGATCAGCAGATGAAAAAAAAAACTTACAAATCAACAACACATAAGTAATAAATAAATCTATATATATAAATAAAACAGATGTATGTATGTATGTATGTGCGTATGTATGAAAATATTTAATCGATAAACTATTGGTCACATAAAATCGAAATTACCAGGAAACAGTCATACACAGTGGATGGTTTATAACAAAATCTTTGGATGGATGAATAATGCGTACGGAAATATGTCGCCAAATTGAAATGCAAAAATGTTCATTCCAACTTACCGACATTTCTATTATTTTTGCGTATGCACAAATTCATTCATAACTTAAAGTGGTTTAGTTTTTAAATTTTTTTTCTCTATCTGCTGATAGCTCAGTGGAGAACATGGCTGGAGCGCAAAATGTTTTGGTTTCAACTCTAGCTGATGGCACTCCATTTTTTTTTTTTTTTTTTTTTTTTTTTTTTAACTTTAGAAATTAGTATTTTATATTAGGTACAATAAAATATTCAACAGAGAACTGGTCCTGTAACAATACATACAAAATCTGCATAAATTAAAATATATTTAAGCTTATTTTAAAACCAGGCAAGGCTGGTCCCTATCTGCTAGTAGGCAATATATGTACTATTTGTATCACTGTTGGTTCCTAATTCCTTTTATGTATACTTAAGATTATACTCATTATATTCAGCGTGTGCTAGAAATAAATTTGAGGTTGAAATGTTATTGCACCTTACTCTCGTCTTTGATTTTGATACGCGCATTATTGATGAAGGCAGCATCAAACTTTTAAAAGTAGTTTGGATTTATTTGGACTATTGTTCTCGTCTTTAGTGTTATTCGCATGTTTTGGTTAATATAATCTTTAACCTTCCTCAGATGTATCTTGTTAAACTTGAGAATTTGCACTTTCAAACGAAACATTTCATTTTGCGGTTGCATTTTTTATATCACCTGCACAGAAGATTGAACTGTCAACCTCTAAAAGAGTTACTGACAACTGAATTTAACCTAGTACTTTATCCATTACGCTAAAGGTTTTTGTGGATAATTTTAGTACAAATTATGAAGTTACACCGTCCAAAATGTTGTGTGAATATTAGTCATAAAACAGTAGTCCAAATAATCCAAATTATCAAAAATCATCACCCCAAAAATTCAGAAATTTCAAAGATTATTCTTTTCAAACATGAAAATCTGACATAGCAAACTGACAAAATGTCTGTGTTAGCGCTTTCTTTTTAATGGTTATAAAACATCAATTTGATAATATTGTTGCAACTTTGAAACAAGGTCTGGAAACAGCTGCTACTCATCAAAAAGGAAGAGGTCAAAAAATTCCTCAGTTTTGTAAAATTTCCCATTTTTTTTAGTGATGACTATTAACCAAAGTGGATGGAAATTAATTTTAAAAGTTGAAAGGGTAGATAGTGGTTGATTTATAACATTTTTTGAATATCAAATGTGTCCATGCGGAGAAAGTAGGGTACTGGTATTGATGAATACCAACTCAAATTGAGCTTGATTAAAAAATATGATTGAAAATTGATGTGTCAATTGCAGTACTAGTTTATGGATATGTGCCTAAAATTTGCTTAAAAAAGTACTAAAAGATGTTGAAGTTATTAAAAAGTAAATATTTTATAGTTTTGTTTTAATTTTGTGTACTTTTGTATAATATAAAAATCTTAAAAACTACAAGAGCAGAGTTTTTGAAAATCTATGTCAATTGTTACTCTAGCCCTAGGCATGTCGAAAATTTAGGCCAAATATATCCAAAAGTGTTGAAGTAAATAATTAAACAATAACCGCTCAAAATTGATGCAAATCAGAAATCTAGTTTCTTGGTGTCAGTATTTTAACAATTAAGCAACATTCTCTGCAAAGAAAGAAGCTATTAGAGCAGGAAGCTTTCCAGCATCTGGGTACCTCTACAGTGAAGGGGTTGGATTTTGCCAACTCACAGGTTGGTCGGAGTTATTTACATTAAGGGGGCATCAGTGAAGATGACATCTTTTAAGTAGATCGCATTAAACACAGAGATGCAACATTGCAGTGATGGGGCAGGGGCTGGAGCTTGATAGACAATGTGGTATCAGAATAGAGGTTCTTTTTTGGGCGCTGTCTAAGAGGAAGAGGCTTGTGGTTGGTGAAACAGTGTAGATATAACAACAGTGCATAAGTGGTTGTTGGCTTTGTAGTGATATAGGATACTGGCAGGTATGAGAAGATTTCTAACTCCATAGACGGAGCCCACCTTCCTTACAGCAGTCCTGGCAATGTCTCCTATGTATTTGTTCCAATTCATGTTACCTGTGAATATTAGGCCAAGGGGTTTAAATGATGGATCTTTAGATAGGATACTATTGGCCAGTGGAATGGTGATATCAGCACAAAGTGATCAACATTCCCAAATGGGCTACGACCATTTGTCACACAAGCCTCAGACAGATTAGCTAAGAATAGATGGAGAAATGAGGCTTGCTAATATTCACAGTCTGGGAGGTCAGTGGGTAACAAAATATTTTATCAATTAGTCATATCTGCAGGTTTACCATAGCTTCCAACTTGAGAATATATTGTTTAACAATAAAAGACACCTATCCTCAACAAAATATTTATCTTCTATTATATAAAAGGCAAATGTCTGTTAGTGTGAATGTATGTATGTATGTGTGGTTGTATGTCTTGCTAAAACTTTTGAAATCCAAAATGGATAGAAATGATTTTGGTACTGTTTAAGGGACAGGGGCTCCAATGCATAATATGTTAAATTTAGAACGAAATATTCATTTTTTTTCTACCTTAACGACCACAGAATCTAATTGCCATCGTCCGCTTATCGCTTACATACATAGATTTGCAACATCATGCTATGGCTGTCAGCGTGGTCCAATGGGTTAGGACGTTGACTGAAAAATATTAATTTTTTGCATTTATGTTCGCGCCCACCTTATGGCAGACATTACGTTTTTATTTTTAACATATTCTTGAAAACGTTCATTTTGGTAAGCTTTTGCATTTAAATAGGGTTAAAAGACTTTAAATATTTTTTGTTTTGTATTATGTGTCATTTACTTGGAGTTTAAAACAAATAATTAGAGGAAATCTTTTTTTTTTTGGTAAATTGATTTAGCTGAGGGTTGAATTATTAAATGCATGAATATTACTTCAGTAAATTTTTTTTTTTTAATCAAAACTGCTTAAAATGTCTTATTACTCACATGCCCCTGTTTCAAATTCGTAGCAGTGGATTTTTTTTTTTTTTTTTACCAAAATGAACATAAAGAATGTACTGTTTTTTTTTTTTAAGTTTTACCTATTTCAAACTGATATAAATTATTGCACAGTAAAAAAAAAATTGAATCAAAACAAAAATCATTTAACAAGTGTAGTCAATCACAGCTTCATTTTCTTCTTTTATATGGCCCGGAAATGCCAGGTAGCCCTACTAGTGTATATATAAGTGGTCATGTCTGTATGTGTGTGCGCAGAACAATCTCTACCAAACTATTCTGTCAATTTTTGGTCTACAGACTTTAAACTTGATATATAAGGAATTCAGACATGTGAAATGAATTCAATTTGATTTTTTGGCCAGAAAAAATCTGCAAAAAGGTCAAAATAAAAAAAATTAAAACCTAGCAGGTATAAGTAAAACTAAAGTGCATCCTTTACATATGCACAAATATACATTTATGTTTAAGTCAGTTAATTTGTAAAGTTTTGATGTGCAGCAAATAATGCTGGAGAGCTAAAAGCTTTGGTTTCAATTCTAGCTGATGACACCAAAGTCTTTTTTTTTTCTTTTTTTTTTTAAATCAATACTATATATTAGGTACAATATAATAATCAATAAGAGAATTGGCTGTATAATAATAAATGTGAAACTTGCATAAATTAAAATATATTGAAACATATTTTACAACCAGGCAACACCTGCTAATGTCCTCTACAATAAGAATACAATCAAGATTTATTAAAAAAAACTATAATTATCAGTGAAAGGTGAATCGAACAAATGAAACAATGAGATTATTATTTTCTTTGTAATAATAAAAACGACCAAAAACTGCAACCATTCATTTCAATGTATCACTTTTGTTTTTTTATAAAGATGAAATTTTTTTTAGTTGTGAAAGCTGATCTCTCATTGATTATTGAAAACAGTTTACAAGAAGCCAAGGGAAGTAACTATTCTTGAAAATACAACTCGACCATCCCTATTGTTTAGATATATAAAGCTAGGTATGTGTATAAGCTTATATATTCATGTGAAGCAAATTCTGCAACTAATTAACTGATCATTATGAATTTTGCTCAGTGGAAGGGTGGGTAATGTCAGTAACATTCGGTTTTGGTTTAAAGGGATGAAAACTCAGATACCTTTGATTTGGATTAAATTTGAAACATCAATTCATTAATTCCAAAATTTCAATTTTTTTTTCATTTTAAAGGTTTATTAGGACGTAATATGAGTACAATCTCCCATTTAAAAATGAACACATTTCAGATTAGCATGAAATCTGACAGTTTTAGCAAGATTACCTGAATTTCAATTTCTTCAAGAATTTTTTTTTGTATAAATTTTTCTAGAATACTTTTGTCGTCAGTCAACAGATGCAGCCTACTTTTACAGAAAAAAAGTTTATGTTCTATGTGAATTTAATCTTTTACCAGGGTTGTCAGACAATAATGAATGTTTTAAACCAGCTTTTTTAAGGCCAAACCCTTTTTTTTTTAAGCCATAAAAAGGCCAATCTAACAACTGTTATTTATACATATTCAGTTTTTTTTTTTTTCTTTTGAAGTTACTTTTTATTTCTTTTGAAGTTACTTGCAATGGATGAGAATAAAACCTTTTTTGTTTTAAAGATACAAAAATGTGTCAATACACATATATAATTAGAAATAAATAACTGTACCTGGCATTTTGAGGGTACTGTTTTGAGAAATTGTTGATTTTAATTCCAAATGGTAATGAGCAGGTACCAAGGACATTGACAACTCGAAAGTTAATAAATTTAACATTAAACCCCAATTTCTGGAGACGACGTGCAAAACGACGAGCAGCAAGTTTAGCTTCATCTTCACTGAAAAAAAAAAAAAATAATAATATAAAACAAAATTGAAATCAGCTGTCAGTAAATAAAACGTTTCATATATTTCCTTGAACATAATTTTAATATACTGCACCAACAAGTGCAAGGCATAGGAGTTATTTCCCCTTATATATTCTGATATGTAGCTTCGTTTCTGGCTTTCTCTTAGCTTTATATTTTCTTCAATAAACTAGATTCGTATTCTAGACTTTCTTCCTCCTTATCATGTGACCCAATCGGTTGCCTATGGGTCAGTATTTGTCATACATTATTAAATATTTGAAAATTTTTGGAAATTTAAAAAAAGGTGGGATAGTGTCACAAATATAATAATGTAAATTATTAAAGTCATGACAAGCAATTGTGTAAATGTTTGTGTAATAAGGATGGTGCTAATGTATTCGTTGTCCTCAAATTTGGTCTAACATGGTGGCATCTAATAAACTTTTAGAAATTGACTTTCAAACTAACCTATTTATAGCCAGGTCTTTATCATTCTTTCAAATCCATCCTTAACACTTTTCTCCCCTGTATTCCTTAAATTTTCCCTGCAACCCAATTTGTTCTACACTTACTAATCAAACAACTCTCATCCAATGTGACCAAACCAACAAAGTCTCCTGTTCAGCACACATTGTCCTATTACAGTTTCTGAATTTTTTTAGATAAGGCTTGGTTATTTGGTTTCTTTAGACTATTGTTTTCATCTTGAACGTCATTTCACATTTTAATCGATGTAACCTTTGACCTTCTTTGACAAGATACACCTGAAGAAAGTCAGAGGTTAAATCGACCAAAACGTTGTGTAAATGGCACTCAAGATGAGGACAGTAGTCCAAAGAATTGAAATAATGCATACATCTCCCTACGTTATATATTCCTATGATACAGATGAAATTTATGGAAGAAAATTTGGAAATTTCATCAACAATTACATTCAATGGTATTGTCACGTGACAAATATCATTTAGAATAAGTCAGTCAATAACAAACAAGTTTAAAGATCTCATCAGTGCCAATATTAATTACTAAACTTGAAACAACCTCATAAAAACATTACATTCGCATCAATTTTTACCTGTTAAATTTCGAAAGATGTCATTTAGAAATATCCAGTAAATTTACTGACAAAATGTGTAGTTTTTACGTTTTTGCAATATGTTTACCAGTGTTTTCATACTTTCAAAAGAGTCGACTGTCAAAGTTTTTTTTCAAACTGATACTACATAATTGTAATTAACTTCATTTCAGTTTTAAATTGTTCGATTAGCCAATGTAAAATGTTTACTCACTGATAAAAAACATACTTTTATGTTAGAGAATTGGGGGGGGGTCCTGAATTTAATAAAGAAAACTAAAAAGAAAAATCTTAAATTTCAATTTTGTAATATAAAAAAAAATACTTAAAGCATAACATTTTCTAATTACAAAACTAGAGTTTATTAAAAAAAGAAAAAACAATCAAAAGAACAAGATTATTCACTTAAAAAATTAGAAATTCTTACATGAAACATTCAACTTGTATTTTAATACTTTAGTGAAAATAAATGATGCAAAGTATTGTATCTGTACACTTTATCTGTTCTGTCCTTGGTTAGTTGAGAAATCTTTCTAGACAAAGGCAATTTTTATTTTTGTCTCAAAACAAACATTTTTATTAATAAATGCTAGTTATCTCCCTCATATCCAAGAAACTTCAAACAAGCGTCCATTTTTAGGTGCATCTAAAAAAAATGATTTTATTTAAAAATTTGTGGAAATTCTTGGAAAGGAAGCATTTAAGTACTAATTGAAAATTAATTTCTAACAAATAATTTTTTCAATTTATAAAGAATTTTAGGTGCTTATTTAGAATTACACCTATTTTAAAACAACAATACAGACAAATCTTTTGTACTGGTCACAAAACGAAGATGTCATTTCAAAAATTACTTAACTTGATTAAGTAATTTGATATTTTTTCAATAAGAAAATCAAATTTTAGGAAGAAATGAGGAGAGAGATGGGAGCAGCCATATTGTTTTAGAATGTGTTAAAATTCAAAGGCGTAGAACTCCATTCAACTAACGAAATTTACAGACCATGCTATTTTATTATTACTTTATTAATTGCTAGAAATCATAAAATTTGATTTCTTGGATTATAAAAAAAAAAAAAAACTACTTGATCAATTTACGTGACTTTTGGAATATTTACATCTTCATTCTGTGATGAGTATGTACATCAGAAAGATTTTTATTTTTGCTTTTTTTTAAATAAGTGTCATTCTAAATATGTACTGAATTTTATGTTGAGACTTGAAAGTATAAAAATTTGAATTTCTTCAGATGTTTTTACCTTTTTATGAATACATGGTCATGTGCCATAAAAAATAAAAATAAAAAAATTTGCTTGTTTTGTAAAAAAAAAAAAAAAAAAAAAAAAAGTTGAAAAGATATTTTTACTCAGCAATGAACTATGGAAAATTGTTGGTAAAAAAGAAAAAAAAACATAATTGCTAAAAAATAAACATTTTATTATTTCTAGTTGCTACTTAGAAAAAAATCACTGGTAGATGCAATTGTTTCACCAGCAACGTAAAGCTCTGCTACCTGAAAAAGATAAATCACTTCCAGCTCCTATAGAAAAAAAAAAAAACATAATCACACAGCAATGAAGCACATACCAAATAACTATTTTATGAATACATGGTTATGTGCCATAAAATAAAAATAAAGAAAAATCTGCATGATGTACATCATGAAACAAAATTATTATATTCCAAAAATCATGTAAATTGATCAAATAGTTTTATAAGTATCAGTGGAGTAACAGATTCACTCGCCACTTTGAAAACAAAAACAAAAAAATAAGAAATAAAGGGAGATAACTTAGCAATACATATTTACTTGATTTGTTGTGATGCCTGCGAATTCGCATCAATCATTTCAAAACAACTTTTTTATTGATAAATAAAACTACTTGAGCAATTTACATGATTTTTGAAAGATGATATTTTTCTTTCATCACAGGTTCATACATCAGATATATCTCCATTTTTTTTTTTTTTAATAGAGGGGAAATTTTGGACAAAAACCAAGTTCCAATCTCTCAATCCTGGACTGGACATTTCTCAAAGGTTTCTTAACCGTTGTCTAATTTTTGTTGTTTTATATTCTCTTAATGCCAAAACTTCAGATTATTGAATCTTTTAAGAAAAACTGTTCACTTTTTAACAAAGCATTCAATTTGATATGTAAAATTAATGTAAAATTATGAAAATACATTTCAAAAATGGTTATAAAAAAAAAAATTTAATTAGAGAAACTAGTTACATTAACCAGACATAAAAAACCGAATTCCCTTCTAAAATTTGAATAGGTTTTTCACAAATGAAAAAAAAAATATATATGTATGAAAAAAATATTTGCAAAAAATAATAATATTGATGTTAAGATTTTTGTTCCTTTTTTAGAAGCGCTAGTTGAATTTGATTAAATAAAATATGTATTGTATACGTTTGAAGCCAAAACAACACATTACAAAATAAACAGACATTTATTTTGTTTGAAATTTATATTGAAATTCATATATTTCGAAGGAAACCTTCATCTTCAGTATGTCTTTCTTTTCTTTTTTTTTTTTTTGCCATGTTGTCTGTTTGTTGTTTTTACGGTAGGTTTTTAAATCTCGGAACGGTGCGTTTGGTCACATGGAATTTACGTTAAGATTTTTGTTCCTTAGAAGCGCTGGTTGAGTTTGAATAAAATAAAATACATAAAAAAAAAAAGTCATACTGAAGATGAAGGTTTCCTTCGAAATATATGAATTTCAATATAAATTTCAAACAAAATAAATGTCTTTATTTTGTAATAATGCGTTGTTTTGGCTTCAAACGTACATATTTTATTAGAATATTGATATTTTAAAAGGAAATTAAAAAAAAAAAATTTAATCATTCAAATCCAATGTAAACAAGTTCTCATTGAACCATCCTCTTAAATAATCAAATTCTACCCAATCTACACGATTAACGATCACTACACTACCACCTTACACTCATTAACTCTTATCCTCAAGTGGTTTTAGGGGCTTGATAAGTGATGACTCTCTTGTAAAAATAAAAATATGAACAATTAAAAAGTGTAATTGCAAAATATATGTAAAAATATGGATGTCCAAAAGAGTGATAATTTTCAAAAACTTTTATGTAGACAACATTTTACTGTGATAAACAGGTTGTATAAAGAGAATGGGATTTTTTTTCCATGTTGTTCGTTGATATAAAAATATATTTTAAAGAATGAAGACGCTCATGAAAATTCAAGCTAACTTTTTTCTTGGATGAAATGCAAGACATTTTATTTCAGAATTAATTTTGTTTATTAAATTATTTGAAAAATTGTTTTTTTCTTTAAAAGCAATAAATATTTCAGAATTAATTTTGTTTATTAAATTATTTGAAAAATTGTTTTTTTCTTTAAAAGCAATAAATATTTCAAGAGGCAAGTAATGAAGAACTTTAATTGTAAAATAGATCCCAGAGATGCTCCCCCGTCAGTCATCAGTGATGAAATCGTTTCATGTGTAGGTTCCGGGTTTTAAATCATCAAACTCGTTCCACCAACAAACCCGGCATTTCTGCATTTTATAAGCAGAAACAAACGAGTAAAGCTTTGAAAACTTTAAGGCAACATTTATCATCTAAGCAGTAACAAAAATGAAAATTTTAATTTAAAAAAAAAAAAAAAAAAAAAATGTCCTTTATTTTATTTGCGGACTTTTATCCTCATCTTTATAGTTGTTGTTTCACAATGTTTCGACCAATTAATCCTCTGGCCTTCTTTAGAGCCCGTGGTGCAGTGGATAAGGCGTTGAATCTCTATGGTTCCAGATGAGCATTGTTTAAAGATAGTGGTTTCAATCCTACCCAAAGCTGGTTAGAAGATTAGTTAGCCAAAACGTGGTGAGACGACAACTCTGGAAGGCAGTAATTACTGAGGATATAGTTAAGCGACTCAGTATCTCTGTCCCATCGCAGTTAACCACCTGAAGAATGCTAGAGGAATAGTTGGCCGAAACATGGTGAAACAACAACTATGAAGATGGGGATAACAGTTCGCAAATCAATATAAAATTACTCATCTCAAAGGATTCCAATCAAAAAAAAATAAATAAATAAAAATGTTCTATTATTGGAAAATAATGTCAAGAAGAGTACCTTGTCGCTCCAGTACACATTATTTTGCCTGATGACCAAATGCTGGCTGTTGTGTAAGGTTTTCTCAGTTTCATATTCAACATCTGAAAGAAAAAAGGGGGGGATAATATAAAAAAGTTAATTTGGAGATAAATTATAAGAATGTGTGAGGATAACAAATTTTATGAGAATAAAATGGATCATTTATGTTTGAAGAACCTCAGAAAATGATCAAAATGAAAGATAACTTCAGGTTTACACCAGTCCCCCCCCCCTACCCCTGAGTAGGCTGTGCATAATATAAACAAATGGATAATAAAACAAGAATTTAGGATGCTTACAGCAGACACAACCTTTATTTTCAGTTTTGACAGATAAAGACAACGATTTGTTTATTTATTGAAACATTTTGTCCAAAATATTTTTTAAATAATAAAAAATTAAAAAATAGATGTGTTCATCGTTTTTTTTTTTTGTTGTTTTTTTGCTTTTTTTTAAGTTTTTCCCTAAATTAAATGTTGACATTGTAATGAAAAACAAAACAACTTAAATATTGTCATAAGGAGAAATGCTTCCCAACACCCTGAAAAACTTCAGTCTGTCCTATATTTAAAAATTGTGGAGATCAGTCATCTCCCTCTCAATACAAACCAATCAGTTTCCTGTATGTCATGAGTAAGTTGCTAGAATGTGTGATAGAGAAGTGGTCAACCACCTCAGCAGAAATAACCTATGCATCAACATGCAATAGTTGATGTGCTGACTGTAACATCACACAGGATTAGTAAATCTCTCGACAAGGGTTTCATCTCTAAGGCATTAGATCAACATAGCCAAGGATTTTGATAGGGTATGGCATAAAGGTCTTCACAAAATTTCCAGCTAGGGAACAGCTGGAAATGTCCTCTTTGTTATTGAATCCTTTTTCTTTGATAGGATATAAGAATGGTGATTGATGCGCAGCAATCAGAAGTTTATAGTATTAACGCTGACATCCCTCAGGGTTCCATCCTGGGCCTAACTCTCTTCTTGATCTCCATCAATGATCTCCCAAATCACATTCTTAGATTGTTCGTAAACAATTATGCAGATGACAACACACTCTATAGCAACACTTCAAAGACCAGCAACGACCAAGATCTTTCTGATTCTCTTTCTTTTAACCTTGAACATATTGTGCAGTGGGGAAAAAGGTGGCTGGTTAATTTTAATGCATCAAAAAACAAGTTTCTCTCTTTTCATCAAAATCGCCCTGACTACCATCAATTGAAATGAATGGCTCTCGTCTTGAGGGAAGCACTATGTCATGACAAGCTTATGAGACTGACCTTCATTCCTAATCTGAAATGGAACACATACATCAAATCTGTTGCCAAGATTGCTAGAAAAATGGTTGGATCATTCTACTGTTCTAATAGATATCTCACTGCCGATGTAATTCTCTATCTGTACAAGAGCCAAGTACGTCCTAAAATGGAATACTGTTGCAACATCTTAGCAGGAGTTGCTCAGTGCGCTCTATCTTGCTTTGATAGAATTCAAATTTCGAGTCTGTAGACTTAAAATTGACAGAGTTATTGTGTAGGGAAATGTACACAGACACCCAGACAGACACACGGACACGTTCACTTTTATAGATATATAGATTACACTTATTAAAAAAAACACAGAAAAATCTTTATGATGTACATACTCGTCACAGAATAAAGATGTCATATTCTAAAAATCATGTGGATTTAGCTAGTAACTTTTCGATTTGGCTAGAAAACGAAAATAGTAGTCAAATGTCAACTAAAGATAAATTTGTCCATAGAGCCTTGTGTTGTAAATTAGATTCTTCACTCAAAATTTTTTAAAAATCTATAAAATGTAGCGAACACAAAAAAAAAAAAAAATAGTTACAAGTTCGAATTAACTAAAGTTTAATTTTATATAATTCTGTTTATTTTAAACAAACAGTTTCAGGTTTTGTATTTAAAAGCTACACCCCTCCCCTCCACACTCCATAATTATAAAGTTGATTTGGTAATCTTCTAGTTTACATGTGTTCAAACGTTACCAACTGAAAAGAAAAATCAGATGATTTACGTATTTATTTTGTTAAATAAATATTTTTTTATTTAAAATCAATAAGCTGTCATCAAGTAACTGGCAACATCAATAACACATATAAACAAACGCAAATTAAGAATTATTCATTGTTTTCTCTACCAGATGTTTTATCCAAAAACATCTTGACTCCAACTTCCATGCTTGGATACAAGTGGAGTATCTGTACAGATATGAAGAAAGGGAGGAGATATTCTTCTCAACTGGTGCAATTTCTGTTTTTATCTCAATCAGACTAAATTCCTGTCTTTAATTCTGACCTTGTGACAACAATAAGTACATATAAAAGTAAATATTTTAATAATTGATAGCAGCCCCCTACACCAAAGTGGCTTGTTTGGGGCGAAAATGTAATTAAAAAAATTTTTTAAATAAAAAATTTATGCAAGTATTTCTTTCCTAGTTTACTAAATTGTTAACGAATTGTATTTATTTGCAGTCAACAATTTATTCAAAACTTTCAGGATTACATTTAACATGTTAATATATGTCGGGAGGCCCGGGTTCAATCTTCAGTTGAGTCTATGGATGTACCGATTATCAAATTGGCTGATTACCGATCACTCGGTCTTTAATAATTGACTGCTTAATAGGTTTTCTAATGCCGATTTATCAGCAAATTTTGTTGTCATAAATAATACTAATATTAATTATATTGTAAACGAAGACAAGTTTTGCTTGCCAGTGAAAATTTAATCAAACATACATGCATCATCTACACCATATCAAATAACAGGCATGATGCGCTGTTAACATGTAGACTTTCACAACTGCAATGAATTTAAGGCAAATAAATGTAAGCATATGCAAAATTTAAGTCCTTTCTCTTCCTATTGAATTTACGTTATTTTTGTACTTCAAATCACTGTCAAAGAAAATTATCACTTCATCTTTCAGTTTTCATGTTGAGGGATTGAGATGATGGGCGAACTGAAAATAAAGTATTCTTCATCAGTCATACTCTTGTTCCTCATTTTTGGACTCTTGCTTCCATTACATATTTTTTTGGTTTAGATAATGTATATTTTATTGAGATAAATTACTAATTACATATCAGACATATGCAATTTCAATATGCAAAGAATTAACTAAATATTGACAACAACCTTCAACCATTCTGGCAACCAGTTTCTGCTGGAAGTATTTTGATGTCAATACAAAGAATAAGAATACAGCTGCTTGCAAGTTTTATCAAACCATGACATCAAAGTGTGGCAAATCAAGAAAAACGTTTTACGATGACTAATATGTTAAACCATCTTAGAAATGTTCATTCAAAAGAAGCAAAAGTTGCAGATAAGAAAAAGAAACACAATGAATATTCAGGGACAGACATTCCGGAAAAAAGTAGCAGCAACTATGAGCCTCCAGTGAAATACTAAACTACTACAGAAACAATATTGGTCAAAAAGAAAGTTTGGAATACTAATGATCACAGGTCACAAAAGATCCATTATGTGAGAAGAGAAATGATTGCTGTTGATATTCAACCATATTCTGTAACATCTGACATTGGATTTAATAGGTTTATTGCAAACAGGTTTATTGTAAATTACAGCATTCCATCAAAGTACTTCACTGTAAAATAATTTTCGCTTTATTACAGTAAAACAAAAATTCAACTGTCTCTTGGTGAAATTAGCAACATTTTATGAACTACAGACATTTGGACAGAATGCTCCCTTTCTGAGTTTGACAAGTCATTGGCTTTCAAATTATTTTAAATAGTGCAGCGCTGTGTTTAGAGTTGTTCCATTCCCTGGTACACAAACAGGTGCAATAATAAGTGAAGAATTGCACAATGTTCTGAATGAGTATAAAATCTTCAATAAAGTTTTCTTAGTCTTGCCGGATTCAGGAACAAATATAGTTGCTAATGTCAGAGAATGTGATTTAGAATAACTATCATACATTGTAACTCAGTTTGTGAAGACAACCACTACATCTAACAGAAATACAGTTTCTCACTTAAGTCGCTTTCTATTAGCAATTAGCAAATTAACTAAAATATAAAATCAGCTTAATATGGAAAAACTCATTCAAAGTGTGACCACATGGTGGAATTCAACAAATTATATACTGAAAATAAATTAAGAACAATGAAAAGCTCTTGTAATGAGAGTTGTTGATAAGATTCCTATCTTAACAACTTACCAATGGGAATTTGTTTGAGAAAATATCCAGTTCCTGAGTAGATTTGAAGAAATCACCAAAAAAGCAAGTCACAGAACTTCAACCATATCAATGATACTTACAAATTTAGCTCTGAGGTTATTTCTGTCAAAAGCTGTCCAATCTAATTCTAGTGTTTCTGACTTTAATGGAATCCTCACCATTGTTGAACAATTCAGCTTATCAATGGAAACAAGATTTTCATCTGATCTAAATGATAAAAACTTGTGTATGTCTACTTTCCTAGACTCACAATGCAAATATTAATTTTAAAAGATTGAAATATAAAACATATTTAGAATTGAATCCTACATTTACTTTCCACTGATGATAATGAAGCAGTTGAGGATGAAGAAGCAGCTGAGGATGAAGAAGCACGAACCTGCGTAAATTACAACATGACAACTTTGAAAGCAACTGACAAAAAAGTAACGAGTAAAAATGTCGCAAAAGATGCCTTCATCACTCTTTGTATAAGAAGACAATACGAAGTAAAAGTACAATTATTTCTAATTTCAGCCTTAATTTTTGAGGTGTGAAAAGTAAACATTGCATCATTTAAAATAGAAAAATTACACTGATGGACAATTTTTAAAGTATCATCAAATAAAACTGAATTAAAAGACAGTAAATGTGAACATTCAATATAATTCTATACATAATGGTTATTATGCCTATTTTTTTTTTTTAAACAACTTCAGCTGCAACTTAATTATAAGTCGCTAAAATGCTGATATGTTCAATTTTGGTGGTGAAAAAGTACCAAATCTCATAAACATATTTCAAAATCGCATCACAAAAAATTATTAAACGATACAGATCTGAAATATTGCATGCCTAACCAATACATATCGTAGAATGCTATTCGTCCAAATGTCAGCTCTTTACACTAGGTACTTCTTAAATAGTATCCTCAAGAAAATGTAATAATTTTATTTGTTCATCATGGCGATGTAATTAAGTAAACGTACATGTTCAACATCAATTTAATTTTAATAAAAGAGAAAGCTGCATATTATCAACGATAGAGTTCTTTATATGATTGGTATTTCTTTGTGATTCTGTTGAATTCTTCACTTGGCACTGATCACATTCGTCCATTTGAGGTGGTTCCCTCAACCCCTTCACCAGTCAAACACATATAGAGAAAAAAAACTTCAGTTGTCCATCTTCAATGTTTGTAGCACAAATCACGTGTTTTGTATTGTATATTAAATTGTTAGGTGAAAGTACAGACTCGTTAAAAAAACACCCTCTCCTACACATGTTAAAAAATGGGTTTCCAAAAAGTTCTCTGCATAGGTACTATTGTTTTATATTGTTTTAACATCTTTATTTTATTTTTGTATTGGCTTTGTTCAAGTTAACTAGCATTACAAGTTGATGTTTTCTTTTTAGATAATTGTTATTTTATCAACTTGCATGAAAAGAGATATGTAAAAGATGCCGAAAACAGTTTGAATTATGCAAATACGATCAGTAGTTCAAAAGTTATGAGAATTATAAGTGCCAAAATTTAGGCTTTTCGGTGGACATTTTTCTTTAGAAAAAGTGGGTTAAATTACAGACCTCAACATTTCAAGAAATTCAATAATTTCACCATCATTTATTTATTTTTCAAGCTATTCTCGTGAAACTTGGCACTCTTATGTAAAATTGTGTGCTCTTTCTGATTATGCAGTCAAATTTGATGTATCTCTTTACCATAAGCCATGAATTATAAATTCAGATGTACAAATTTCAATTTTTTTAAAAACTGGCGCATGGTATCATAGAGTGGGTGTCTATTTATGAACAAAACTAAGTATTATAGTGATATTTAAATATAGTTTTATTGAGAATAGGCATTTTCCTGCCTCCTCACCACTTAAAGAGCATTCATGGCCGGTATTTACTACTCCCCTCAAAGAAAAAAAAAATTGAGTAGATATGAATTAATCTCAGAAAGAAATCGAAGAAAATTTTTCATATAGATTTTGGATTTCTGTAAAAGATGGAAATTCCCATAGTTGACCAGAATTTATGCATCTTGGGACCAGTCCAATTTTCAATTTTGTAAATCCTCTCTATCTGCCCCAAATATACCCCTATTTTCCGAGATGCAACCATAAATCGTACTCTACATGAATCCTTCATGTAGCTTTCACAGTACCAGGATACCAGGAATCCTGATAAGCAACAACTATATATTCACCAGTTGATGGTAATTTTTGTCATTTCTATTCTGTTGTTTTACTGAAAATTCAACTATGTAAACAAACAAATAAAACGATAATTTTTTACCTGGTTTCCACCTTAACATTTAAAATGATTACTTTTATCGGCTTTAGGGTATGCCGAAAACGAATATCTCATTTAAATTTTCTGAAAATAAGTAGTGGTTTTCTGGATATTAAGCAATGTTATTTCTTATGTTATCACTGGTTGCCATCTTGGTACACGCAAGCACGCAAACCTAATCCGAGAAACTATGCACAAACGCATGTACCAAGATGGCCACCAGCAATAGCATAAGAAATGACATTGCTTAATATCCAGAAAGCTACGTATTTGCGGAAAATTTAAATGCGATATTCGTTTTCAGCATATCTGAAAACCTTAAGAGAGTCATTTTAAAGAAAAATGTTAAGGTGGAGACAAAGTAAAAATTTACAAAATGCATCACAATGAAATTCTTTATCGAACCGTCTAATTATTATTATTTAGATATCTTAAAAAAAAAAAAAAAAAAAAAAAAAAAAAAAAACGGGTTGGTTTTACAGATTGGAAAATATGGTCTAGACAATGAGTTATAAATAAATTCAAGTTTCATGATATCTTTTTTATTTAATTGTTAGGTGAAAGTACAGAATAGTTAACAAAACACTCTTCCTTCTGTTACATGATAAGGGCTGTCCCCTTTTCATGTAAGTATAAAAAATAGAGAGATTTAGTTAAAATTAGTGTTGGGACGATTCCTAATTTTTATACGATTCCGATTCCAGGAAAATATTGATTAACGATTCCGATACCAAGTACGATTCCGATTCCGATTCCTAGGGAATTATTGTTTTGAAATATATCAGGTAGTTTTATACTTATGGTCGGTAGTTCCCAAATAGGTTCCCTAACTTTGGAAGAGATATTTTATGTCTACACCAGTACACCGTCGTGTTTTGGTTTAAATAAAATTATTATATAATAAACTAAACGGAAAACTTAGCAAAATTTATTTTAGAGAAAATTTATTTTACTTAATTGGAATACAGAAAAAAAACTCAAAGAAAATAGAATTTATCCTTCAGAGAAAAAACAAATAAAATAGAATTTATATAACAGAACAAAAACAAGAAAATTAGAGAATAAATATACACAATTCATTATTTTGGTCCTCATAATTAACAGATTTAATGAATTAAATAAAAAAAATATAGCGGAAGAGAAAGAAAATATATACTAATTAAATATAAAAAAGATAAATATTTAATTTAATAATTTATAAATGAACGTGCGTAATGAAAAAAAAAACAATATACCATGTGACATGGCGCCGTAGATACAAAATAACCTTTCCAAAGTTAACGACCGTATATGAGAAATACCATTAATCGAAAGTTTTTGTGTTTTATACCAAAAAGGTAGGTATAGCGAAAAGTTACAATTAAAGGAATTTCAAAAACGACGATTTTTTGTTTGGCTATTGATAGTTGTATTTGTGACGGCAGTTCTTCAGACCTCCATAATTCACAAGGAGTAGTTAACACCTATTATTTTTTCTTACTTTTTCATTGCTTTTACACGTTGTTTCTAACGTGAAGAATAAGTTTAGCCAAACTAATTTTGAAATAGGGTATATCAAAGGAACACATATAAAAATGATACCACTATAAAAAACAAATGAAATACTAGATAAAATTGAACAAACATAATTACCAAAATTACAGAAAACGATCAAAAAAAAAAAATGAAGTTTGTTGAGTGAAATGAATTATTGAAAGAAAATTAATTGAACTAATAGAAATGTTAAATAAAAAAAATGTCACATTTCAATATTTTTTTAATAATTAAATTCTCAGGGTTGTCGAAATTAAAAATTAAGTGATTTTTTTTTTTATTAGACTTCTTTCGAAGCTTGTTACCTTGAAAAATACATTTAAAACCCTGTTTTTTTAAATAAATTGAAAAATAAACGCAATTAAAAAAATTTAATTGATAATTGAAACTTTAAAAACATATTAAACATTGAAAAATTACTTATCTCACAAATTAACGTCCAATAAAGTAGATCCAGTCTTCATACAAGAATTCGGTTATAATAAATACATCTTTCCCAAACTTAAAAATTAAATTTTTTTTTTTTTTTTTTTTTTTTGAGAGAGAGAGAGAGAGTGCTTTAAAATCGCCGGAGAGTGCCGCCTAAAATTTTAAAGAAGTAAATTTTAGGAGTTTAGTGCCTTTCAAAGACGGTTATCATAATTTATTATCATCATTTAATTTCCTTTTTTTCCTCTCCCCCACATTTTCCACGTGGTTCAGTAGTTAACCAGTGCTCCTGTTGCTGTCAGTCAGCTATCTTTACCTAAGTTTTAATTTCTAGTTAAAAGAATTTTTCATGAATAGAATCAGCATTTTTAAAAATTATTTTTTTAGTTGTATATATTGTATTTACTCTTTGAAGTTAAGGAGGGTAAAAAAAAATTGGTGACACCTAGATGGTGACGTAGGCAAAAAAAAAAAAAAAAAAGACACTGCGATTTCGACCCTCACTAATAAAACTGCTCTGAGTGACTAGTTGGTAATTTTTTGTTCCTTTTCTTTTTTATTTTGCTCCTCCAATTTATTTGGATGCATCATAGTTAAATGTTTTAACATGTTGGTTGTGGTCATGTTAGATGGTTTTATTCCTCGCGATATTTTAATTTGACAGACTTTGCAAATGGCTTTCAACTCATCATCCCTATCAACTTCAAAAAGTTTCCATGGAAGACTTTTTTTGGACTTTGGCGTTGTGCGTTCTATCCCAACCATTATCAATGGACCAGAGGTCATCTAGTCAGCGTCAGACAGGGCCAAACTATTTGCAAAGAACTTTGCAGCTAATTCTACCCTATGCGACGAAGGCCATCAACTCCCCATATTTCCTCCTACAACACAGAACAAGCTAGGTAACATACAAATATCCGTGCATGAGGTCGCCAAGCTAATCAAGAACCTAGATTCTAGTAAGACAACTGGCCCTGATGGCATCCCAATTAATGTGTTAAAAAAGCTTCAACCAGAACTTGCTCCCATACTTACGAAACTATTTAAGCGCTGCCTTAAGGAGAAGTACTTTCCGACCCCCTGGACAACCTCATCAGTTTGCCCTATGTTTAAGAATTCAGGTGATAAGTCCTCTCCCTCTGAGTACAGACCAATAAGTCTCCTGTGTGTTATGAGTAAGTTGCTGGAATCCATATTAAATAGAGAAATAGCCAACCACCTCAGCAGGAATAACCTTCTTAGTGACACACAATATGGTTTCCGCTCTGCAAGATCTACTGCAGATGTGCTGACGGTTATATCCCACAGGATTAGTGAATCCCTTGACAAAGGCTTCCTTTCTAGGGCAATTGCTCTTGACATATCAAAGGCCTTTGACAAGGTATGGCATAAGGGTCTACTTCACAAGATTTCCAGCTACGGTATAACTGGAAATGTGTTCTCTATCATTAAATCATTTCTCTCCGATAGGCTCATAAGAGTAGTGGTAGATGGACAAAAATCGGAGGCCTGCAATATAAATGCTGGAGTCCCTCAGGGGTCAATCCTGGGCCCAACTCTCTTCCTGATCTACATCAATGACCTCCCTAAACACATACTTAAATCATTCGTTGACATCTATGCTGATGACACGACCATCTACGGCAACACATCAAAGGCTGTAAATGACAAAGTTCTCTCGGATTCTCTCTCCTCTGATCTCGAGCGCGTGGTTCAGTGGGGGAAGATGTGGCTGGTTACCTTTAATGCATCCAAAACCAAACTCCTATCCTTACATCATCAACGCTCTGATCCCCAGCTGGCATCAATTGTGATGGATCGCTCTCGTCTGGGTGAGGCCCCGCGTTTTGACAAGCTTCTGGGTTTGACCTTTACTCCTGATCTGAAATGGAACACGTACATCAAGTCTGTTGCCAAGGTCGCTGGAAAGATGGTGGGATCCTTCTACCGCTCCAGAAGATATCTCACTACTGATGCAATTCTCTATCTATATAAAAGCCAAGTATGTCCAAGGATGGAATACTGTTGCCATATCTGGGCAGGAGCTGCCAAAAACAGCCTATCATGCCTTGACAGAGTACAAAATAGTCTTCGTGGTTTAGTGGGGGATGCTCTTTTCTCTACCCTGCAACCTCTCTCCCACAGAAGAGACGTTGCGAGCCTATCCTTGTTTGATCATTATTTTCATGGCAGGTGCTCGTCTGAACTCCAATCCCTGGTCCCCCCTCGCCAATCTTTCACGAAAAACACCCGTCTAGCTGAATCCACTGTGAAAAATTTCCCCCACTCTATATCTGTGCCTAAATCAAAACGCGGATTCCATGAACAAAGCTTCTTTCTTAGAACTGCACGCCTGTGGAACTCTGTTCCGTCTGCCTGCTTCTCTCCGGACTACAACTTGGATGTCTTCAAGTCCAATGTTAACAAATTCCTAATGAACCGCCCCCCTAATTAAACACTTCATCAAATCTCCACACTAACGTAATGTACTTGCAATAACCCTTATCCCTGAGTGGCTTCCGGGCCTTGATAAGTGGTGATCACTGTGTAAAAAAAAAAAAAAAAAAAAAAAAATCCGCTAAAAAAGACAAAAAGAAAAAAATATAAAGGGATGGGGCGGTAAATTGTACCAACCGGTAGTTAACAAAAAAAACTTATAGAATTTAATTTTTGAAACCAATGTATAAAAGTTTACATAATGAAATGCAAATATGCATTTTCTTTTGAATTTTTTTTTTTGGTTGACTGTGTTCAATTCACACGTGGTTGATGCGGTTCAATATTGCTAAACTATAAGTCTTAAGTAAAATTCTATTCATAAATACTTTTTAAAATGAAATTATTTAATTAATCGTAAATATTATTTAGACATAAAAATTGATTGATTACAAAACCTTTTAAAAATATATATATTAATTTCTTTTTCGTTCGGCAAAAAACTGCGCAAAACACTTTTAATTTTCAATTTAAAATTCTAGAAAAAAGATTATATTATTCTGCTTTTAATATAATCAAATTCAGGGTTTTATCTTTCTGGAGAAAAAAATTTTAAAAATGGATTTTATTTCAATGAAATTAAAAAAAAAACTTGACTGAATTGAATTAATTACCCTTGAATTAACGAAGGGGTTATTTAATAACTTTAGGTTTGGAAGAGATAGGTATGGGGTCGATTTTTTGGAAACATCAAAAGAAGCTGACAACTGTCAAAACTTTGCGAAATAATACAACGTGATCAATTTCATTTTAGAGATATTTCTTTCAAAAGCCTTCTTTTAAAAAAAGAAAAAAAGTACATTGTTCTATTAAACCGTTTACTGTTTAAATAATTTGACTTTTATTTTAAGAAAATATAAGTTGAAAAAGCATTTTCATTCAGTATTAGAAGATTTGTCAGTAAAAAAAAACAATCGCCAAAAAGATAAGCGTTTTTTTATTTTTACTGGCAATGTAGAGCCCTGCAGACTTCTTTTCAAGTTAACTCTTTTGTAGTTTTGATCACAATAGATCTGAATGAATGAACCTTGTAAGGGAGGGGCACTAAGCATTGCCCTGTTAATAATGAATTTCTTTGGTTTCTTTTTATAACATGCTACATTTCTCTCTTGCGGTTAGAAATATCAGGAAATTTTTTTCTTTTTTTCAACATCAGACTAAAAGACTCGTAATGAAGGAATCGGAAAATTAAGGTATTTTTTAACGATGCGATTCCGATTCCGATACCTCCCAAAATACACGATTCTTACGATTAACGATTCCGATTAATCGTCCCACCACTAGTTAAAATGAAAATGAAATAGCATAGACGAAATTCGAACCTCGTAAATTAGGTTTAGAAATAGATTACGAGAGAGAATTAGAAAATGGAATGTAAAACAAACGATTATTTTAGCTTAGAGATAAAATAGTTTCAAGAAAAGAATGTGCACTGTCAATTTTGTTATGAAAATTCAATTGAAAGAATGCAGCTACAAGATAATTTAATAAACATGTTTTTAACATATTGGAAATATAGGTTACTGGGAATATAGGTTAAAATTCCTTTTGTAAAAAAAAGGAAAAGTTTTGGACACGCATGTCCAGAACACGTGAAAGAAGACACATGTTTTAACATGTGTATGACGTCATGGAAAAATGGGAAGTTCTAGATATAGTTAGAAAACTTTAGAGTTAAGAAAGGAGAAACTGGGAGAGAGTCTGAGGGGACAGACGATAGTCTGCAGTTTGGGATTTGAACGTCTAGAAGCGAGACGGTCACTGTTGAAACTTAATATGTGAAGCTTTGAATTCTTGATGATGAAAACCACGGCCGGTCGTGAGAAGAAATAAACCCATCATGTGTTTTTATAAACGTCGTCTTTGTGTTGTGATTCTACCAAAAGGTAAAGTGAAAATTGTTATTATATGTCTATATATCTGTGTTATAAAATGTCATTACATACGCATCTTACATACACAAATGAACACTAAGACTGTCTGAACACTATCTCATCACTCAAAGAGCTTTTTTCTACACTTCTAAGTATAAACGTTTTTATAAATATGAATATCTTTATAAAACGAACAATCCCCCTTACAACATCAATCTCACTAAGACTTTCTAAGACTCACTCTTAATAAAACTCTCTCAATGAAACCCCTATATAACACTTCCCCATGTTAAGAATGGGTTTCTAAATAATAACGTTACTATTTCAGCATGGTAGCATAAGCGCACAAGTATCTTTTATTTTTATATTTATCTAAGTATTTATTTAAGTATCTTTTATTTTTATTTTTATATTTTTTTTGTTTTTTTTTACCACTAAAAAACAAAACACATGTACTTAGTACATTTTGTTTTTTAACGCTTTTAGTACATGTGCACTAAAAGCGTTAAATACAACAAAATAGTGTAGTTTGGAAATCAAATTTGAAAAATTTTTTTTAAATTGAAAAAGTCAGAATAAAAAAATGAAACTTTTTTCTGCTTTCATTTTGAAAGCATAAAAAACAGTTTTCTATTTTTAAGAGAATACAAACTCGTTAATACGCTGACAGCAATGATTAGCACATAGCGAGCCATTTCCCTTTAAAGCGATTTGAATTTCTATAAAAGACAATATTTTAAAGAAATTTCCACACAATAATTATCAAACATTATACATGAAAATAATTCTGAAACTATTATCTATATGAAAATGGATGATATATACCGATTTATCTTATAAATTTTGAAATATTCTTCGTCAACTTTGCTCGGTCGTAACTTTGCTTCCTATGGTCGTTAAAAAAAAATTTAAAAAAAAAAAAAAAACAGAAGAAATGGACTTCTATACTTATATAGCCTGTAAAATTTCAGCCACATCCAATCAAATTTAACCTCGCGCATGTGTATCCAAACGTAACGTATGAAATGTAAACATTTAAAAAACAGTTTCCTTTTTCGCTGTCATAATTTTTTATCGTTTTTCATCTTTAACTTGGAGCATAAAAACATTGAATGAATAAAAGAAAAATAAATTAACATCATTGGAATGCTTATTCTATTCTCTTTCCAGCAATGTAATTCTTTTAAAAATTGACCAACAAATAAAAAAGATATGACTTGTTGAAAACATTGGCTATGTAATATTGCCAATGTCCATGAAAATACAGCATACGCTTGTAATGCTAAGTTAATGCTGTAAAATGATTTATTTCCAGTTGGTGTGGACCGTTCTGCTTTACGTTGAATGCCCAGAAAAAGTCCCTTTTGATTAATGTTTACCGGTTTTAAAATAAGCAAACAAACCTGGCTGCTGTTTAGAATAACAGAATAGTTTTTATCTGGTAAACAAGAATCAGAAAGGACTTTTTCATGGTATATATGTGAAACAAAATGATTTGCACAAACTGAAATTTTTTAATAAGATACCCATTCATTTTTTTCATACGATAATTTGGGCTGTTATAAGATTCCTACCTTAACAATTTACCAATAGGGACTTGTTAAAAAAAAAAAATTGTCCAGTTAAAGAAATCACCAAAGAAGCAAATTATAGAACTTCAACCTTATCGATGATAATACCTACAATTTTAGCTTCGGGTTATTTCTTTCAAAAGCTATTCAATCTAATTTTGATATTTCTGACTTTAGTAGAATCTTTACCACTGTTGAACAATTCAATGAATCAATGGAAACAAGATGTTCCTCCCATCTAAATGATAAAAACTTGTCTACTTTCCTAGATTTAAGATAAAAATTTAAATTTCAAAACATGGAAAACACAAAGAATTGGATTCTACATATATTTCTACTGATGATAATGAAACAGAATCTGCAGGATACATTTCTTCAAGCTTTGTTGAGGGTCAAGAGGTTCAAAGGAGAAGTAAAATTGTATCTCTTTCAAACCTGTTCGAATAAACCTACAGTAACAAATCAAAACTTTGAGCAGGTAGAAGCAGAATTAAACATGGAGACTGCAACTACAACAGAAATACAAAATCACAATCTAAACTCAAAAGGAGTAAATCCCTAATGGTTAAGAACTTACATAGCTTTACAACTACTCGCAAGAGGTGATGATCTGTTTCAGTGGTGGAAAAAGGAGACCTTACCACTGCTGAGTAAACCGGCCTCAAAATATTTAACCGCATTACCTTCATCTGTGGAGAGTGAGAGGCTCTTTAGTAGAGGCGGTAAGCTATGAGCAACAGGCTGCGTTCTGAGAATAGAGAAACTCTAATGTTTTTACATTACAACTTATAAGTATTCCACTTTAAATACTGAGGAGACTGTGAGAGCAGTGGAGGCAAGCAGCAAGAACAGAAGAGGAAGTAGAGCAGCAGCAGGTGCAGAACTTCAGCTTATAGTTATTCACTTAAAGAATTACAATTTGTACTTTGTAGTTGGTTTGTAATGTCTTTTTTCTTATCTAATTGTTTAATTATATTCATGTAAGAATTGAAAATTATACTTTATACTTTATGTTTTGTAATTTTAGCTAATAAAGGCAAAAATCCATAATAGTGGCCAGATACTTAATTAAATGTTAGGTTAAATTGGAAGTTACTATGTAAATGTGTCAGTGCAATCTGATGAGTTTCCTGATAGTGACGAAATTTAAATTCAATAGGAAAGAGAAAAGTAATTAATTATCAATTAATCAGCAAATTTGCCAATTACCGAGTAATCAGTACAACCCTAGTTGAGCCATACATAAAACTTAAAAAATAATAATACTTGATGCCTCCTTGCTCAGCATTATGAGGGGAGAATCAAGGGCAAGTTGAGTTATCCTAAAAACAAAGTGATGCCCTCCCCTACACCTCGGTGTAGCAACTAATGAAAAGGAAGCTTTCAGATCGCCCACGACTATAGTCGATCACTTACTTTTTTTGTTTGTTTTTTTTTTTTTTTAAATCAAAGTCATAAAACATTAACCACAACACACCAGTTAACAGAACTTCAAACACCCAAAACAGCAAGTTTTTCAAAACGACAACACATGAAAGTTGAAAAATTATATAGGAGTGTTTATTTTACAGGACATCTGACAAACATGATTTTCTGTTTTCATTGACATTTTTTCTTTATTTTATATATATATATATATATCCATTTTCTTTGAGTATGCCCATTGCATAAAAAATGTTAGCAATTATTTCTTATTTACTTAGCTTGAATGAACATATATTTTCAAACTGAAAATAAAAGAATGTCAATAAATGAAATGAACACAGATATACAACATTTTAAAACAACGATACTTAGCATTTTATCCATTACATAAATTCAGAAATATAGAAAACTACTTGTCTGTCAAAAAGTCAGGAATTAGTTTGATGTATTTATATTGTACCTATTTACTATGCCTCCCCACGGGACAGAGTTAGACACCAGGGTCGTTTTTTAACGTGGAGAAAAGGTACAAAAATAAAAATTGTCTCAGTCGTGAAGGATTTCTCCTCCACGGAAAGAGAACAAGAAATGGAAGTGCAGCATCTGAAGAACAGATACTACACTTTGATCTTGACCAAAAAGGCCAAGAAGGTATGTATTTATATTGTAAGCCAGATTCTTCATCAAAAATAAAGAAAATCTATAAAAAGTAGCAAAAAAAAATAAATAAAAATAGTTGCTAGTTTCAAATTAACTAAAATTTAATCTATAATATAAATCTCACCTGTCTGCTTAAAAGTATCTATGTATGTTTGTCTACCTAAGACTTTCGACAGAGACGACGGATTTTCACAAGATCAGTATTGTTTTGAAGCTTAACCCTTCAGACAACAAATATCAAAAAATTGGCTAAAAACATTCATTCCTTCACCCTCAACTAGGCACTTTTCTACAGGGAGGGGTTACTTTTTTTCGACAATATTTTTTTAAAGTCATCCCCTCTTTTCGATTCACAACCCTTAATTTAAACATTCGGCACTTCCGGTTTGGCGATGGACGCAACAGCAAAGACGTCACATTTTTTTTTTTTTTTTACATTTTTTTCTTCCTTCACAGTATGAGTTCGAGCCTGCCTGCCTGCCTACTACCACTTTTTTATTTTTGCTCAACACACACCTCCAAACACCCGGGCAATGTTGGGCACCCAGGCTAGTTTTATATAATTCTTTTTATTTTCAACATAAAGAGTTTCAGGTTTTGTTTTAAAAGCTTCCCCCTCCTTCAATGTAATTTCTGGATAGTGATAAAATTGTTTGGTAATCTAGTTTACATGTGTTCAGACATTACTGAAGTAAAAAAAAAAATCATGATTTATGTATTTATGTTAGGTATATATTTTCCATTCAAAAACTATTAATCAATAAGCTGTTTTGAAGTCATGTCCAACGTCAATAACATATCTAAACAAACTGTAATCTAAGAAATTATCAATTTGTTTTATCTACAAAATGTTTTATTCAAAAACTTTGATCTTCATACTGGGATCAAAGTGGATTACCAGTTCTGCCCTCTTTCAAGAAAAGACTGGTGCAATTTCTGTTTTTGTCTCAACCAGATTATTTTTAGTAAATTAGATTTCTCCACAATACCTATCGACCTTGTGTCTAATTCTGACCGTGTGACGACAATAGATGCATAGAAAAGTAAATATTTTTATAGTTTATACAAGTATTTCTTTCCTAGTTTACTAAATTAATGAATTATATTTATTTGCAGTTGACAATTTATTCAAAACTTTTAGGATTACATTTTAATGCAAGTTGTAAAACATTAACCACAACGCGTCCGTTATAACACGTTGGTTGATAGAACATTAAAAGCCAAAATAAGTTTTTCAAAACGACAACGTAAAAGTTGTTTTTTTTCTTTGAAAAATTTAATGTTGAGTCTATTCTTTTGCATGCAAATATTACTAGATATATTTATGGACCCAGTAGGAATAAGCATCCTGATTGGCTTCACTTAAAAAAGGATAGATTTTGGTTGACACCGGTTTAACCTTCACCGTAGCATGTTCAAGCGGATTTTGGCGACCGAGAGTGTGATTTTTTACATCTTTACACAACTTTAATTTTTGGATTGATATTTTTATCAAATAAATAAAAATAAATAAAATAGTGACTTATATTATTTATTTGCAGCCAAGATGATTTTTTATGGAGAGAGGGTTTATCTCCAAAATTTTTTAAGAAAATTTTTCAAGTCAAAATTTGGATTGATATTTTTACCAAATGGAGACTTACAAAAGAAAAAAAAAAAAAGTTGATTTTTTAGGAATATTCGGGTTAGTGTTAAACAAATAACACATTTAAAATTGATTTTGTTTAATTCGTTTATTGCTTCTTCAACTCTTTCACATTAACTTGGAAATGAAAATTAGTTCTATTTTTTCTTAAGTTGCCAAAAACTACCATTCATCTTCTATGACATCATCCATTTTAGAGTATATATATAAATTTCGATACTTTTTTGTGACCAAGAGCGGAGGTCCGCTCGAAATATAAAAAATAATAAAAATATTAAATATTAAATACAAAAAAGTAACATCGTTTTCATGCTTCAAAAAACCCTCATAACCATTAAATCACTATCCTAGAAGCATATATGGACTTTTAACAGATACATACATATATATATATATATTTCATTAAATAAAATAGACATGTTTTGTCTATTAATTCTATTTTCAATCCGTTCCAACTTCCGAATAACAAGTCTTCACTTCTGGCAGGAACTGGGTGATGTAATCACCATATTTATCATACGTCCGAGTACTTTCCAATCCTTCAGGATTCATAGTCCAGGATTATGATAAATATGGTGATTATACCGCCAGTTCCCGCCAGAAGTGAAGACTGTTATTCGGAAATTGGAAAGGATCAAAAATAGAATAGACATAAAAATATCTATTTTATTTAATGAAATATGCCATACAGAAAAAATGCTGCCTAAATATATATATATTAAGTAATGTGATTTATAATTACAATTTTTTTTTTTTTTTTTAATAAATTAAGTTAGACCAATTACCGCCCTTAGACTCGTAAATCAAATAATAAATAAAGCCAATAACACATGACAATTATCTCCCCTTAAAAACTTGCAAAATAAATATTCTCTCTCTATATATATTAACTGTAGCGTCTTTAAATCAAAATACGCTAACGGAAACAATTTACTGCACGAGCGTCGCCCTTTTAAAATTCATCATTCAATAAAATAAAAAAGCTATAGCAAACATCTAAATGACTATCAAATTTATTATGTAAATTCAAAAAAATATATATATTTTTTCTACTCATTTCTATCTCTAACCTATACTAATTTTCTTATAAATTTTAAATCCAAACCTTTTATTTCAATTTTTCAGATTCATCTGCCTTACTTTTAATGCTAGGTTTATTTTTGGTGTCTTTTCAATTCAATAGAAATCCTCCTAAATTTGCTGATGAGGAGACCGTGCTTACCAAAAAAACTATGTATAATTGTTCTACGTGACTTCATGTATACCACAAATAAAAAGCACGGATTTCCGAAACGATCGTACAGATAATTGACTTTGTTGTTGTTCCTTCTTATGAAACTGATTTTTAATTTAATTAAAATTTGATTTTTAAATTTAAAAAATTTTTTTTTAAATTATAAATCACATTACTTAATATTGAATTAGCTCTAGGACATTTAACTATCGAGCTTATTATATATCTAAATTACAACGAGCATTTCCTGTATTTTAATTAAACTAGTAATTTCACTATTACATTAAAATACACTTAGCTCTTTAGACTATTATTCTAATCTCCTTTAAATTATATATATATATATATATATATATATATATATATATATATATATATAAAATAGTTGTATTCCTGTCTGTTTGTCCACAATTTAATTAATATGTACACTTTTTTTTACAAGTTTCCTACTGAAAACGGACTTCTATACATTTTTATTCCAGTATAATTTCTATTTATCCAAATGAAATCTACATTCAATGAGTAAGCTCATTTGCATTGTTACATTAAAGAAAATCCATTTTAATAATTAGTTCCGTGTTATTGTTTGTTGTAAGAATCATTTTAGTTGTTCTATTTAAAAATATTTAAAGTTATTTGTTTTTAATTTAATTCACTTTCAATTATTAATAGTTGACAAGTTACATTTAAAACCGGAAGTAAGCTTATTTATTTAAGCTATGAGAGTAACTTTGCATTTGATTTTCATAAACCAAAATAGATGTGTTCTATGCTTCCCGAAATCCAACATGTAGTCACTTTTCGTAACAACTTAGGATATTCGGTGTATCTTAAATAGCATCTGATTGTTTTGACTGAGCAATGCAATTTTTTTTGCTCTAAAGAAAACACTAGTTTTATTTTAAAACTTTTATGAAAAAAAATCAATTCAGGTAAGTTGATTATGTAGTAGAGCTGACATATATTCAATGTAGCTGCCTTCTGCCTAAATCACCGCCTCGATATGGATCCGGAACTAGTAGCATGCATTTTCTACAAGTGCCGGCGAGAGCTCGGTGAATACTTGGCAGATGGCAGGAATCAGGCTGCCTTTGGTATTATGGGGAGTCTTGTTGGTGATGTTCCTGACATATGACCAAACAAAGTAGTCCAGTGGGTTCAGGTCAAGGGAGGAGGGGGTCAGTGAGAAAAGGGTACAAAGTCGTAGCACTCTTGAAGCCAAAGTTGGGTCTCTTCGGATTTGTAGGCCAGCGCTAAGTCCTGCTGCCACGCCCTGGGTCTGCCAACGGCCACCAGATTGCACCAGGGGATCACCACACTCTTCAGCACATCCAGGTACGCTTTCAAGCCAACTTCGAAAATGTGAGGTGGCATGATATGGCCCTCACTTGAAACCACACCAAAGATCATAACCGTGGACGGAAACTTCGTTTTCATCACCCTGGGCACGTCTCTATTATTCATGGCAATCCAGCTATATCCCAAATTCCAAGATGTTATTCATCTTACCATTTATTTATTTCCACATGTCAAAAAGTTCACTCTTGATGCTTTCCACATATCACAATGTTCATTTTGAATGTTTCCAGCACAGACTCTTTGGAAAAGTACGAACTTGATACTCTTAAAATATGTTTTCATGGATTTAGACAAATAGAAAAAAATTATTTGGATTATTCAAACTCTTATTTTCATCTTGGTTGTTATATTCACAATGTTTAAACTGATGTAAACGCTTTGTACCGATTCAATCAAATAATTAATTTTCGATTGGTTCTCTACTTTGAATACCTTCAACATTTCTGAAAACAAACAAAACCTGCCTTTAACCCCTGCTTATTGGCATTAGCACATGGACCTAACTTCCTAAGATGGTGACATCTCTGAACATCGACTTACTAATATTAATACAAACTGTTCGTCTTACTCTCTAATCCTAACCTGCATGCATATACTTACAATAATCTTTTCATCATCCAGGACTTTCACAGTCAAGAGGCATGAATATTAAATAACTTCTTGACGAAAAAGCCTTAACTTACTTGTAAAAAAAAAAAAAAAAAAAGATGCAAATAAAGTTTATAAATATGTAAGAATAAAACTGTTCTTCTATTCAGATTTGGGAATCTTAAAGCTGAACTTCAGAGTCAACAAATTACCTTTTGTGGATTAAATAAATGGCTCAGTTCAGATTTCAATATAGGTTCTCCAGGAAGACTGTATAAACTTTTTCCAGAATACAAGGAATCTCAATTTTGGTGCATCCTTTTTATAATGTTTTAAAATTAATGTTTCCCCTCAACATCAGAGTCCAGGATACCAGAGATTCAGTCATATTGAGCATAGCATCAACATTCTCTCATTGATAAACTTCAAAATTAGGTGCAACACTGCTTAAACATCTATTTTGTGCTTAACTAGTTTGAATGTGAGAGGCTTGTTTGCATCTGAAGAGATCTCTTGTCCCTGAGATTGAATGCAGCTGTGATCAAAGAGATGCACTTTGTTTCATCTAGAGATCGACAGGTGCTGACCAAAGATTTTGATGTCTTTTCCGTACAAGGGAATCCCCCAGGATAAGAGTGTTTCCTTGCTTGTGAAATGCACTGTCCACAATGATCAGTGCTGTCAATAGAGAATAATGGTTGATATTGTCATAAAAGATTGTTTTGAGTTATTGCAGTTCATTCACTCTAGACGGGCTGATCGGCGTCCTTTAAAGGAAGAAGTGTCAAAAGAATATTTAATTCACAGGTGGTTCAAAGTCGCCTCAAAGGTAAATACTATGAGAACAAAAATCCTCTCTGCAGGATTACTGTTTTCTGAGAAAAGCATAATTCTTCTCAACAGGGAAACCCTAAAAGGGGTAGATTGCTTGAAATACTTGGGTTCAATGTTTGTCCCCACAGGTCATGGATACAATGACATTTGCATCCAAATCAACAATACCCGCTTACAGCCATCTATAACTGTCTGTGATATCGGCCTGAGATTACAGTCCAAACAAAAGTCTGGGTTTATCAGGCGTTTGTTCAGACAATCATTCTCTACAACCAAGATCTTGCCAATGAGAGCTACAGATCTCAAAAGGTTGAGAATATTTGATTTCTACTGTCTGTCGAATTCAACAGATTTACTGACACCATTTTGTCTCCAATACGCAAATTTGGATACAGGATTATCCCCCTTAATCAAGAGCTTTTAAAGAGACTTTGTTGGTTCAGCCACATTGCATGCAACAACACAGGAGGGTTTCGCCACAAAGCAATAGGACGAGAACCATTCCAAGATTGTCGAGGACGCCTGGGAGGCCAGCTGAAGGCACACTATCAAAACCGACATCAAAGTTTTTCCAGTCCACATTTCTACGCTGATCCTAAGACTGGTTGCTCATAACTATCTTGGACGGTTGTGAATGTGAAAGGATGCTGTGTGCTTTATAGGAGAAGCCAGCTCAACCCGTCCTGGGTGAATGCTACCAAAGTTAAAAAAAAGTTAAGTATCACTTACTCTAAACCAAAGGTATATAATACTCAAGATAGAAATAGTCCATTGTTTACATCAACAAAAGAAAATATCACAACAAGTAATAATATTATTCAATCCATTAATCTATAATCAACAAAATTTAATTTTAAATTTACCATTATACTATCTGTATTTGACGAAAGATCTTTATTTTAATGCTTCTATTTTGTTTCTTTTTAAATAGGATTTGGAAAGTTATTTCAATGATCATTAATTGAACCAAATATCAAGGTCTCATGTATGATATGGAAAGAAACTGAAACCTTACAGAGATATCAATCATACAAGTTATTATAGGTGCCACAGGGCTTATGAAGAAGAACCTGAAGTCCTACCTAACTAATATTCCTGGTGAACCAAGTGTAAAAGAGATCCAGACAATTGCACTTAAGTGAACAGCGAGGATACTAAAAAGAGCTCTCGGTTGGTTTCAATAAAAAGCGGGGCAATGTTGACAGCTGGTTTGGCTGCCCCATACCAGCGTTACAATCTTCAAAGGAAGAAAATAAAAATAAATTATATAGCTAATGTTTTCATCTTTTTATAAAATTATTCAATGTAAAAATCTTTTAAGACTTGAGGATTTGCTAAAAGTGTTAAAGCTAGTTAAATGATTTTTTTTTATTCAACAGTTGAAATTCCTTTCAAATTCCAAAGGGTCATAAAGTAATTTATTTTTTTATTTTTTATTTTTTTTTTTGTTCAATTTATTAATAAAAGATTAAAATGGCTAAACTGTTTACATAGAAACAAAAATGCATTCTGGTTGATTTAATTTTGTAATATAAGCAGTTTTTAAAAATATGATTTTTAGAATTTCGTTTTAGTTCAATATATTGTGTTATTTTTTTAATTTCAAAACCAACAGCGAAACCAGATCAAGCATTTTGTCAGCTGATGGCGACTTTCTTTTATGATTAACAAGTTTTACAAGAGAGATAAACAGGAATGAGGCGGAGGAGGCAAAATGTGACTTCACTGTATATGCCTGGAGAGAAAAATTTTTCAAGAAAGATGTTACATCTTTTTTTTAATCTTCTATTTTGTTATTCATAACCCCCCTCGTTCCAAACAATAGGGGAGGTTAGTCAGAAACTATCTGAAATGAATTGAGTAACCTTTGCTAGAAATATGTTCTTGTTTTTTTTTGTTTTTCGAAGATGCAATCCTTATCATTTACAAGTATATTTTCTTCATTTACTTCTTAAGCAACCATTGTGCCTTGAGGGGGGGGGGTCACAATAAATAGACATTTTCTTTAATAAAAGTTCAATTAAGCTAACATCATTTTCATTACCATGTTCTTTGGAACAGTAATAGATGTCATACCAATAGAGCAATTCTATACAGTTAGATTAGTAAAATATAAAGAACAAGAGCCAGGAATCTATTTTATATAGAAATGATTATCTTGCTATCATTTATATTAAAATAAAACAGATTTTTTTTTTTTTTTTAAATTTACATCAAAGTCACCACTTATCAGGACCCAAAAGCCACTCAAGGAAAAATATATTAATACGTATGGTAGTTATCAAGACAACAGCGTATTAATAGTTAGTGGTAGAAATGGATTATTTAGATAGGCAGCTCATCAAGAACTTGTTTACATTGAACTTGAAGACGACCATATTGTAGTGAGCTGGAAATCAGGCCAGCAGAACAGAGTTCCACGAACGGTCAGTTCTAAGAAAGTAGTTCTGTTCATGGAATTTGCGTTTAGATTTATGCACAGATAGAGTTTGATGCTTGTGTCTGGATCTGCAGAGGGGCATTGCGTTTGGTCAGCATTTGTTTAGAACATGGTAAATTCTCTGGATGAAGCCCAACTGCTCTAGGGTGAATGCCGAAACAAGTACAAATAAGTAAAACAAACAGAAATATCTATTCATAAAATTATCTGATCAAATAACTTGCAAGTATTAAATTGGAAAATCACAAAAACTGTTAATTAAAAATTTATTTTAAATAGTTAATTCAAAAAGAAAAATATAATGAATACATAAGTTTTAAAATCTTATTAAACATTTAATAGTATGCACACTGGCTATTTTCTTGTCGAAAAAAAAAAAACTTATGCATTTGAGTTTTAAATTTGAACATTTTGTAAAACATCCAATCGTTTTTTATTGCAGAACTGACTTTTTTTAATAACATTTCTTCACTGAATTCTTTTAAAAATAAAAATATTTTTTGACAAGAAATTAATATATACAATAGGACCCAGAGATACAGTGGCTCTAAGTATGGTTTTTTCAGGTTACGATGAGGAATACAATGTTTGTCCAGCCCTTGGTTATGGTATTTGCCCCGCCTTACGGGGTTATTTATAATGTTATATATTGTGTGTGTGTGTGTGTGTGTGTGTGTGTGTGTGTGTGTGTGTGTGTGTGTGTGTGTGTTATACTGTGCTGTATTTTGGTAGTAATTTTTAATGCTGTATCCCAGAGTTCTACTGTGTGTATGTAGAACACACATTATATTACATTTAGCTCTACTTCAGTATTGAGCACTTTTTAATCCCTTTTTTTGACTACCCTACACTGGATTTTACCTTGGGATATCAGCTGAAGTACCTGTTTATGTCAGTTTCTAACCTTTTCTTGATTTAATATTAAAACTTGAGAATATAAAATATTATTCAGGTTTATGATGATGATGATCAAGACAGTAGCAAATTTTTTTACTCTTTTTCACCTCATACAAAGCATACTGCCACTTGGATATGAGGGCCTACTATTTGGGTTTATGTTTACAAGGGATTATGTGGAAAGTTGAGCAACGAGATATCTGCTCACATTAGATTAAAACTTTTGTAGATTAGTACAGCCAGGGAAACAAGAAGGGAATTCCAAAGTCTAGCAGTTCTAGAGAAGAGGTAGATGACTTTCCAGCATCTAGGAAGCTCAACAGTGAAGGGGTGGGATTGTGCTGCTTGTCTGGTTAGTTGGAAGTATGTACGTCAAAGAGGTACAGGGCTATGAGTTTAGAGAACATTCCATTAAAGTAATTGTAAAACAGGCACAGGGATGCAACATTGCAGTGATGAGACAGAGGTCGGAACTTGGCCAAGAATGTGGAATCAATTATATTGGAGATTCTTTTTCTGAATCCTGCCTAAGAGGGAGAGACTATTGGTAGATGCAACATTCCAGATATCAAAACAATTCTCCATGCACGGCCAAATGATGGTCTTGTAGTATACTCTTAGGTGCGAGTAATTTTCTAGCACAGTAAAGGGAGCTTTTCTTTGCAGCAGCCTTGGCAATGTCCTCAACGTGTTTGTTCCAATTCATATTGCCTATGAATGTTAAGCTGAGGAGTTTGAAAGAGGAGCTCTCAGGTAGGGTGCTAATAGTCATGGCAATCGGTGGCTGAGAAGGGTTTCTTTTAATTGTTAAGGGAACAAAAAGCTTAGTATTAACTGCATTAAAATTAACATCCATTTACAGGCTCATTCCGTTACTGAATGGATGCCGTTTTCTCCAGCTTCTGCCATTGCTTTGAATATGTGCACATTCGTTTTTCCCTTCATATCTATTATAGAGGGTGGTGTCATCAGCAAATATACGCATCTTGGAGACAATTTTATTAGAGAGGTAATTTATGAATGTCAGGAATAATAAAGGTTTGAGGATCAACTCCTGAGGTACAGTTGCGCTAATATCATGGTTTGGCCACACAATCACTAAGGATGACCGGGATTGTTCTTTTGTCTAGGAAAGATCTGATTATGTTAAGTATTTGTCAAGAAATACGGTACAATTTCCATGAACCCTTATCGTCAGACCTTGTCAAATGTTTTGGATAAATTAAGAGCTATCCCTTAAATTTCCCCTGCCTTATTCAGTGCAGGATAGATGTATTCAGAGAGGAAAAAATATTTGCAGTAAAACGGGCTTGCCTAAATCCATACTGTTGGTCAGAAGTTTAGCATTTATGAGGTGATGAACTAATGCTTGATTAAGGACTTAAAGATGTTAGCAAAGAGAGGCAAGATATTGATGACGTAATAACAGAGTGGGTCAGTTCTTTTACCAGAATTCTTGAAAGAAAGAGGTAATTTTCCAGCTATTAGGGAAGCAAGACTCAGCAAGGCATTATTAGTTGAAGAGTTTCGAAAAAAAACAAGAGCTAGCTCAAGAAAGGATTTCTGTATTAGTATAGCAGGTATGAGATCTGGCCACACGTCTTGAAGGTTGTTATGTTTTTTTTTTATCATGGGCATCAAAGGAGTGATTTTCAGATCTACAAGAATATCATATAACGTTTGACAAAAGAAATTGAAAAGAAAAATAAATAAATGACTAAAATGATCACAACTAAAGAAAAACGTATACTTTCACAATATCACAACCAAACGATGGTAAAACTACATGAATTGTATTTCAAATTGCTTCTCCACCCACCCTATTCACAAGATCTTGCGCTAATGACTATTTTCAGATCTTATAAAGAATGCTCTATTTGGCTCCAATGAAGGGATACCAGAAACTGAGATGCATTTTGATACAAAAAAAAAAAAAAAATTGTTCGACAAAATTGTTAGAAAGGCATTAGAATCAGTGCATCACCTTAAAAGAAGAGCATGTCGATGAATCAAGTTGACTTTGGCTAAAAATTGCTTAATTAGTTAAGCCCACGATTTATTAAGTAACGTAGTTATTGCACTAAGACTATAAAACTTATTTTTCACATCTTTACTTACAGATATTTTGAAAACTGTTCTCACCAACCATCAACTTCATCAGAATGATTTGATCACTTACATGATTAACTTCAATCACTTTATCAACCCATCACTCTGCAATAAAGATACTAAAACCACTTGCTCTTTTTCAATTTATGAACAGTTATCGAATACTTTTTATTTTTTTTTTTGAAAATAGAATGGACTATTTTTTGTTTTTTTAATTTTTACTTGGGAGTTACCACTTATCAAGACATGAAGGCCACTCGAGAATAAGCGTTAATAAATGTAATTTTATTTTTTAATTACATTTTCACTCCAAACAAGGCACATTGCCACTTTGGTGTAAGGGGCTACGATCAGGGGCAGCAACTACTGGGGCACTATGTTGGGATTTGGGCAGCAAGATATCGGTTCACGTTGCACTTGAACTTCTGCATGTCAGTACAGTTGGGGAAGCAGGAACTTGGAATGGAATTCCAGAGTCTAGCGGTTCTGGGAAAGAAACTACTGGAGTAGAAAGATCTTTTACATCTAGGGATCTCTACTGTGTGGGGGTGGGATTTAGCTGCCTGTCGGGTTTGTCAAGGGTGTCTATGTCGTGGGGGCACAAGTGTCTGCAGTTTGTCAGAGCATTCACCATTGTAAGGTGGTAGTGTAGTAATTATTAACCGTTAATGGTGAAAATTGGGTAGAATTTGATTATTTATAAGCTCAACAAAAATTTGTTTACATTGGATTTTAATTTTCTCTTCAAAGTAAATATATGCAATGATTTTTTACATGAAATATAAAAAATCTTATAAACATATTATTTGGTCAGCTAAAAGAGAATGCGAACAATGTTGGAACGTTTGTTTCTAATTTTGACATACTTTCAATTTTAAATAATTAAAAACTTCCAAAAACGATATAAACATTGTATCGAAGGTGTCAATTTCAAATTAGTAGTTAGTTTAGCTCTTCAATCAGCCATTTACCCGTGATGCTCATGCTTACAAATTTGCTGTGCGCGTATGTGAGCAGCGCAAAAAATAACTTGTCTTCAAAACAACTTCAATCTGTTTCAATTAAGTCAAAAGAAAAATAAAAAGTGCACGTGTCGGGGGAATGAGACAGGAAGTCATTCTTTGATGAAACAAGTCATTTAACACCCTACTTGATTCATGAATCATTTTATTCTTAGCTTTTATGGCAAAATTCACATTTTCAGGGATAACTGCTATGAGAGGTAAAAGGAAGGCAAAGCAAAAGAAGAGAAGAGAGAAAAAAAAAGGAAAAGAGACAGAAAGATAAAGCAAGATAGAAATAAAATCCAACCACATAGCAATGAAAAAATAATGAGATAAGGCTCAAGCAATTTGTCAGAAATCAGCGTTTTCTTATTAAAAAAGCAGATTCCAATTAAAAAGAAAAGAATCTTATGTCACTGACTCCCAGAAAATACTGGTTCATCTGCTGCATGGCTGATTGCCAGTATTGAGGTTAGAAATACTTCGATAACAAAGAGAATAACAGAAAGAACATTACCGAAGCAAAAAAGGTATTTAACTTGAGAAAATATTTACATTAAAATAGTTCTCAGGAATTTTAAGTTGGGGGGAGGAATTTGTTAAGTAAAAATAAACATAAATGACTACGTGACAGATCAGACGATGGTTGTGTGGGGTATGTGTTGATGACGTCATTTAGAGGGGGGGCGATAATTTCCTGAGAGACATAGAAATTAGTCAAGAGTTGGCAGTCTGAGTTGAGAGTAGACAGCAGTCACAGGAGACGATCCACTGACCAAAATGGCTCAGAGCAGAGCAGACTGTCAGAAAATGTCGATAGTAAAAACATCTAAGACCAGCGTGCAGCTTTACAGTGGGTGGGAAAACATCAGTAAATAAAGTTGCTGCAAATACAACCAAGCCTTCTTTTCGTAAAAATCTTAATTTGCAGCTTTTCCAAGGATCAGTCAAAATCAAGATCAACCCAAATGGATATGGTTACATTTCCTCATAGGTCAATGTCAAGCCCCCCACCCCACAAGAGAACTGCATCTATACCATCCCCTATTCTTGTAAAGACCATCTGCTAGAAATGTTATATGTCATGTTTATACATTCATCACTAGACAATCACATATACACTTCAAATATATATACTCAATATCTTAGAAACAATTAAATATATCACAAATGAAACAGAAAATAAACATTCATATATGCTCGTAAATATATGAAAACATTATAGACTACATTATATATACAAAGCTCTAGCGATAGAAATCTTTTCCAGATTATATAAAAAAATAAATAAAAGAATTCTGCTAAAAAGTTAACTTGCATCTGACACACATATATAAAGAAAATGTTTAAAAGTAGTTTTAACTACTTTTAAACATTTATCATGGCATAAAATATTGGGTTCAACATACTCAACAATATTTTATGGTAAAATTGCAGTTGTCAAAGCAGGGTACATCCTTTCAAACATAATTATAATCCGCTCTGTAATTTATTTACAATGAGCTCTTTATATATTTTTTTTCTTTACTTTAATCTTATGTTTTATGATGCAAATTATTTTTTTGTTTATGTCATAGTAATATACTAAAATGGAAACATTATTATATGACCATTTCATGGCAAATCAATAAAACGTACGTTAGAATTGAAACAAAGCCAAAATCAATCAAGAAATTTGTCATATGGGATACGTTCAGCTGAAATTCAAACACATCATCAATAAATAAGCTTAGGTTTTTAATCCGCCAGCTTATTCATGTCAAACACGATGACTTGAATTGCAAACAAAAGCATTACAACCATTGATCAGATGTTTTCAAATACTCAATAACAATCACTGGACAGAACTTGCTAATATTATGCACAGTGAACGTAACAGAAGTGTTCGTTTGCTAACAGTTTTCATGTCTGAAGGCCATTGCATGGTGGGCATCAATCATGAATACAAAATCATTATGTACAGTGCTCTGAAGATGCATTACAGCGTATCAAGATTGCATGTACAACAGATAGGATAATGTACACTTGCCAGCAAAATGAACCGTAGAAATCATGAACAGAAATCATAAGATACACAGGTGTACGTGCATAGAAAGTGCACATCATGTGAAGTTTCAGTATATTTCAGTTAGCATCGGGGGTCTTAAAGGATGTAGTGTCTCAGCAATTAACAATTGAAAATCATAGGTGGTGTGCTGCATTAACTTTATAGATATGCCAATGTGTACTAGATACCTGGAGATCAAAAAGGTCACTTGTCAGAGTTGTCGGAACTTCATTGAATCCAAATAAGGGAAAGAAAGCGCTTGGAGTTTGACAGTTGTTTGATGGAGAGTATGCGCTTAGTTGCACATCTTTGAACGGTTTCCAGACCGTCAATATTTTGAGCAGGATGGAGGTTCCGGACTGATGATGCAAATTCTAAGTATAGTTGCACCATACAATTTTAAATAAATTGCTTGAAAGTGGCCAACAAAGGTCTTACTCAGTGATGCTAAGGTACTCTCTGCCTTCTTGACAATTTTAGAGACATACTTTGTAATAAAATAAATAAGACGAATGTTCCAAACGTAATGTATCTTTTTTCTTTTTAATTCCGCCCAAATAGATGAGAGGGGATTACAAATGGCATTGTTATAATGACTGAAAGTTTCATCACTGTTACAGATATTGACAGTGTGGGATCTTAAGAAAGCAATCCTTGTCATAGACACGCGTCAGAAGCAGAGATGCATCATTGACTTCCTTCATGCAGAAAAAAAATTGAACCAATCAACATTAATCGATGCCTGTTGAATATTTACAAAGTCAGCACAGTTAGAAAATGGGTTCCTTGATTTAAGAGTGCCAACAGAGATGCGAGTGACAAAGCATACTCCAAACTTTTACGACCGAGGCATCAAAAAAGGCTGGCAAATGTGCATTGAGAATGGTGATAGTAACTATGTAGAAAAATAAATTCTGGGGCATAAAATGTTGCTCGCTTTAATAGTACCACTCCCATCTCCGTAGCTATTCAACGTTTTAGTTTTTGAGTTAAAAAAAATAGGAGGCCTTACTTTTGGTATGACCCGCGTACATATCGCTGCAGACAGTAATACTAAGGTAACATGCAACACATCTTGGGTTAGCGACACCATCTGTCTTTCAAGGTATGTCATTCAACGGATTATAAATAATTATGTACCTAATTTATTCACAAAATTTTGGGTTGACAAGCAATTGAGATGAACTTAGAACTGACAGATTAGAATGTAAGCATGATCTGACTGCATTCCACAGATTATCTATTAAAAAAAATAAAGAAATTTACATCTATTTTTTTTAATGAATTTGCTAAAAAGACAATTACAGATCCGCATGACGAGTATGCAAATGTACATCTCCATCTTAAAATTATAACTTCACATTTTTTCTTGTGATGAAGACCAAATAATTTCTTTTGTAAATCAAAAATACAATAGCATAAAATAATTTATTAAATCGAATCCACCAGAATGCATTTCAGTTTACACATGGATCAACCATTTTAATCTTGAAATAAAAAAAAAATAAAAAAGGAATAATTTACTTTGTGATTCTTTACCATTATGAAAGCATTTAAACTGTTAAAAATGACATCACTACTAAATTGAAAGTTTTGGAAGCTAAAAGTTGATCTGATTCAATTTTGAAAATTATACTTCAAGTAAAGATTCCTGGGCAATGCCGGGTAAATAGTTAAAACTAAGTTAATAAAAAATGAAAAAAAAATAGTTTGATTAAAAACAAAGATTTCTCATGTTTCTTTTTTTGATGGTTGCATTTTGTTTAGAACTAAATATCAGCTAGAATGAGTAGAAGGGATTTTTATTAAAATTCTTCAGAGATGCTAAATTTCGAAATGACCATTAAAATGGTAAATAATTGCAAACATCTAGCAAGTTTCAGTGACCAGAATGAGGAAAGAATTGCTGGTGCAACTTAACTGTAGTGTGTCATTCAACCAAATCATATTTTTGAACTAAGGCATTTCATGAAAAACATTATGTACTTATGTATCATATCGAAATTAGTATAAATTCCAAACTTTATGAAATATCATCCAGTAGAAGACATGCCAGAGATAATTTAAAAAAAAAATAAAAAACGTGTAGTAGTATCGAGAACAAGCAGGATAATCGACAAAAGCAGTTATCTTCCCCTGATCTCGAGCATCTAAAGGGTTCATGTACAGTGAAAAACAGCAATTTTGAAAAACTGTTTTTATTCATAACTAGCCTAGTGTTGCTTGGGTGTTTGGAGGTGTGTATTGAGCAAAAAAAAAAGTGGTAGTAGGCATGCAGGCTCAAACCTGTATTGTGAAGGAGGAAAAGAATGTAAAAAAAGAAAAAAATGTGACGTCTTTGCTGTTGCGTCCATCGCCAAACCAGAAGTGAGATAGATTTAAATTAAGGCTAGTCAATCAAAAAGAGAGGACTGACTTTTGAAAATATCAGTGAAAACAGCGACCCCTCCCTGTAAAAAGGTGCCCAGTTGAGGGTTAAGGAATTAATGTTTTTAGCCAATTTTTCAATATTTGTCGTCCGAAGTGTCGCGCTTCAAAACGATACTGATCTTGTGAAAATTTGTCACCTCTGTCGAAAGTTTTAGGCAGACATACAAACGTACATACATACATTTAAACAGATAGGTGAGATTCATAGTATAGATTATTTTTTTACTGGACTATTTTATGTAATTTTTGGAATTTATACTAATTTTGACATGACACAGAAGTGTGTAAATAATGTTTTTCTTTGAAGATACACTATGGTAAAGTTGCATCAAATTGCTAAACATGAATTGTGCAATTTATTATTATTATAAAGATCTGAAAGTTAACTGTTGTCAAGATTTAAAACAGAAAAAAGTTAAATATATTTTTGCCAAGTTAAGAGAATAACATTCACAATAAACATTCAATAACTGTTTACTTTCACTTTTGTTAAATACATACGTTTACGTAGTAATAATATGTAGTAATAGTGATAAATAATGATAAATAGTAAAATTATACATCTAGAAACAAAATAGGTTTAAAACTCCAAAAATTCATACCAGAATGTACTTGGCTAAATTCACTTGTAAGTTACACTCTTCTGGAGGGTGAAGGTTCAATCCTCAGTGTGGGCAACACTTCAAATACAAGTGTAAATTACTTAGAACATCTACCCAGTAATGACTGATGGAACGAGAGCATATTATCACTGTAGATTAAATAAAGGGTCCCGTTTGAAATTCTGCACAGATGCCCAACTTCAACAAAATACACCTGAAGAAGGTCAAAAGTTATATCGACCAAACTGTTGCAAAAATAACACTCACGAGGAGAACAAAAGTTTAAATAACCTAAATAATATGGATTTTGATTTTTTTTTTTTTGGTTTTGGTTTTGCTTTTTTTTCTTTTGCTTTTTTCAAAAAAATTCAAATAATAAAAGGGTTGTTTTCCACAATGATGTCACATGCAACTAATGGAATGTTGGAGAGTTTGTGTTTTTTTTTATATATCGCAAATTCAGCTTTTTAAAATGAAAGAACATTATGACAATTCGTGCATGCACGATTTGCAAACCATGTTGAAAGCAAAGTTTTTATCTGCACTCCCCCACCGTTCAAACAAAATGACATTTCTACACAAAATAGAGATTTTTTCCAATTATTTTATATTTTGTGTCTGAGAGATTGCGCTTTCTAACGATAATGTGTTTGTGCCTGCACAACGGGGGATGACAAAAACTTTTGATAGACATACAAACAAACACACACAGATTTATAGATTAGATTTTTTTTTCTATTCCATTCAATAGAGTTACCTTTCATTTTTTTTTTATAATTTTAAAGATGAGAATTGCTTATTCATATTTATATTCTTTGGACTACTGTTCTCATCTTGAGTGTTATTCGCAAATGTTTCGGTCGATGTAACCTCTGATCTTAAGGTGTCTTGTCAAACTTGGAAATCTGCAGAGAATTCCAAATGGAACACTTTATCTAATACACGGGGGTAGTATACTCTCATTCTGTCAGCCATAACTATTTATTTATTCACCGATTGCCCTTATTTTACAGGACATGGCAGAATCAACGACCGTGAGTACACCAAGACCCCAGTGGGAGCTGGGACAAAGAATACCCTGTGTTAAATTTTACTGCACAGTGTGGGCTGCAATCTCAGCCAGAGGCATCATCGGACCAATCTTCATCAAAGAATCTGGCGCAGCAGTGACAGTCACCAAAGAGCGGTATGTGGAGGTTCTCAAAACCTTCAAGAGTGAGCTCCAGACCATCTACCCGTCGCTCATGAGCAAGTTCTGGTTCCAGCAGGACGGAGCAAGTTCTCACACCTCAAACCTGTCCCGAGATTGGTTGAAAGAGAACTTCGAAGGCCGAGTGATCAGTCTCAAGACTGATTTTGAGTGGACACCCCATAGCCCGAACCTAAGCCTCCCAGATGTTTTTCTTTGGTACAATCTTAAGGACAGAGTCTATGCAGGGAAACCCAGAACCATCATGGAACTCAAGGAAGCCATCAGGGAAAAGATGAGAGCCATTACCAATTCGGTCTGTAAGAACGTCATGGACAACTTCGTGCTGCGCCTCAAGAAATGCATGGAGCTAAATGGAGGTCATCTAGAACATATGCTGTAGAACGAAGAAAAAAAAGACCAAAGACCCTAATGTTTTGATGTGATGTTTTGAATATAATAAACTAGTTATGAGCAAAGTTTCATTTCATTCAAACAAAACACTAAGAAACGAGAATTAGAGTTGGGGCCCGTTTTTTTTTTTTTTGAGTCACCCCGTATAAGCACCTCCAACATCCCTATGTTAAGAATGGTTTTCGGAAAAACATCCCCAACTTCGAACGCTGTTGTTAACATGGGGAGGTAGGGGGTGGTAATTCCGCAAGCTGTTCCAAACATGGGAACGTTGAGGGTGTTTACACTACGCTTTGTACTGTCGTCAAATATTAGATCATTTTTTATGAATTTTTTAGTACCCCAGCGTAGTATAAACACCTCAATCTCCCCATGCTAAGAATGGTTTTCGGAGTACCCCCCCCCCAAAAAAAAAGCTAAAACGTAGGGAGGTCAGGAGTGTTTATTCCGAAAGAGATTTTGAATATGTGGATGTCGGGGTTGTTTATACCACGGTGGGTACTATCGTAAAAAAATATCCAATTTTTAACAAGCAAATGTTTTTTCAAGGAAAGATGAATATTTTTAGTATTTATACACTTATGTTAACATGCTGAAATACCAACGTAATTATTTAAAAAGACACTAAAAACAAGAGTAGTGTAGGGTGTTTTGGAATTATAGTGTACTTTCACCTAACAATTTAATAAAAGAGATATTATAAAAGTGAATTTAAGTTAAGACTATGTTACACAATAGCGCGGTAACATAAGTACATAAACACCTTTTATCAATAATTTATTCAACAAATGTTTAGTTGAAATTGCAGTGTATTTTAACGAAAATTTAAAAACTATTTGTTTAACAGAAATTGGCATTGAACGTCTTTGTTTATTGTAAACAGATTTTTTTTTATATAAGAAAAGATTGACGTTATAAAAAGAAACGCTCTCCCCCCCCATCACCCCCAACAAAATGAAATCTTTTTATAAAAATATTAACAAAATATCGAATTAATGTGGCTCATATTGTTTGGGGGGGGGGTCCTTAATGCAAATAGCGGAAAATGACGGGAAAACTCATACATATAAGTGAATCGAATCGCGAAAACTGCTAGCGGAATGGGCTAACTGACACAGCGTCGCAGGAGACAAATGAAAAATGAATATGGAGAGAGAAAGAGAGAGGGGGAGCAAAGGAAGAAGTAGTTTTACTTAGCTTTGTATACGTTTAGTCTCAAATTCCCGTGGCTGAATAAATATAATGGCAAAAGCAATGACTTAATATAATATCGGTAAAGTCCCGAAATGCAAAGGTAATGTAGATAATTTAGAAAAAAAAAATAGAAAGGAATGGGTATGTAAATAAATGGCGGCATGTTCATAAGTATCGAAGTGTTCATTTAATGGTGGAAGAGTCGAATATCAGAATATGAGAATGTCTGTGTTGCAGCCAATCAGTGGTGCCGGATTTCAGCTAGGGAGAAATTATTATCTAGAAATAAGAAAATGTGAAGGTTATAGTATGTGTATGTGTCGAATAAGCAGTTAAGAGTGGCAAAAACTCAGCAGCGTAGGAATATGTAAAGATGGTGCCGGTGTCTTACGGGCAGGGTTGTGGAGTCAGAGTCGGAAGGAGTCGAAGGTTTTAGCTGGAGTCAGAGTCGGATTTCTAAAAGTAGTCGGAGTCGGAATTCTTTTATCCGACTCCTTAAGTCCAATCAGTTTATTTTTTTTTTACATGATTTTCCTGTTTGGTTTTACCAGTTTTTTCTTTTTGTTTTATTACATTTTTAGCCCAAACAAGGCACATTGCCACTTTGATGTACTGGGCTATCAGGGACCTAAGTTGCAGGGGTACTATGTAGAGAGTTTAGCAGCAAGATGTCTGTTCACATTACATTTTAACTTCTGCATGTCAGTACAGTTGGAGAAGCAAGAACCCGGAAGAGAATTCCAAAGTCTAGCAGTTCTAGGGAAGAAACTATAAGCGTAGAAGGCTTTCTTACATCTAGAGATCTCTACTGTGTAGTGGTGGGACTTTGCTGCTTGTTGGGTTTGTCAGGAGTATTGTCGTCGAGGGGGTACAAGGGCTTGTAGTTTGCCAGAGTGTTCACCATTAAAATACTTGTAAAACTTGTTAAAAAATTTCATCAATGGGACAAGGGTGGAAGCTTAGATGAAAGTTCAGGACCTATCAGGAGTGAGACTAGTAGCAGATGCATCAGCCCAAATGTGACAGCAGTACTCCATACATGGGCGAATGGTGGCTTTGTAGAGATGCATGATGCTTTTGTTATAGAATGGATCAAGAGAGAGAGGGGGAGGAGTGTAAACACATTGACCGGAAGAGATGTTCCAGATGGACTAACAAGCAGAAGTTATGTTGAAAATGCATGTCACACACACGACATAAACTCTGATAAGATAATCAAACACTCAATCCTTTATGATAAGACAACCTAACACTTTCAGGTGTCAGTAACTTTCTAGCACGGTAGAGAGAGCCCACCTTCTTTGCAACAGCTTTGGCAATGATCTCGATGTATCTATTCCAACTCATGTTCCCTGTGAACGTTAAGCCAAGGAGTTTAAAGGGAGTATCTTTAGCCATAGCTATTGGTGGTTTGTAAGTTTCATGTAATTATTAAAGGAAACGAGCTTTGTCTTGGTAGCGTTGAACATTACCATTCATTTTAGACCCCATTCTACTACAGACCGAAGGTCTTCTTCTAGGGTTTCTGCCATTACTTTAGATATGTGCTCATTAGTTTTCCCCACATGCCTGCTATAGAGTATGGTGTCGTCAGTAAATATACCCATCACAGAGACAATTTTATCAGGTAAGTCATTTATGAATATCAGAAATAATAAAGGACCAAGGATCGATCCCTGAGGTACACCTGCATTTATATCATATTGTTTGGACGTACACTTATCGAGAACAACCTGAATTCTTCTCTCATTTAAAATTATGTTAAGTATTCGTCCAGTAACACCATAGGATTTTGTTTTCATGAGAAGACTATCATGCCATACCCTGTCAATACCTAGATATATCTAGGGCTGCTGCTCTTCCTTCTTCTGCCATATCCAGTGCTTGGTATATACGTTCAGAGATTACAGTTAGAATATCTGCAGTAGAATGGGCTTGTTTAAATACATATTGAGTGTCAGACAGAAGTTTAGCAGCTGTAAGGTGGTGAACTAGAGCTTGATTAATTAAGAATTCAAATATTTGGGGGAAAGGAGGGAGGAGGAGTTTTTGTAAACTGGTACCACAGAAGCAGTTTTCCAACAGTCAGGAAAGCAAGATTCGTTAAGGCATTTGTTAAAGAGTTTAGAGAGAACTGAAGCAACCTCAGTGGAGCATTTTTTTAATAGCACAGCCGGGATGAGATCAGGTCCACATGCTTTTGAGGTGTCTAGGTTTTTTATGATATGTACTTGAGAAGGGGTGATGTTAGATCATCTTGTGTGGTTTCTGTCCGCCAAGAAAAATCAGGGAGGGGATGGTTTGCTAGGTCCAAGGTAGAGTTTGAGACAAACTGATGGGCAAGCATGTTAGCTTTCTCAGTTACTGGGCAAACAACCTCATGATTGTTTGATGGGGGGGGGGGGGGTATTTTTATTTATTACACTATTATATATTTTCCAGAAATCACGAGTTTCTAATTTCTGCACTTCAATGCGTTTCCTGGTGGTTTCAGTATGTTCACTCTTCTTCCTTCTTTCTTACAATTACTTCTAGCTTCTATAAACTTTTGTCTGTTTGTACAGGACTTATGCTGGATAAATCTATGGTATGCATGTTGCCTCTGAGCAATGGCAGCTGCACAAGTAGAAGTAAACTATTGAGGAGAGTGGGGTTTGCTATAGAACTTCGTGTAGGAACATGTGCTTCAATTGCTGTTTTGAACCATTCAGTAGTCTTATTTTGGCACTGTTTTGCAGGAAGAGAAAAGATATTTACCCATGGGGCGTCTCTGATGAGATATCTAATGGCATCCCAGTCAGCCTTATTGTAGTACTTCGTCATTTGGAGCAATAGCTCTTCAACTTGGAGTCGAGAGTTTAGAATGATGTCTATCATTATCACAGTATGATCACCATTCCTGAGTGGGCAATGAGTATTTGTTAGATAATTCTCAGGAACTTATCAGAAATAGATCCAGAAGTGAGGCTTGCTGCTCCTGACGACCTGGGAGATGCGTCGAGAATGTTACTGTCTATGTCAAGGAATGGGATATAGCAAAGTTATAGATACCAGCTGTGTCAGTGCAGTTAGAGAAGCCATACCAATTTCTGTGGTGGGCGGTAAAGTCACCAATTACATGGATTTGGGTGCTAGTGTCAAGGGAGAGTGCTACAATTATGCTGTCAGAGACATGATTGATTATAGTACAGTCCTGGGTTGATGGAGAGCGATAAAGACAATACATGTTGTAAAGTTTGTTTAAAGCACATGAAGGCCTTCTCACCTGATTCTAGTTTAGATTCCCTAGACATAGAGAGGGTGTTACGAATATAGACTCCAAGTCCGTGTATGTGTCTGTCAGAGTATTTACTAAAAATGGAAAATAAACAGACATGTTAACGTGGTTTGATGGGATGGAGGAGTGCAAGTTAGTTTCACTTAGTGCTAAGATATCCAGGGAGTTTGCTAGGAGAAATGATTTGACATCAAAGTTATCTCTAAGTCCACGGATATTTGTAAATGCAAGCCTCAAGGGAGGAGGCGAATTGTTTGAGTGTGTGTCTGGTTTGAACATTTTTTTTTGGATTAAGCTGTCATTTCATTTTATTTTGTAGTTTTAGACCCAGAGTGAGGTGTTAGGCAAAACGGATGTGCATAGCCACCACCATGCAACACGAGTAGACCATCAGCCAGCTCCTCATCTACAGGAATGTGGCCTCGGGAATGCCCACCAAAGATGAGTGCAGGGCCCCTTTCCATGCGCGACATTGCACTACAAGCATCCCGATATTATACAACTGATGATAGAGCAGCTGCTCTTAGCACTACCAAAGAGTTAGGGCTTCCATACTGTCAGTCGGAAACAACAACCAGCAACTGTCAAACCGGTACCCTCAAACGTGTCAGACAGCAGCCCAATCATGTTAGCATATATGGTAAATAAGCACCTCCAAGATGCCCAACCATAGGGGAATAGAATGATGCAAATGTGGAGGATGGCATTCATTGCCCTAGTCAGGAAACAAGGCAAAGCACTAGACATCTCTAACAAGTCCCTGCAGCTGCACCTCTGCTCCTGGCTAATAGGCAAAGAAGGATGATGGAAGCCGGGCGATAGGGTGAGGCTATCTACTCCTTAAGCAGTTTAGGTTTGCAAACTGGTGATTTGATCAAGTCACAGGCTCTAGGGAGATTGTCATCAAGGACTGAGGAGGCCTCCCTCCTCTGTTTGGTACCAAGATGTATGAAGGTTTACAAATCAAAGTTTTCCTTTTAGATGGATGACCTGACAAGATCTAGGGGTCCATCAGCACCAAAAGGGTTTTTCCTGTGCCTGGTTTGAAAACCAAGTATTTCTAAGCCCCCGAAGTGATAGTTTGGGTGAGTAGAGTTAGTATCTGCGTTGAGGTTACACTCCTCAGAATAGGATTAAAATTGGAGCATGTGGTTACATTTTGAAAGGAGGTATCTATAAGTTTGGGGTGTAGATTTAAGGTTAATATCTACTAGGGTTAAGAAAAGATCAAATATGGTTTGTGTATAAGTGACTAATAGGAAATTATAGTATAAGTGTTAGGGTGCGTTACGAAATATGCTTTAAGTGTTAGTTTTCATGTAAAGATAATCACCATTACTTTATCCCATCTAAGTGAAAGAAAGGTTTAGTTGCTAGTTAATATAGATCACTTATAATCTGGGCACAAACTGTGGCTAATAGGTATCTATTTTATAGATATTCTATAGAGTATAAATATAGGTTAAGCTAATACATGTCTTAGCAATAAAAGACTATAGATGTTTAGTATTTATCGATTTTTAAAGGGTCAGCCTACTAAAGTTTAGGACTGGAAGCTAAACCCCCCTCCCAAGGTACGTGCAAAGTATGATTTTATATCAGCTTGGGGGGAAGAGCAATTGGTATTTTGTCCAGTTGGAACAGGAGAGGCGATATACTTACAAGAATACATAATTAATATACAATATAAACATACAGGAATTTGGGGAGGATTTAAGAGTATAAGGATTTTTAGTGTTTATCATGCAAAACAGACAGGCAGGCATCTTGGAGGCAAAGTATTATCCATTTAAAGCAGACATTTAAAAATAACATTTGTATCAGTTATTTTAGTAACATACATCAGTAACAATATACATGTGGTCAGTATAGGCTTTATATTTAAACATTGCATTTAGTCATAGAATGAGAAATTATGATTTCAAAAAGAGGAAAGCAGTATAAGTAAATAAGAGCAGGAAAATAGGTTTGGTGAATAAGCAATAACTTAATTGCTTCCTAAGCAGTGGTTTGCACAATTTAGCAGTTTTTGTATGGTTTTGCTTTTATTTTTGGAGATATATTTTGTACTGTACTGTAATACTTCTACTTCATCAAAATATTTTGGTCTATCGGATCACTGCAAATCCTGTCTGGACAGCTGTTTTTGTTTTGGTTGTAACGTCACACAGGATCAATGAAAATCCTGTCTTTGAATAAGATCACTGTGGATTACATTGGATAACAATCGGATTGTAATCTGATAGTTATCCAGTTCCTGAATCTACTAGAATTTGGCAATTGGATTAGTCTGGGACCGATCTGGAATTACAATCTTACCCACCCACCCCAAAAAGCGGGAATAAATCAATAAGAAGCAACCCAGGGAACTATAGCCCTTTATAGCTTTTCCTTCCCTTTTTTTTACATGTTTTCAGCTAGACGAGTGTTTCTCGTGAATGTTTGAGGAGAGGGGACCATAGATTAGAGCCCAGACGAGCATCTGCCATGAAAATAGTGATAAACCAGAGGCAGGCTCGCAGTGTCTCTTCTATGGGAAAGAGGTTGCAGAGAAGAGAAAAGGGCATCGCCCACTAGGCTACGAAGTCTATTTTGAACTCTGTCAAGGCAGGATAAATCCTTTCTAGCAGCTCCTGCCCAGATGTGGCAACAGTACTCCATCTTTGGATGTACCTGGCTCTTATATAGGTAGAGAATTGCATCAACAGTGAGATATCTACCATTTTTCCAACAACCTTCGCAGCGGATTTGATGTACATGTTCCATCTCAGATCAGAAGTAAAGATCAACCCCAGACGCTTGTCAAAACACGGAGCCTCCTCAAAACGAGAGCTATTCATTTCAATTCATGCCAGATATGGGATCAGAGCATTGATGATGTAAAGATAAAAGCTTGGTTTTAGATGCATTAAAAGTAACCAGCCACTTCTTTCCCCATTGCCCCACATGCTCAAGATCAGAAGAAAGAGAATCAGAGAGAACTTGGACATTTACGGCCTTTGATGTTCTGCCATAGATGGTAGTGTCATCAGCATAAATGTCTACGAATGATCTTAGGATGTGATTTGGAAGATCATTGATGTAGCTCAGAAAGAGAGTTGGGCTCAGGATGGGCTCTGAGGGATTCCGGAATTAATAATGTAAGCTTGTTATTTCTGCCCATCAACCATTACTCTTATGAATTTATCAGAGTGAAATAATTTAATAACTAAGAAATCGTTTCAGCTATACCATAGCTGGAGATCTTGTGAAGTAGGCCTTTATGCCATACCCTATAAAAGGTTTTTGATATGTCAAGAGCAATTGCCCTAGAAAAGAAGGCTCCATCGAGATTCGCTAATTCTATGAGATATAACTGTAAGCACATCTGCTGTAGATCTAGCAGAATGGAAACCATATTGCATGTTACTAAGAAGGTTATTTTTGCTGAGATGGTTTACTGCTTCTCTATTTAACATAGATTCTAGCAACTTACTCATGACGCACAGGCAGGAGACTTATTGGTACAGACCAATAAGTCTCCTGTGCGTCATGAGTAAGAGGAAGATGCCTGATCACCTGAATTCTAAAATATAACGCATACTGATGAGCTTTTCCAGCCTTGTAAGTAGGGAAACTTGTTCTGGTTAAAGCTTTTTCAGCACTATAATTGGAATGCCAGCAAGGCCCATTCCTTTACTGGAATCAAGGTTTTTGATTAGCTTGGCAACATCGCGCACGGATATTTGTATGTTGCATAGCATGTTTCTGATACAAGAGGAAATACAGGGGATTGACAGCCTTGGTCGCATAGGGTATAATTGGTTGCAAAGTTCTTGGCAAAGAGTTTGGCTTTGATGCTGAAAGATTACCTCAGATTTATTGATGATGGTTGGGATTGAGCACATGCTTCTGTTCAGGATCCTGTTTGCTATTTGCCAAAACTGGTGGTAACCAAGCCGTTGCTCAGCTACTTTGGATTTAATGAACTAGGCATACAACTCTCTCGTATTCTTTATGACTCTTTTACAGTGATTGCTGGCAGTCCTAGAATCGGCTTTAGTCTCAGTACAACCTCCTGTTTTTCCTTTGATCCCTTTCCATAAAGGCAATACTATCTTTTAAAAAATTTCTTCTCTGTATAATATGTGTCTTTACTCCCCTCTTCTGATGAGAAGCGTTTGGCTTCGAAATGCCATGACCTGAAGCGGTTTCCCTATCCCGAAATATTGTAGTCCCTTTTGAACTGATAGCATAATATAATTTAATTGTAATTTTTTTATCCTTTTGTTATTTAACTTATTCTATAAAATTAGTTGGTATTTTTAAATGTATTTATATTGTATTTTTAACCACATTTCCAAACTGCCATTCTTTTCTGAATTGATTTTAACTGGCGAGTCTATTCCCCATGTCATACAATAAAATGATAATGATATTTTTTAAGATGGACTTGCATTAAAAAAAAAAAAAAAAATTTAAATCTATTTAAAATTTTCACCATCCCTTAATCTGCCTTTAAAATAGATATTGCTAAAACAATTTATTTTATTCCATTTCTATATTCCGTGCTATCTACCCTCTTGAAACTCTATTTTCCCAGATTTTTCTCGCATGTCATCTTGTTTATAATATATTCGTAATAGTTAGCAATATATGTATAGACACAATAGAAAAATTGAAAATATACATCTCTTTTCTAGCATTGGTAAATGAGTTTGTATGTTTTAAATTATTAATACAGAAATCGAAAATTATTATACTGTTTCAATTAAATAAAAGAAGGAAGTATCAAAATCAAAGCACACATTTGGCTCTTAAGGCAGATACTTCCTCCCTCCCTCTTACTGCTCCCAAATAAATGCTAATCTTTGCACGTCAATTCATTCCATTCGCTAGACCAACATAGGTCGCTCAAAGAACACCAAGTTAAGTGCATCTATATATCCGTGTTGCGTGGAACCTCTTTATGTAGATCTAGTCCCACTATTTCTTTTGGTTTCTTTGCTTTATATTCCCTTACATACTCAAGTAATTATTATTAATATCCTATTAATTTATTTTAAAACAAATTAGTTGCTAGAGCAGATTGATTCTCTCACAATCCTTGAAAGATACAATTTCTTGTAAATATAAGAGGGGAATCTATTTCTAATCCTACGCTTATTTATGTAGAATAGAGAAAAACTTTAAAGTAAGATAATCACTATCTTCATTCATGCGGGGGTGCAAAAATACTTAGTGTAGAAACCAAGCGCATGGTTACCCCTCTCAGTGCAATGAACCCGTAGATCTTGTCAGATCATCCATCTAAGAGAAAGAAAACTTATAATAAAACTGGCAGAGGGAAGCCTCCTCAGTCATGGTCGACAACCTTCCTTGAGCTGGTGACTCGAACAAATTCCTGGTTTGCAAACCTAACTTGCTTAAGGAGTAGATAGGCTCTGCCTATCGCTGGCTTTCACACTTCTTTGCCTATTAGCCAGACCAGGGGTACAATAACAGGAAATCATCAGAGCTACCTTATGCTTGGTTTTGTTTTCTGACTAGGACATTAAATGCTGTTCCCCTATTTCCTATTTTAAATTTCATTCTTTCTCTCAGAAACTGAGAAAGTTAGCTTTGCCTGCATGCCACTTGTGTTCACATGACTTATTTGAGCCGGTCTTGTCTGAGAGGTTGAGAGAAACTGATTGACAGTTTGTCTGGCTGCTGTTTCCGACTGACAGTACAGGAGCCCTAATTCTTTGGTAATGCTTAGACTAACTGCTCTGTCATCATTTGTATAATATCAGGATAGTTGTAGTGCCATGCTGTGCATAGAAAGGGATCCTGCTGCTATATCTGGTGGGCTTTCACAAGACCACAACTTCTAGACAAGACTCAGCTAATGGGCTACTATGTCAAAACCAGCCCACTTTGCTCAACACTCTTCCCCTTACCTGACATTGAACAAAAACGAAATAAAATGACTACTAAAACAAAACTCACGATAAAACCAAACTACCACCCAAACAAAAGCAATTCGCCTCCGTCCTTGAGGCTCGCTATCACAAATATCCGTGGGGTTAGAGATAATATAGATGATGTAGAGTCTTACTTTTTAGTAAACTTCCCAGATATCTTAGCATTACGTGAAACAAACTCACACTGTTCAATCCCCTCTAACTAATTTAACATAACAGGATACCCCACTCTTTGCTGTAAGGACTCGGATAAATATATGCACGGGCTTGCCTAGCACCCTCCCTTAAACTAAAGAGAAAAATCCTGAATCGGATGACCAGGCTTTTATGTGCTTTCAACTAACATTTCATAACTGCATTAGTTACTTATATTTTCTCTACCGTTTTTCCTCAAGTCAGGATTGTACCCTAATCCGTCATGTCTCTGATAGTATAGATGCAGCACTCTCCTTAGATAATAACGCCCAAATACATGTGTTTGGTGACTTTAATGTCCACCATAAAAATTGGCTTGGTTTCTCAGGTTGCACAGATTCAGCTGGACACTCCACTAATATAGACCATTCCCTCAGACAGAAAGTAATATTTCCAAATACATGTGTTTGGTGACTTTAATGTCCACCATAAAAATTGGCTTGGTTTCTCAGGTTGCACAGATTCAGCTGGACACTCCACGGAAGACAATTCCACAAGCGTGCAGTTCTAAGAAAGAAGCTTTGTTCATGGAATCTACATTCAGGTTTAGGCACAGATAACGAGCGGGGGGAATTATTGATAATGTTTTCAACTAGACGAGTGTTTCTTGTGAAAGTTTGGCGATGGAGGACCAGAGACTGAAGCTCAGTCGAACACTTTCCATGAAAATAACGATACATCAGAGACAAACTCGCAACATCTCTTCTGTGAGATAGAGGTTGCAAGGAAGAGAAAAGGACATCTCCTACGAGGCTACGAAGTCTATTTTGAACTCTATCAAGGCAGGACAAGTCCTTTCTAGCAGCTCCTGCCCAGATGTGGCAACAGTATTCCATCCTTGGACGTATCTGGCTCTTAGATAGAGAATTGCATCAGGAGTGAGATATCTACTGGATTGATAGAAGGATTCCACCATTTTTCCAGCAGCCTTGGCAACAGATTTGATGTACGTGTTCCATTTAAGATCAGGAGAAAAGGTCAAGCCCAGAAGCTTGTCAAAACTTGAGGCTTCCTCAAGACGAGAGCTATTCATTTCAACTGATGCCAGATGAGGATCAGAACGTTGATGATGTAAAGAGAGAAGCTTGGTTTTAGATGCATTAAAAGTAACCAGCCACTCCTTTCCCCATTGTACCACGTGCTCAAGATCAGAGGAAAGAGCGCCATCAGCATAAATGTCTACGAATGATGTAAGGATGTGATTTGGAAGATCATTAATGTAGATCAGGAAAAGAGTTGGGCCCAGGAACTTATCTTATGAACCTGTCAGAAAATGATTTAATAATTGAAAAGATATTTCCAGCTATACCATAGCTAGAGATCTTGTGAAGTAAACCTTTATGCCATACCCTATCAAAGGCCTTAGATATGTCAAGAGCAATTGACCTAGAAAGGTTGCCTCCGTCGAGAGATCTGCTAATCCTATGAGATATAACTGTAAGCACATCTGCTGTAGATCTAGCAGAATGGAAACCATATTGTGTGTCACTAAGAAGGTTATTTTTGCTGAGACGTTTGATTACTTCTCTATTTAACGCAGATTCCAGCAACTTACTCATGACGCACAGGAGACTTATTGGCCTGTACTGAGAGGGGGATGAGCGATCACCTGAATTCTTAAATACAGGGCATACTGATGAGATTTTCCAAGGTGATGGGAAGCAATTCTCCTTAAGACAACATTTAAACAATTTCATAAGTATGGGCACTAGTTCTGGTTGAAGTGTTTTGAGTACTATAATTGGAATACCGTCAGGGCCGGTTGCTTGGAATCAAGGTTTTTGATTAGCTTGGTAACATCACGTACAGATATATGCATATCACATAGCGTGTTTTCTGATACAGGAGGAAATATTGGGGGTTGGCGGTCTTGGTCGCAAAGAGTAGAATTAGCTGCAAAGTTCTTGGCAAAAAGTTTGGCTTTGTCTGATGCTGACGAGATTAACTCAGGTCCATTGATGATAGTTGGGATAGAGCACACGCTTCTATTCAGGATTCTGTTTGCTATTTGTCAAAACTGGTGGAAACCAAGCCGCTGCTCAGCTACTTTGGACTTGACGGACTGAGCATACAACTCTCTTGCATTTTCTATTACTTTCTTACAATGGTTGCTGGCAGTCCTAAAAGCAGCTTTTGTTTCTATACATCTATTGCATTGGAAGCAGTGGAAAAAGTGATTTCTGTGCGTAATGGTAGCAGCACATTCTGGAGAGAACCATGGCTGGCTGTTAGGTTTTTGCTGGAACTTTTTCGAGGGTATGAAACGGTCTATACCTTAATTAACCATTCCGTCAGGTCTGATACTATAGAGGACACATCCTTTTTAAACATGGAATGCAGAAGTAGATCAGATATAAATGTACGGAAGCTATCCCAGTCAGCCATAGTGTATCGATATACTGTATGATGGAGAGGTACATCTGAGGACTTATTATATTTCATTTTTATCTTAATTGATACAACAGAGTGGTCGGAAGATCCAAGAGGAGACAGAACAGAAACTGAACATAGTTCAGGGCAAGTTGTGAGAAAAAGGTCTAGTAGACTTGCATACTGGCCGTCATTGTCGGCCACACGGGTGGGTTCGTGAACAATCTGAGTGAGGTCATAAGCAATGGAGAAATCATGACAGAACCTTCCCTCATCATCGGTTTTGTTTGAGTAAGTTAACCATTCCACCTTGTGAACATTGAAGTCTCCACATACGTGAATGTTAGCTTAAGGATGAGCAGATAGGACTTGGTTGATTTTCTCAGATATGCTTTTAAAGATAGTAACTCCGCTGTTGTGGGGGGGGCGATAGAGAGTAAATATAAATGCAGTACTGTGAGCTAGTGCAACCCGGAAACACATATAGGGTAAGTTAGGATCTTCTCTAGAGATGTCCCTACCACATGGAAAGCCATCTTTAATATAGACACATACTCCATGCCCATGGCGATCTTGGGGGTCAGATTTAGAAGTTAGAGTACCCTTTAATTACGAACTGATCTATGGAAATAGCCTGTCCAATGTCAGTTTTACTTAAAAATAAAAGGTCAGGTTTAGTCTCCTGTAATTGGAAGGTTAGAACGTAGACCCCTGATGTTGGAGAAGGAGACATGGTAGTGGGATTCTGCATTGGAAGTTGGAGATGGGGCTACTAATGAAAATTAAATCGTACGTTATAACTGGACGTATACTAAATATAATTAGATCCATCTTAGGCAATAGAAGCATATGGGTTTTCATTGCCAGGTGTACATCCAAGCAGCATAACATTAATGCGGAAGTGCCTCAGGGGTTGTTCCTTGGACCATTATTATTCCTGATATTTATAAACGACCGGCCTGATAATATTGTGTCCGAGATGGGCATATTTGCTGATGATACAATGCTCTATAACATGCACGAGGGAAGAACAGATGTACATAAATCTAAGACAATGACAAAATCATTAGAAAATGACCTTCAGACTATTATGGAATGGATGGTAACATTTAATGCTAGTAAAACTAAGTTGCTCTCCTTTAACAATTACAAGACGCCTCTCCAATTGCCTATATCGATGGCAAATAACACGCTACCTGAAAATTCTACCTTCACAATCCTCAACCTAATATTTGCAGGCAATATAAACTGGAACAAATACATAGATGACATTGCAAAGAAGGTGGGTTCCCTCTATCAAGCTAGAAGATTATTCACACCTGAGAGTATCATGTACGTCTACAAGGCCACCATTCGCCCATGCATGGAGTATTGTTACCACATCTGGGCTGGTGCCTCTACCATTAGTCTCTCCCTCTTGGATAGGGTCCAAAAAAGAGTTGTCAATCAAATCGAACCCCCTATCAACTAAGCTCCAGCCCTGTCCCATCGCCACAATGTTGCATCTCTGTGCTAGTTTTACAAATATTTTAATGGAATGTGTTCTGATGAACTTGTTGCACTTGTACCCCCCCCCTCTCGCCATACATACCCCGACAAACCAGCTTAGCAATAAGATCTCACCTCTTTACTGTTGAGGTCCCTAGATGCCAGAAAACTTTCTATTCTAATAATTTCTCCCCTCAAACAGCTATACTTTGGAATTCCCTTCTTGCTACCTGCTTCTCTGGTCGTACTGATATGCAGAAGTTAAAATGTAACATAAACCGACATCTTGTTAATCTTTCTTTGACATGATCCCAAATAGTAGCCTTTTACGTCCACGGGTGATATGCCTTGTTAAGGGCAGATGTGAGTAAAATTAAATAAATAAAGCTGTTAGAGTGTATATGTGACTATATTTATCATACAAGTGAATGTAAAACATAAAAAATGATATACATGAAAAGTATTTATAAAATGCTGAATAGATGTGGGAGGCTGGTATATGGATCTGCAGAATAGATTTTCACATAGGAGTAAGTAGTCGGAATCGGAGATGTTAAAGGAGTCCCAGCCGGTATCTTAGGAATTCTAGGAGTCGGAGTCAGACTTTTACCATCCGACTCCGCAACCCTGCTTATGGGAACGGTGGGAGCACAGAATAGGTAGAGATAAAAATAGGAACCACTTCCTCTAAAGATGGTGAGATAGTGATAGTGTCACTCCTTGGAAATAATGCAAGATTTAAATGTAACACCTAAACGTGTATATAATGTCATTATATAAGATAGTGGTTAATAGGTTAGACTTATTAAATCTGTGACGTGTTGTTGCAAACCTACGGTATTTTGGTCTAGAGGGGAACTGCAATCAAATTATTATACATTAGATAGGATAGGATGTTTCAGCAAATTAAAATATTGAAACTTGCAAATTCTGTCATAAATGAAATCTTTAACCAACATCATAATCACCTCCCCACCACAAAAAGGAAATTGCATATGATTTAGCTAGGAATTGGTTAACTGGTTTGAAAAATCCAAAGAACAGTTTTTTAGAACAGGGTAGATTGTTCTTAATCATCTTTATTTCAAAACTTGTAAATATAACTAAAATGAGAACAGTAGTCCAAACAATCCAAGTAATCAATCCAAAAACAAAATGAATAAAAATAAAGGAAAAGCTTCACAATCTATTAAAATTGTTCAACAAACCTTTTTTTTTTTAACTCACCTTCACCCCCAAACAAGGCATATCGCCACCTGGACCTAAGGGGCCATGCCTAATAAAGATTAACAAGATGTTGGTTTACATTACATTTGAATTTCTGCATATTAGTACAGTCAAGGAAGCAGGTAGCAGGAAGAGAATTCCAAAGTCTAGCGTTTCGAGGGAAGAAGCTGTTCAAGTAGAAAGCTTTCTGGCATTGAGGGACCTCAATAGTGAAGGGGTGTGATTTTGTTAAGCGGATTTGTTGAAGATATGCACATCAAGGAGGCACAAATGCAACAAGTTCATCAAAGCACATACCATTAAAATACTTGTAAAACAGGCACAGAGATACAACATTGCGGTGATGGGACAGGGGTTGGAGCCTTGTTGACAAATTGGAACTTATTAGATTGGAGACACTTTTTTGGACTCTATCCAAGAAAGAGAGACTAGTGGTAGATGCACCAGCCCAGATGTAGCAATACTCCATGCATAGATGAATGATGGCCTTGTAGAGGTACAGGATACTCTCAGGTGCGAGTAGTTTTCTAGCAGAATAGAGGGAGCCCACCTTCCTCCGCAATGTCCTCAATGTATTTGTACCAGTTCATATTTCCCATGAATGTTAAGCTGAGCAGTTTAAAGGAAGAATTCTCAGGTAAGGAGTTATTCATCATGGATATCAGTGATTGGGAAGACTTCTTGCAATTGTTAAAGAGCAGCATTAAATGTTAACTTCCATTTATGTCCCTATTCAACTACTATCCAGAGGTCATTTTTGAAGGATTCAGACATTGTCTTAAATTCGCATACATCCGTTCTTCCCTCATGCATGTTATAGAGCGTTGTATCATCAGCAAATATCTGCATCTTAGACACAACACTATATTTAATGAATATCAGGAATAATAGTGGTCTAAGGATCGAGCCTGGGGCAACCTCGCATTAATGTTATGCCATCAATGACAACCTGGATGATCCTATTGTCTAAGAAGGATCTAATTATATTTAGTATTCGTCTAGTTATACTGTATGACTTAATTTTCATTAGCAGCTCTTTATGCCAGACTTTGTCAAAGGCCTTGGATATATCGAGGGTTATTATCTATCTAATCTATTAAAATAGTTGTTATCAGTCTTGAATTAATAAACATGTGTGCAAGTTTTATTGATTCATTTTTCTTAAAATCCATTAACGATGATCCCAGTGTAGCAAATCATTAATATAAATGCAGATGGAGCAAGGAATGGAAACCATACTCATCAATTATAACAAACCAAAACAGTACCAATGGCATTGCACACTCTCAAGTCATTGTTTTTATTATCAATAAGCTTCTGAAGAGAAAACAATATTTGTTTTCTTAAACTGATTTGCAATCACAATCGATGACATAGATTAGATACTACAAGGTGAAAACAGGTAAATTGTGAAATTCTGTTTAATTTACAAATGGGTATATCTAATTTATTTGGGGGGTTATTTTGATAAAATTTGATGTAAACAAAATTTAAACTTTCCTCTCCTTTTTAAATGTACAATTCTTTCTCTTGTATGATTAATAGTTTGCTTTTTGGTTTTTTCCAGGTTAGTTCATGTTAGAACACTATTTTCAGTGATGAGCAATTTATTAGTTACATGAAAAAAAAAAAATGCTGTGATTTAACTTTCATGCATGCTATATTTTGTGTCTAAGCATATAAAAAAAATTTTTAAATGAAGAAACTGAAATTTTAAATGTTTTTTTAAGTAAATTCTTATTTTAGTCACATCAATTAGATTGAATTGTTGAATTACGATGAAAAACATCCTCAACATTAAAAATATGGCTCAACTTCACAACATCCATCGCTATATCAAACAAATGACTCAATTTGAAATGCTAGATCAACAATCCAAAACTGTCATTACATTAGCTGTATAGATGCATTTAGTGGTGAATTGAGCAACCTCAGATATGTTCAAATACAACTGCATCACAGCATGGTTGCAACCGAGTGGCCATCCATTCTCAAGGAAATATGCAAAATATCCATAAAGGCACACCCAGTCATTGTGAAATTCTGTATCCAAGAAAGAATTATAAAAAATTAGCAGAGAGACCCGACGTTATCCAGGATTGAATAATGATCAACAAATGTTCCACACTTCCAATACTTTCGGTGAAATCACCCATTTTTCAATCTGAGTGATTGATTGTCTGCTCTAGTCGGGGACTCACCACAGTCGGCATGTGAAGCTTATTCCTGGTGCACCACAGTGCACCAGGAATAAGCTTCACATGCCGCTCCGCAGTGATTTAGTCCACAATATATTGTAGTATACATTGCACTGTAGAGAACTTGTTGATTTTATAAGATTAAAATTATATAATGGCTTGAATTAAAAGTATCATGGTTCAGTTGTTCTCTAAACAGAAACATTCATTTCAAACGAACTCCTGCCTTATCAGACTCTTGATTTTCTATGCCAGGTCCTCCTGTTTATGCAGTGATAAAACTTCTCAAATGCACTTGTGATGTTAGGCTGTATAAAGGTGTTAATTTTGGTCCAAATCTGACTATTCCTACTTTAATCGGATTTTTTCAATTGCCGATACTTATCAAAGGCAGTCCAATACAAAACATATCTAAGAACACTTCCAGACACATAAAATACATTTGTGTGAAATTTCAAAAAAATAAAAAAATTGATCCAATTGTTTCTGAGTCCAAACTGAAACACAGACAAAGTGGCTTTTATATCTAAGTAGGGATGAAAGGCAAAAGTGATTGGGATGTCAGTATTCATAAAATTGTCGGAAGGTTTCATTGTTCCCCAGAATGTTATGATGGTTTCTCTAAGATGGAAAGATGGAGTTCTGAATAAAAGAGCATTCTACTTGAAAATGATAAAATTGCAGAGAGCAAAATAATTATAGTATGGCACTGATGAAAGCATTTCAAGCACTTCTACAGTAAACACAAGGTGAATCGTGTTCACCATACTTGTACACAAGTCATGCAGGAAAATGATTTCATCTATTGCAACTTTCATGGAATTGTCAGCAACTTCATAGAAAAGCTAAATGACATGAAGAGCTGAACCCAAAAAAATATAAAAATCAATTTACAGATAAAGATTGTTTTGTTTTTTTGTTTTTTCAAGAAACTTTAGATTTTGCTCCTCGTTAATGGAAGAAAGCAAACAAAAATACTCCGGATATTTTTAATAAAATAATGTCCTTTTCTCTTCTCTGCAACCTCTTTCCCACAGGAGAGACGTTGCGAGCCTGTCTCTGCTTTATCATTATTTTCATGGCAAGTGCTCGTCTGAGCTTCAATCTATGGTTCCCCCTCGCCAAACTTTCACGAAAAGCACTCGTCTACAGATCATCCACTCTCAATAATTTCCCCTGCTCTTTATCTGTGCCTAAACCTAACCGTAGATTCCATGAACAAAGCTTCTTTCTTAGAACTGCACACCGATGGAACTCTCTTCCGTTTGCCTGCTTTCCAGCTGACTACAATTTGATTGTCTTCAAGTCTAACGTAAACAAGTTCTTGATGAGCCGTCCTCCTAAGTAATCCAATTTACAAAATTTCTACTAGTTATGTTTACTACGCTATAATCCCATTGACTAATGTATACCCATTAACCCTTATCCTCGAGTGGCCTCCAGGCCTTGATAAGTGGTGATTTCTATGTAAAAAAAAAAAAAAAATTTGAATAAAAAACACACAAATTTCTTGATGATTTTGAAAACAAGAACATCATAGAAGACATCCTTTAATTTCAGTCTTTTTTAAAAAGGCACAGGAAGGTTAATCTATTCTTATATACAGAATGTTAGACTGCCATTAGACATATGTTAACTCTCTAAAATGTAACCCCTTCTCACTGTAGTAGTGATAAGGAATATCAGAGTTATGCTGTCAGAAGTTAAATTGCTGGTAGGACTACCTCAAGCCAGATTGCAACCAAGAAGTGTGATCCAGCAACCAGCAGCTTCAAATACGGATGCAGGTAATCTATGACAATCGTTCACCCAACAGGAGTATACTTGCAGCTGGGGGCTGCTAGAGAATTTACTACTCCTAAAATACTTTATACATTCTTCTATACTCCTCTCAAAACAATTCCGGTGTACTGCCTGCAGAAACTAACATGCTCGCTGCCGCATTGATGAGAGTGAAAAAAAATCAGTAAACTGGAACAATCATGAAATATATAAAGGATTTTTTTTTTCTTTTGCCCATTAGAACGTCAAAACTTTGATGCAGGGAGAAAGTCAAGTGTTCACAACATACACTCTCTTCAAGCACAACAACATAGCCCGTCTCTCAGAATTTGATATGAGCTGTAACAAAATCAAAGTCCCTCAACAGGACGCATCATATAACCTTTACCGCAGTCGTTCAACAAATAGCTCATGGAGATGCGTTCACTCAGTGATTGCGCCAATGCACCGCTCCTCAACTGAGATCCAATCTTTCAAGTTGATACATCCCAGGAGAATGTTTTTTTTTTTTTATGCCATAAAACATCAATAAAAAAAAAACATTCTCCTGGGCTGTATCAACTTGAACGGTTCGGTTCTCAATGTCAGTGTCATCATTCAAATCATTAACACTGATCATCACGATAAGGAGTCTTTCTACAGCAACTTGCAGGATGCTGTTGATCGCAAACCTTTGAGTGATCTAATTATTGTCGCCGACATCAGCAACAGTCATGCAATATGCTAATGGTGAAAGACTTGTCAACTTTGGTGCAGTAAACCAAATGAGTGTAACCAGAAATTATTAGCATCCGTGGTGACACCATCTTACTTGGTATTTGAATGATGGTGTTACAGCTAACTAAACTACCACTTTCTTGTTAAATTCTGCTGGTCATTGAGATTCCTTGATTTTCTAGACAAAGAAACAAATTAAAAGCAACAAACTTCACACAGAACTCTGTACAGACCTTTAATATTAAAACTGTAACATGCTGTTAATTCTAACATGACTGAGCATTTCTGTATTACGTTGCTTGGACAACCTTTAACTATTCATTTTCCCTTAGTTTACATAAAAAAAAAAACCTGACAGACATCTCTTTCCACTATCAAAAGCTTTCTCCAAATTCAAATAAAAAAAAAAACAAAACAAAGCAAGATACAAGCTTTTTCTTTTTTTCGTCTTTAAAAAATATCTTTAGTTTCTATATTTTTCATTTTTTTTTTTGGAAGGTGTACTTACATCTACAAACAGAAAAAAAATGAAATAAAATCATTAATACAAGTGGGAAAAGAAATGTCCATAGTTGGCAAATAGTTTTCCAATGATGGAAAGAGATGCAACAATCTTGTGATTATTCTTTCTGGCAATTCTTGAAAAGTGGGACATTTTAGAGGGTAAATCACATGACAAAAAAGAAAAAAGTCTGAGTGCACACATTTTTGCTTTAATTTGTTTTTTTAATATGAGTAACCGTTTATCACAGCCCAAAAGCCTCTAAAGGATAACAGTTAAGGAGTGTACAGTAGTTACTGAGACAACAGTGGTGGAAATAAGTATAAATGGGTTCTTCGGGGGGGGGGGGTGAATAAGAACTTGTTTACATTGGACTTGAAGACAATCAAGTCAGTTGGAAAGTAGGCCAGTGGAACAGAGTTCCATAAGCGCTAACCATATCTACCCAATGTTGGCCAGGATTATTTTCACTTTTGTTTCATGATTTTTTTTTAAAAACAGTATTTTTCAGCAAAATAGTTTTGAAGGGATTACAAAAGTTAATTTTCAGTCATTATTATTTTGTATCAAATAGTTATAAAACTAATTTCTTCTAAGAAAGGTTTTAATTTTTATAAAAAATATTGGATAAAATAACTTCCTAAACATTCAATACATGTGGATTTCCTAAGGATTTTAAAAGCACAAATGGATTTCTATTCAACAGTTTAAATGCTTCCAAATTATGAAAAATCACAAAGTAATTCAATCTTTTATTATTTTGTTTTTCAAATATTAAACTAGCTGACTTGCTTATGAAAGAACAACATGCATTTCGTTGAATTTAATTTTGCAGATAAATTTTTTTTTAATTAAAAAATCAGGTGTAAGACAACACATACACAGGGGGAGGAGGAGGTAATCTCATAATTTTAATAATATCAAGACGATAATTGTGTGGCATTCTTTCTGACCAACAATATGGATTTAGGCGAGCCATTCTACTGCAAATAGTTCCAACGTCATCTCTGACCACATATACCATGCACTGGATAAGGCAGGGGAAGCTAGAGAAAAGGCAAAGCCTTTGACAAGGTCTGGCACAAAGGGCTTTTTTGTGAAAATTAAATTGTGGTATTTCTGGACAAATACAGAATCAGATCCATCTTAGATAAGAGAAAAATCCAAGTTCACCTTGATAGTCGTACATCTAAACATAATATTAATAAACGACCTCTATGATGAAATTGTGTCCAAGATGAGCATATTCACTGATAATAAACTACAATAAACAGGAGGGGAAAACAAGTATGTATATATATATATATATATATATATATATATATACCCAAGGAAATGCAAAAAATCCTAAAACAATAACCTTCAGTCGGTAGTGGAATGGGTGCATAAATGGATGGTAACATTTAATATTACTAAGATTAATTTTTTTTTCATCAGCAATTACATGAAACCTCCACAACCACCGATTACCATAACAAATAACACTCTACCTGGGAGCTCATCTTTTAAATTCCTTGGCTTAACATTCACAGGCAATGTGAATTGAAACATTGAGAACATTGCCAAAGTTGCTGCAAACAAGGTGGGCTCCCTCTACCGTGCTAGAAAATTACTCACATCAGAAAGTACTCTATATCTTTACAAAGCCACAATTCGCCAAAGCATTGTTGCCACATCTGGCCTGGTACATCTATCACTAGTCTCTCGTTCTTAAACAGGGTCCAAAAAAAAAAAAAAAAAAAAAAAAAAAAAAAAATCAATTTTATTAGGCCCCTACATTCTCCTGTTGGCCCTTACCTTTCATTATGCTTTTTGTTTGGGGTGAAAAAGAATGATATATAAAAAAAAAAAAAGAAAAAAGTTTTTACGATTTTATAAGAATTCTCAGAGTATAAATTTAATTTGGACACTGAAAGCTAATGAACACTGCTAGTGCTACCCTTCTTTGATGTGTGTGTGTGTGTGTGTGTGGTGGGGGGGTGTAAATTTCATATTTTCTTACAAATAAAAAAGAAAAAAAAAAAACGTCTAATTTTTTTTGTATTTCGTTTATTTCTTGTAAATTTAACGAGTTTGTTTCACATTGTTTTTCAGTTTTCTCTAACTGAAACTATTTTATGACTCATAAAATTATGATTCATTTCAAAAGGAACCCCGAACCTCTTAAACATGAAGAAGTTTAATAAGAGTCTTATTTTTTGTTTTGCTTTGGATTCACTAATTCTAATTGTACTATAGAGACCGTTGAAATAGTTCATCAAAATGTTGGTCATGAACGATTTTTAATCTAAAATAGTATGCTGTTCTGCTGTAAAATTCTAGGGATGTTGTAGTATAGACAGAAAAACGAAAAAGTAGTGGGAAAAAAAATGTATAACAAATGTTACCAAAGCCAAAATAAATCACTCTTCTATCTACCCTTTTTTTTTTATACATGGGGGTCACCATTTATCAAGGCCCAGAGGCCACTCGAGGATAAGGGTTAATGGGTAAACATTAGTTATTGTGATTTTAGTGTAGTAAACATTAGTGAGAATTTTGTAACTTGGATTACTTAGGGGGACGGTTCAATAAGAATTTTTTCACATTGGACTTGAAGACAATCAGATTGTAGTCAGCTGGAAAGCAGGTAAACAGAACAGAGTTCCACAGGCGAACAGCTCTAAGAAAGAAGCCCTGTTCATGGAATTTACGTTTAGGTGTCGGCACAGATAAAGAGTGTGGGAAATTGTTGATAGTGGTTCTGGCTAGACGAGTGTTTTTCATGAAAGTCTGGCGAGGGGGGACCAGAGATTGAAGTTCAGATGAGCACTTGCCATGAAAATAACAATAAAGCAGGGAGAGGCTCGCTACGTCTCTTCTGTGGGAAAGGGGTTGCAGGGAAGAGAAAAGGGCATCCCCCACTAAGCTACGAAGTCTATTTTGAACTCTGTCAAGACAGGATAAGCTGCTTCTAGCAGCTCCTGCCCAGATGTTGCAACAGTACTCCATCGTTGGCAGAACCTGGCTTTTAAATAGGTAGAGAATTGCATCAGGAGTGAGTAATCTACGAGAGCGGTAGAAGGATCCCACCATTTTTCCAGCAACTTTGGCAATGGATTTGATATACGTATTCCATTTCAGATCGGGAGTAAAGGTCAAGCCTGTCAGCTTGTCAAAACATGAAGCCTCCCAAAAAGAGAGCCATTCATTTCGATTGATAGCAGCTGGGCAAACAGAGCGTTGATGATTTAAAGATAGAAGCTTGGTTTTAGATGCATTAAAAGTAACTAGCTCCTTTTTTCCCCATTGTACCACATGCAAGATCAGAGGAGAGAGAGTCAGAGAGAACTTGGTCGTTTACGGTCTTCGAAGTGCTACCATAGATGGTAGTGTCCTCAGCATAAATGTCTACAAATGATCTAAGGATGTGGTTTGGAAGATCATTGATGTAGATCAGGAAGAGAGTTGGACCCAGGATGGACCCCTGAGGGATTCCAGCATTAATACTGAGAGCTTCTGATTTATGCCCATCAACCACTACTCTTAAGAACCTATCAGAGAGAAATGATTTAATAGTTGAGAAGACATTTCCAGCTATACCATGACTGGAGATCTTGTGAAGTAGACCTTTATGCCATACCTTATTAAAGGCTTTTGATATGTCAAGAGCAATTGCCCTAGACAGGAAGTCTCAGTCGAGGGATTCGCCAATCCTATGAGATATAACTGTAAGCACGTCTGCTGTAGATCTAGCAGAATGGAAACCATATTGTGTGTCATTAAGAAGGTTATTTTTGCTGAGATGGTTGACTACTACTTTATTTAGCACAGATTCCAGCAGCTTACTCATGTACTGAGAGGGAGATGAGCGATCAGTTCTTAAATACAGGGCATACTGATGAGATTTTCCAAGGTGTACGGAAGCATTTCTTAAGACAAACGCTTAAATAACTTTGTAAGTATGGGCGCTAGTTCTGGTATACATAATTGGAATGCCGTCAAGTTCTTGTGTTTTAACTTATATTAAAGCGTCTATTTACTTTAATACAAGAAAACAATGGCTGACATAAATTAAATGGTCATCTGGAAAATCTTTATCAATCAAAAATCAAACAAAATACTTGTGGAACATAAATTTAACATTTTCTTTTTATTACTCACATGTTGAGTTTACTTTTCCATAATTAGTCTTAAATTATCACACGTTTTAATCTCATTTCTACCTTCTAAATTTGTTAGAACATATTAAAAAAAAATAACCCCCAGCTTCCCCCAAAAAGATGTTTTTTAAACACACCAATGCAAGAAATTTAGTGAATAAGCGAAATTAAAGAGATTATTTGGCGATCATTATAGTACAATTGAACCTAGAGTTTTGAGGGTGTTTATTTTTAAACAACATATACACCAAGTTGGCCTTTGGGTCAAGACCACACTGTAGTATCTGTTCTGATACTACACTTCACCTTTTTCGTCCTCAGTCAATGGAGGAGAAATCCTTCATGACTGCGACAATTTTTATTTTTGTTCCTATCCAGAGTGCTCCTTTTGTGGAGGTAGGTGGATTTTCCCCACATTAAAAACTGACCTTGTGTCTAACTTTCTTTTTGTTTTTCCAATGGAATCCCACTTATCAAGACCTAGAGGCAACTCGAGGAAGAGTGTACAGTGGTCAAAAGGACAATATCATAGTAATCGTTAAAAGTGTTTGGTAAATTGGATTACTTAAGGGGAACAGCTCATCAAGAACTTGTTTACATTGGACTTGAAGATGACCATATTGTAGTCAGCTGGAAAGCAGGCAAACTGAAGAGAGTTCTACAAGTGTGCAGTTCTAAGAAAGAAGCTTTGTTCATAGAATCTACGTTTAGGTTTAGGCACAGATAAAGAGTGGGGGGTGGGGAGATTATTGCTAGTGTTTTCAGTTAGACAAGAGTTTCTCATGAATGTTTGACGAGGGGCATCCCGCACTAAGCTATGAAGTCTATTTTGAACTCTGTCAAGGCAAGATACGCTGTTTCTAGCAGCCCCTGCCTAGATGTGGCAACAATACTCCATCCTTGAACATACCTGGCACTTATATAGGTAGAGAATTGCATCAACAGGTAGGTATCTACTGAATCGATAGAAGAATCCCACAATTTTTCCAGCAACCTTGGCAACGGATTTGATGTACAGTTTCCATTTCAGATCAGGAGTAAGGGTCAAGCTCAGAAGCTTGTCAAAACATGGAACCCCCCTAAGATGAAAGCCATTCAGTTCAATTGATGCCAGATGGGGATCAGAGCATTGATGATAGAAGTTTGGTTTTAGATGCATTAAAATTAATCAGCCACTTCTTTCCCCATTGTACCACATGCTCAAGATCAGAGAGAACTTGGTCATTTATGGCCTTTGATGTGTTGCCATGGATGGTAGTGTTATCAGTATAAATGTGTACGAATGATCTAAGGATGTGATTTGGAAGATGATTGATATAGATCAGGAAGAGAGTTGGACCTTTTTGAAATTTCAGCTGCTTCCCATTTGTGCCCATCAACCACTACTCTTATAAACATATCAGAGAGAAATTATTTGATAATTGAAAAGACATTTCCAGCTATACCATAGCTGGAGATTTTGTGAAGCAGAATTTTATGCAATACTCTATCAAAGGTCTTTGATATGTCAAGAGCAATTGACCTAGAAAGGAAGCCTCGGTCGAGAGATTCGCTAATCATGAGATAGAACCGTAAGCACATCTGCTGTAGATCTAGCAGAACGGAAACGATATTGCATGTAACTAAGGTTATTTTTGCTGAGGTGGTTGACTTCTCTATTTAACAAATTTCAGCAACTTACTCATGATGATGCACAGGAGACTTATTAGTCTGCACTGAGAGGGAGATGACGACCGATTATCTGAATTTTTAAATACCGGGCATACTGATGAGATTTTCAAGAGTGTTGGGAAGCACGTGGGGAGGCAAGTAATTAGAAACATACACCAAATTATAAAATAGATTTTTTTTTTTTTTTTTTTTTACAAAGGAGTCACTACTTATCAAGACCCGGGGCCATTCGAGGATAAAGGTCAAGGAGTGTACGGTAGTCAGTGGGACAATATCGTAGTAATCGTTAGTGGAAATTTGATAAATTGGATTACTTATTCAGAAATGCAATTATGGCGCCAATTAAAAGTAAAGAAAATACGGATATGTCTTACGCACCAGTCACGGAACGAAGATGATATATTCCAAAAATCACATAATTTTATCAAGTAGATTTTTTTTATTTTCAAAAATAAAATTTTACAACTAATTCAGAAAGGCAAAATGGCTCACCTTTCATCAGTGAGAAACAAGATTTAAAAAAAAATTGGGGGGGGGGATAAAATATAGATGAGCTTTGTTGTGGGGATGACTGGGTGAAACGCAACAAGTTACAAAAAAAAAATAAAAATAAATAAAATATCCGTGTGAATAATAATAATAAAAATAATAATAAAAGGAATAGGACATTTATGCACTATTTGACCTGTGCGTGCGCTGAAATAACATTTTGAAAGCCATTCTTAACATGGGAGGGAAAGGTATTTAGTAACTATTCTGTAGATTGACCTAACAACAATAAAAAAAAAAATGAAAAGATATAGGAAAACTTGAGAATACTATTTTAAATATAGCGCGGGTCAAATAGTGCATAAGCGCCCATAAACAAAAATACTTTACAAAAACAAAATACAATGCAACAATGTAAATATACGTGCCTTAGCCTTTTAGCTAAAGCAAAGTCTAGTATCTGTTCTGGAGCTATCCAGTCGGTGATTATGAAGTCCTTCTAGACCGAGACAATTTTTATTTTTGTTTCAAACCAAAGTGACCTTTGGAGGGGAGAAGCTGGATCCCCCCCCCCCATTTTAAAAAACGATTTTGTGTCTAAATCTATTGTGGGGAGGAAAATAAATGGGAACAATGAAAAAATATATATATATTTTTTTTTTTTTCGTTTGCTTTCAAAAACCAGCATCGCATTTTCTGTGGTTTGGTTGCCTTTCTAAAATTTTTTACCCAATTTCGTTCGCCATAATGAAGGGGGGTACTAAACTCGCGTGTTTTATTTTAATATTAAATGCTCAAAAATCATTTTTTTTTTTTTTTTGATTTAATAGTCACAATCATTTTTGTTTTTAAAAAATCATTTGGTTTATTTACATTGCATTTTATTTATATATTTATTTTTTACATTGTTATCTTGTAATTACTAATTTTTGTAAATTATTGCTGTACTTGCAATGAATAGCCAGATGATTTCAGTATTTATGGAGTCCGTCCCGAGTACTAATAAAGAATCCCGAATTTACCCAAGCAAAGCATATACGATTTGAAAGCTATATTTTTTTTTATCTATTTAATTAATTTTTTTTAATCCCAATCCTAGTATTGTTTCGCTTTTTTATATTTAATAGTCAAAAATACAAAAAAAAAATTCAAAAAATTCATTAACACTTTTAAGAAAGAAAAAAAAAACAATATAAATAGACAAAGACAAAGGGGAAATTATTTCGGTGGAAATAAAAACAGAGAAAGAAATAGAAATTAAAAAGGTTCAAACGAGGTTTAATTTCAGGTGATTAAAAAACAATAACAAGAAAGAAAATCCTTTAAACTTACTCCATTCTCCCTCCTATATTCAACATGGAGACCTTCCATTGCAATTTTTTTCAAATTCAAATGACATCTTGTACTGAAACTGCATACGACATTATTTATTATAATATCGATTATAGGATCTTCCTCTCCTTGTGGGGTACAGTCCTGGGTTCCCCCATCTTGGATCACATTAATGTTTTCCTGTGACTGGTTATTATTACAAGAACGGGGAATGTCCATTGGAGAGGCATTTCCAGTTACGGGAGAAGCAGCCATTTAGGACAAGTATAGTAGTCAGGAGACACGCTTGCTGGGATTTTAAAAAAAAGAAAAAAAAAAAAAAAAAAACTATTTCTTGTTTTGAATTACTTATTATTTACCCTATATAGAAAATGTTGAACACCCTTCGATTCGTAATAGAAAAGAGGTTCGCCTCTTTCGTTTTTTCTTTACTTCATACAAGTAATAATTAGTAAAAGAGACACTGGGAGTCATTCAGAGGCGATCACCATAACATCACTTACTCGAACAGGAATTCCGGTTTTCCATTGAAGAGTGATAATAATAAAGGGAGATCACTCTCTCCACCCTCACCGTTCTTCTATAGATAAAAACATTTTCTAAAATTTAATCGCGTCATTTAAAATAATTATTAATTATGTTAAGTAATATGATGAATTAAGTTCGTTTGATTTTCTGTTAAATAGCGTTTTCAATACCTGCACCGTTTGTTTTTTACAAGAAAATCTCCGACATTTAGAAAATGGGTAAAGTTGAGGCGGGGGGAGGTATACTAACTCCATTGTTTATATCGTCGTCTCTATGAATTCTATTGTTCCCCATTAGGGTATGTGTTTTAATTAGCTAATTTATTGGGCGATTTTATTTTAGCGAATAGCAGTAGGATAATCAGTGTTTTTTTTGTTTTTTTTAATAGCGTTTTAAGATGAATATGACCAAGTTTTCTCTATCCCTATTTTCTCGTGCCAAATTTTTTCAAACAATGTCAGTTAATTAGATGTACGGCTCGAGACTGCGCAACCCTTGCTTTAGTATAAACTCCCTGCGCATAAAGGTTTACATAGTGTATCCATTGTCGCTTGAAACTGAAATGAGTTCTTTTTTATATTTCCAAGCTAACTAACTGTAATCACCCGCGGTTACACAAAGTTTTTTTGTTTGTTTATTTACTTTCATTTTTTAGTTTTTGTTTTTTTACGATAAATGCCTTTTGTTTTATTTACGAAATTATTCTATTTTTATAGGATTTTGGATGATTTTCCAGAACAGCTAATAAAGCAAAAAAGGGGGTCGAGAAATTAAATATACAACAAATAAATGTTACCAAAGGCAAGCTAAGTTACTCTTCTACCTATCTGGCTAAGTTTTTTTGTGTGTTTTAACTTAATCAAAATACATAAGTTAAAAATATTAGTTCAGTGTTTAATTATCAAAGTTATAAACACAAGAAATACGCATAGACACACGAGAAGTAGTTACACAATCACTGTATTGCGTCACCACATCTAACAAATGCGTGCAGTCACTCGCACACACACACAAACACACACACACACACACACATACGTTCGTGCACAAATAAACGACCCTTTATTCATTTCAATTTCCCCGCGCATTTTGCACAAAAAAAAGTTCTTCCAGCAACAGCACAATTTCAAATACACCCACACACACTTTTCTCACAACAACAGAAGTAAAATGAACATATTTCTAGCGGACGTAATTGGCGACAGTATCACGTGACACAAGCGACTAATGAGAATGTGACGAAAATTGTGGGAATGCAGGCTTACCTCTTAAACGGCCTCAGTGTACGCTTTGCCGACGCAGCGTCATGATGCTGGAAAGGGTCTAAGATGGCGCCTGCGGCCTTATATAACAATGCAGCCTTGCAGAATCTCGTTTGCTTTCACGCATGTATGCAAATTTGGAGGACACTGTCTTTTATAAAAACAGGCCACTGGAGCAAATGGGGGAGATGTGAAAACGAGTCTACAGAAAGTACTGACGGATGACGCTGCGCCAGTTAGATGAGGTTTTGTGTATTCTTTTTTTCTTTGTAACAACAAGCTATATCAGCATACATTTTTACCATGGACAGATTCGACCTGAAGATGATACCAGAGTTTGACGGGTCCCCGGCTGGTCCTTCGGTGTTTGAATGGCTGGAGAAGGCCGAGTGCATTTGCCAGTTGTGCAAAATTAAGGATCCAGCTATGGTCATCCCATTGAGGCTAACTAAGGGGACTTATACCGTGTACCAGCAGCTCGGGGATGAGGCGACAATGTAGCAGATAAAACAAATGTTGTACGGAGCATTCGGTGCAGACTCTTTTGTTGCCTATAGGCAATTCTCTGAACGTCAGCTTGGGTCAGGGGAGACTGCGGACATCTACTTGGCCGACCTGAAGAAGCTTGCTGTTCCCTTCGGTGGTGCAAGCGACCAAATATTGGCATGTGCATTTTTGTCTGGGCTCCCGGATGATGCCAGTCGGCTGTTGCAGGTGTCGTCGAAGCTCAATGAGCTTGGGTTGGAGGAGTTGTTGGCTGGAGCCCGAAACATCCTAAAGGATGATATGGAGCAGATCTCGGCAGCGGTTGACGCACAGGAATTGCCTACAGAGAGCCCACAGTGCTACAAATGTGGCGGCCCCAACCACTTCGCCAGAGACTGCAGAAGCGGTGCGAAGCGCACCCTGGACTATGGAGCACGGAAACGAGGACACTGTCACTGATGCGACAAGCCAAGCCACGTAGCATAAAATTGTCCGGGAAACAGGCAAGGGGAGGAAGCCACGGTGCCAGCACCCTCCCCAAAGCAACACTGAACAAGGCACTTCCTATAGTGACAGTGTGAGTTGATGGGTGTAGGTGCTCAGCGCTGGTTGACGCCGGATGCACCCAAACTCTCATACACAAGAAATGTTGCACCACATGGACGAAACAGAAGGTCCTAGTATTAACCATTGGTGGAGGCTCACTGGTGTGTTGTAGGGTGAACATTGTGCATATAAGCATTGGCAATGGCTCCCGGTGGCTATGAAGGTGTTGGTGGTCGAAAGGGAGCTTCTTGGATACGACCTTCTCCTTGGAATGGACACTATTAAACAGCTGGGTGGAATCACCGTGGACGTGCCAGTGATGTCAGGTTTTCCCAATGCGAGGAACAGGTCTGCGCGGCAATCACTCTTGATGAACCTGACTTCCACACAGAATACAACAAGGGCACAAATGCATGGACCATGTCCTGGAAGTGATCGGGCGACCAGCCACCAGTATCCTTGCGGTATCAGCTGACGGAGTATCTCCCTCCCGCATGGCTCAGGGGGTAGTACGAAGCAGAACTCCAAGTTTGGATGGATACTGGCTGGCTGGTTCCATACCCAGAGGATGAGCTCGGGCCACCAAGGGGGCTGATCCCTCTGATGGCCGTCAGGCAAGAGAGTAAACAGGTCCGACCCGTCATGGATTACTAGGAATTCAATGAACACGTCAACCCACACGCAGTGGGGGCTGACGTCTGTGCACATAAACTGAGGGAGAGGCAGAAACAAGGGGCGTACATAACAATCCTGGACCTGCGAAGAGCCTACCTGCAGATATGTGTTGAGAAATCGCTGTGGCCATGCCAGACAGTCGAGATCAAAGAGACTCACTATTGCTTGACCAGGCTGGGGTTTGGCCTGAACGTGGCCTCGAACATTATGACAGCAATTATGCAGGCGATCCGGCATCAGAATGAAGCCGTACGACAGGCAGTGTCGTTGTATATTGATGACATGTTCGTGAACAAGAGCCTTATGTCTTCTCAGGTAGTGAAAGAACACTTTGAGAACTTCGGGCTGTCGTGCAAGGAACCAAAACGCCTGCAGGATGGAACAAAGTTCTTGGCTTGCGTGTGAGCGGCAGCGCAGACGGACTCCATTGGAGAAAAGGTGGTGACATCCCAGAAGTTCCACCCAACATCACTCGTCGGAACATATTTTCCGTCTGCGGAAAACTGGTAGGCCACTTCCCCGTGTGTGGGTGACTCCGGGTGGCAGTGGCGTCCATAAAGCAACGTGCGACTTCCATGTCAATGAGATGGGACGATGAGGTGCGCGATCCCGCCTTGCAAAGCATGCTGGTGAAAGCTGTGGCCAGAGTGACCGAGGATGACCCCGTGCGAGGGAGCTGGTGCATTGACGGGAGTGGGTTTACAGTTTGGGTGGACGCCAGCTCACTCGCCTTTCACGTTGCTCTGGCGGTCGATAGATTTATCGTAGAAGATGCCTGCTGGCTTCGGCCGGAAAATGAGGCCAGCACATAAACCTGGTTGAGCTTGATGCTACACTCAAAGGGGTAAATCTGGCGCTTTAGTGGCAGGCCAGAGTGCTACACATCATCACAGACTCCATGCATCGGTAGATAACCGATGCCTTGAGTGGGAAAGCACAGTTGACAACAAAGGCATCGGCTGAAATGCTAATATGGAGACGACCTGCTACCCTGATCGAGATCATCAAGGAATTCAACCTGGCCGTAGATGTGACACTGGTGCAGTCCTGTCAGAATCACGCAGATCGCCTGACCAGAGTGCCACGCTGTTGGCTGAACCTGCCAAAAAAAGTGGATGAACCGGCACCTGTGAATTGCACCGCAGTGGAGCGTCGGCTTAGCCCGGACCGTGTTGCTAATGTGTATTGCCAAATCGGGCACCCCATTGTAAACCGAACCCATTATTTTGCCAGGTAGGTTGACCCCTATGTGTCAAAGAGGGATGTGAAATCTGTTGTGAGGAGCTGTGAAACCTGCCGGTCGATCGACCCAGCACCCGTCCGGTGGAAGAAGGGAAAACTGAGTGTGAGAGGAAATTGGAACAGGCTTGCAATAGATGTAACTCACCACAACGGCGGGCATTTTTTGACGCTCATCGATTGCGGACCGTCTAGATTTGCATTGTGGTGGCCCTTTCGCTGGAAAGTGTCTTCCTTGAGTGTGGTCCCCCTTCTGAGATACTCACCGACAATAGCACCGCCTTTGTTAGCGAGCAGTTCAAACAGTTCACAGACGACTGGTGTATATGTCTGCAATTTGGGTACGCTCATGTGCCTAGCGAGAACGGAATTGTTGAGCGAAACTACAGGACCGTCAAGACTATTGCAGCTAGGAAGGGGTGTACGGTGCCTGAGATGGTCTATTGGCATAACCTCACCCTTAAGGATGACATTTCACCCTTTACTGCGCCAGTTGAAGCACTGCACAAGTATCACATCAGGGTGAGAGACCTGGGACCAGCCCACTCCCCGAGCCAGTGGTGACGAGAAAGAGTATCAAAGAGGGGGATGTCGCCTGAGTTAAGAACCCAGCGGCAAGTGCACCACATGCTACAGAACCGGGCGTGTTACTGAGGTAATCAGACGGGGTGCCCCGTCACATCAAGGATCTTCGACCAACATCACAAGTGCAGCCGCCACTTGGTGATGAGAGCGAAACTGGATCTGAGACCAGTGAACCATCATTCTGGGTTTTGCTGACTTCGTCGGATAGCGACACTGAAATTAGCAACCCTAGGTTCACCGACCCCGAAACCAAGGATGAAAGCCCAGGCGAGAACGAAGCTCCTGGTCCTCCTCTCCAAAGAAGCATCCGAAGAAAAAGGTCACCACGTCCCTGCCCTCTCCATGATAATGATATCGGGGTAGTGTAACGAAAACTGTGGGAATGCAGGCTTACCTCTTAAACAGCCTCGGTGTGCACTTTGCTGACGCAGAGTCATGATGCTGAAAAAGGTTCAAGATGGCGCATGCTGCCTTATATAACAATGCAGTCTCACAGAATCTCATGTGCTCTCGTGCACGTATGCAAATTTGGGGGACTGTCTTTTATGAAAACAAGCCACTGGAGCAGATGGGGGGGGGGATTTTTGGGAGATGTGAAAACGAGTCTACAGGAAGATTTTTGTGTACTCTTTTTTTCTTTGCAACAACAGAGAAAATTCAGAAGAATGTCTTTTTAACGCTTTTCCAAAAACAAAATATCAGCAGTAGCAATCTTGTTTTGGAGCCCAAAATGTATAAAAACGCATCAAACAGTCTTCTAGGGTTAAGAATTCAATTCAGTGAATTCAATTAATTCAATTCATTTCGTTCATTCAATCGTTTCGATGACACACAAGAACATGCCTCTCGTCTTCACGACATCATTGCTGCCGATGCCGTCAAGATCATGACACACACTACGCGAACACTCAAAAATCACTTATGCACACACACATCAACTCTGCACATTTTCTAATGAATAACATCAAATTACTTTCCTCATGAATGGGACTTTTAAGTAAGGCGAATTTCGCCAGATAAGACACAAACTTTAAAATAATCTCATTATTTTCACACAGAACTTTAACCTTCTAAACTCCTTGATTCCATGAAGGACTTTCATCTAACATTTTAATTTGGTAAATTGGATTACTTAAGGGGACGGTTCATCAAGCATTTGTTTACATTGTACTTGAAGACAACCAAATTATAGTCAGCTGGAAAAAAAGGCAAAAAAGGCGTGCAGTTAGCTGGGAAACAGGCAAACGAAAGAGAGTTCCACAGGCGTGCACTTCTAAGAAAGAAGCTTTGTTCATGAAATCTATGTTTAGGTTTAGGCACAGATAAAGAGTGGGGAAAATTATTGACAGTGGTTTCAGCTAGACGAGTATTTTTCATGAATGTTTGGCGAGGGGCGACCATAGATTGGAGCTCAGATGAGCACTTGCTATGGATATAACAATAAAGCAGAGACCAGCTCGCAACACCTCTTCTGTGGGAAAGAGGTTGTAGAGAAAAGAAAAGAGCATCCACACTAACCTATGAAGTCTATTTTGTACTCTGTCAAGATAGAATAAGCTGTTTTAGCAGCTCCTGCACATATGTGGCAACAGTACTCCATCCTTGGACATACTTGGCTTTTACATAGATAGAGAATTGCATCAGCAGTGAAATATCTACAGGAGCAGTAGAAGGATCCCACCATTTTTCCAGTGACCTTGGCAACAGATTTGATGTACGTGTTCCATTTCAGATCAGGAGTAAAGGTCAAGATCAGAAGCTTCTCAAAACATGGAGCCTCCCTAAGACGAGAGACATTAATTTCAATTGATGCCAGATGGGGATCAGAGCATTGATGATGTAAAGATAGAAGCTTGGTTTTAGATGCATTAAAAGTAATCAGCCACCTCTATCGCTATTGTACCACATGCTCAAGATCAGAGGAGAGAGAATCAGAGAGAATTTTGTCATTTACGGCCTTTGATGTGTTGCCAAAGTGTCATCAGCATAAATATCTACGAATGATCTAAGGATGTGATTTAGGAGATCATTGATGTAGACCAGGAAAAGAGTTGGGCCCAGGATGGACCCTTTAGAGACTCCAACATTAATACTGTGAGTTTCCGATTTCTACCCATCAACCACTACTCTTATGACCCTATCAGATAGAAATGATTTAATAATTGAAAAGATATTTCCAGCTATACTGTAGCTGGAAATTTTGTGAAGTAGGCCTTTATGCCATACCCTATCAAAGGCTTTTGATAATTCAAGAGCAATTGCCATAGAAAGGAAGCCTTTGTTGAAAGATTCACTAACCCTGAGTTATAACCGTTAGAACGGAAACCATATTGCATGTCACTAAGAACGGAAACCATATTGCATGTCACTAAGAAGGTTGACTACTTCTTCATTTAACACCGATTTCAGCAACTTACTCATGACGCACAGGAGACTTATTGGTCTGCACTAAAAGGAAGATGACCAATTACCTGAACTCTTAAATACAGGGCGTACTGATGAGGTTTTCAGGGTGTTGGTAAACAATTCTTCTTAAGACAATGCTTGAACAGCTTTGTAAGTATGGGAGCTAGTTCTTGTTGAAGCTTATTCAACACTATAATTGGAATGCCATCAGGACCAGTTGATTTACTGGAATCAAAGTTCTTTATTAGCTGGGCAACATAACACACAGATATTTGTATGCCGCATTGCGTGTTTTTTGTTACAGGAGGAAATACAGGGAGGGGGGGGCTTGATCGCATAGGGTAGAATTGGCTGCAAAGTTTTTGGCACAGAGTTTGGCTTTGTCTGATGCTGACGAGATTACCTCAGGTCCATTGGTGATGGTTTGGATAGAGCACACGCTTCTGTTCAGGACCCTTTTTGCTATTTGCCAAAACTGGTGAGAACCAAGCTGCTGCTCAGCTACTTTGGATTTAACAGACTGAGCATACAACTCTCTTGCATTTTTTATTATCTTTTACAGTGGTTGCTGGCAGTCTTGAAAATAGCTTTTGTCTCAGTACATCTATTACGTTGGAAGCAATGAAAAAAGTGATTTCTGTGTGCAATGGTAGCAGCACATTCTGGAGCGAACCACGGCTTCCTGTTAGGTTTTTGCTGGAATTTTTGGATGGTATGAATCGGTCTACAATTAGGTCTGATACTATAAAGGACACGTTTTTTTAAAACATGGAATGCAGAGGTAGATCAGATATAAATATACAGAAGCTATCCCGGTCAGTCATAGAGTATTGATATACTATATGATGGAGACGTACGTCTGGGGACTTATTACATTTCGTTTTTATCTTAACTGATATAACCACATAGTCAGAAGATCCCAGTGGAGACAGAACGGAAGATGAACATAGCTCAGGGCAAGTTGTGAGAAAAAGGTCTAGAAGACTTGCATACTGACTGTCAGTGTCGGGCACACAGGTGGGTTCATGAACAATCTGAGTGACGTCATAAGCAATGGGGAAATCGTGACAGAACCTCCCCTCATCATCTGTCTTTATTTGAAATTGTGTTACTACTCCTTGTGTGTCTATGTGTATTTCTTGTATTTGTAACTTGGATGATTAAACATTGAATTTATATTGTCTTTTATTTATTAATCAAATATTCTTTTAATCAATTTTTAATAAAAGATTCAAATGACTGACTTTTTTATGAAGAGACGAAAATGAATTCCGGTTGATTTAATTTCATAATGGAGTTATTTTTTTTTTAAATAGAATTTTGAAATTTTCGTTTTGTTTATATTATTACATGTTTTATCTTAATAAATATAACCAATATTTTGCATTATGTTGAGTTGTGGTTCGGCTTGGTGCATGCACTGTGATGCGTAGATTTATGTAACTTCATAAGCTAAAGAACAGTTCTGCACACTCTCAACTTTTAAATTGACTCTCAACAAGGTTGGCATCAAAGATGAGGCAGTGCCTGAGAAGATAACAACAAGACATTATAAAATGATGTCATCCTTTGCTAGAAGCAGCCACACTCCAGACTATCACATTCTGCTTTTAGCAAAAGCCAGACTGCTGAACAACTCTCTTTATACAAGGTGTTCCAAAAGTCTTGGGCATATTTCAAGTCCTCATATCTTCTTAGCTATGAATGGCAGTAAGACGAAAGTCGTGCTATTTTAAATGCATTAAGTTGTTTGTAAAGCTCAACCATAAAAGACGTTTTGTGTGCTTGAAATTGCAAAAACTGAATCATGGACACTTGTTCAACATGCCTCCCAGATCTCCAGATCTCACACCCTGCAATTTTTTTGTAGGGATTTGTGAAAGGACTGGTGTATGTGCTTCTCATTCCAAGAGACGTAGATGAGCTGGAGGTCCGAATAACAGAAACTGTTGCAACCATTGACAACGCAATGCTAAGATACGTTTGGCAAGAATTGGACTATCGGCTTGACGTGTGTTGTGTGATCAATGGTGCTCACATTGAACATCTTTGAACATTCCATAAAAAAAACTTGAGATTACAAAATTTCTAAATATATCAGATGCGTTTTTATATCCTTAATAGTTCTCGAGATATTCAATGTCAAAATGTGCCCAAGACTTTTGGAACAGCCTGTATTCCAATATTCCCTTTGAATGAAATTGATTTATAGCTTAGTGGAGATGTTGATGTTTTCATTGGAAAGTGATGACCCTTTTTTTATTTGATATTGAATTCCGGTCCAATTCGTTTAGATCCAGTCAAATTTATTAAACAGCTGCCTTCATCCTGATTTTTTTCCAGACTCACCATCATCTCATAATCAAACCAACTAAATCTAAATATTTCCGCTATTGAATTGAAAGTCATTTCTGCCTTTAAAATTCTTAGCAAATCCGCATGTATTAAAAGATTGAAAGTTTCAGAAGTTATTTACATCCAATAATTTTATTAATAGACATCAAAGAACAGTATTATGTTTCTGAATTTTTGAAGTGAGGATAAAGCATTCATATTATTTGGATTCTCTGGACTACAGATCCTCTCTTACTGTTACGTGTTAATGTAATTTTGATGATTAACAAGAATTTAATGCCACCTGCAAAATACAGACAGCATTACAACAAGCTACCACACCTGTAGAATAAGAAGACAAGACGAGTCTCATTCTAACATTTAGAAACAGCTTTATTGGATCATCTTTGTTAGTCGGTTGTATAGAGAAAGGATTGGTTGTGGAAAGTGTTCCTGTGTAGAGATGTAGATTAAAGATTAGACAGGCCTGTTGAAAGAGACAGGGTTCATGTGTGTATGTTGAAATTATGGTCCGCAGTGAGAGAAGGGCACAAAGTCGTAGCACTCCTTCTGAAGCCAAGTACCGTAGGATGAGAAAGAGAGTTTGTGTGTGAAATCCGTGTGTGAAGATAGCCATGTTAGCTTGTTTGTATTCATGCCTTCGTCGAACCCTGAGCCCGAAGGCCAGGTGAGTTCTGCTGAATCCCAAGAGAGAAGTTGGGACGACAAATTCGTTCCACATGAAGTTGTTATCAGTTCATGATCTGGAAATAAAGAGGGAGAGTATGTTGGCGGTTTAATCTTTTATAAACTCGGTTACATGATTGAGAGCTAGTTTCTAATTGGACAAGTCAGAAAGGAAGTATATTCAAAATCTCGAGCTGCGAGAATTCGATCCTGTTGCTGTTCGTTGCAATCCTGTCTGTTACATACCTGTACAGCCTTCTTAAGATTCATGAAAGGGGTATTCTAGTAAGATCGAATTTTCGTATTGGCAACGATGTTGAATTTTGAGTAGTGAATTTTGACAGAAGTTTGTTGAATTTAATGCCGGAAATTGTTACTTATAGTGTAGAACAGTTAATACTTGATTGTTTTAACCAAACATTTAACCACAATATCTAAACATTTAACCACAGTATCTAAACATTTAACCACAGTATCCAAACATTTAACCACAGTATCCAAAGATTTAACCACAGTATCCAAAGATTTAATCATAGTCTCCAAACATTTAACCACAGTATCCAAACATTTAACCACAGTATCCAAACATTTAACCACAGTATCCAAAGATTTAACCACAGTATCTAAACATTTAATCATAGTCTCCAAACATTTAACCACAGTATCTAAACATTTAACCACAGTATCCAAACATTTAACCACAGTATCCAAACATTCAAAATGAACAAAGTGACAGCACTGGCGACAGATTGCAACAAAACAGGAATATTGTACTTCCTATTTCAGAAATATTGCAGATGTGAGGATGAATTGAACATAAGTTGTGGAGATAGTTATTGGAAATTCATTCTGGCTGGATCCTGTTTTATAAATAAGGCGAAATCGCGATATGCACACCAGTGGAGGGAAAAGCTTTAGCCCTGATCTATTGGCTAGAGTCATGCAGGATATCTGATGTTTATGGATCACCTTCCACTGATAAAAATATTTTCAAACCAAGTTCTGAAAAATATTTTTTTTAAAAACTGTTAAATTTCAAGGAAAGCACACTGATGTATAGATTCCAGATAAAACATTGTCCTGGAAAACTTAATTTAGCTCCTGATTGTGCATCCGATACCCAGCAGTTACCCCACCAAAAAACCATGACCAAATGATTGACACTGCAGACAAAACCATCTTCATGTCAATGTATGAAAGTGATCCTAAATTGAATTACATGGCAGCCATAGATGAAGAATGCAGAACCTTAATGGCTTCCTCTAGTTACACAACAATTTCCCATCTATAGTTTGAGTTTTCTGGTCTTTGCTGAAAGGAGCTATCAAAAGCAATAAAATCTTCAATTTCGCACAGAGGTATGGAATTCCTTCATTTCACACATCAAGTCAAGGTGTAAATTGTATGCCGGCCAATGCAAGACAACAATTGTTCTGACAGAGTTTGGATGTTAACATCAGACAAACCAGATCCCAGTGCTACACCTGCACCATCTCAGGTCAGAGAACCCTTGATGTCACCAGCAGACACAGAATTTCTACTTCAACAATTGGTGGTTGACTTTGTTGCTATACATGGTAGGAATTTTATGGTGTACATTGATCGATATATTGGATGGGTAGAATTAGCCCTAATGTCATCATAGAGGGCTAAAACTGTATGTGATACCTTAAGAACTTGGTTCTGTCACTATAGTGCACCTGAAAAAAATCACTTCAGATGAAGGACCACCATTTCAGTCCCAGGAATACAACTCCCTTTTGAGGAACTGGGTATATAGAAATGTACCTCATCAGCCTATTACACTCAAAGTGATGCTCACACAGAATTGCAAACATGGAAAACTATCAGGTTGCTAATCCATCACAACACCCTTGTCCAAGACCTTGACATCTCCCCAGCCATAATGCTATATGGTCGCGTCATTAAAGACCTTCTTGTCCTACAGGATAAATACCAAACACTGAAACAATGGAAAGAAATAGGCAAACTAAGAGAGCTTGCAATGGCCAAGAGGTATATGTGGAATGAATAGTTCTACAGCCAACATTGTTATTCACTCCAGGAACTCCAAGTTTGAGACTTTGTCCAGTTCAAAAACCAGGATGGTAACTACCCATGTCAATAGATGAAGATGGAGAGGATTGTAGAGACACATGGAAACTGACAGTACGAGTAGATGGAAGCAATAGAGTAACATACACTGCAGAACTGTTGGTTTCTCCGTAAAATATACCCACAGGAACCTCAAATCCGTCCACAAACCTTAAAAACAATGAGTAAGCAATGGAGGTTGAATGGTACATTAGTGTCGAATTGCCCAGTGAGCAGCGTGAAGAAGAAACAGAAGTTGATGACACCATAGCAAGAGATACACACCCAGTCAGTCTCCCACCATTGACAATCTTCATGTTGCAAAACAAGACCACCAAGAAACTTATCGCCACAAATGCACGAAAAATCACTAAAGTCTTATATGTACTACACACAATTCATCCTGTGGTTATGATGGGGAGGGGCATAGATAGGTGAAAGAATCATCTGTTAATAATATAGTTTATTTGGATAATAGACTTATTTGGGTTCTTGTATACTTGAATAGACATAAGCCATGGGCAGCTACTTACTGGAGACTCAACACTTTGTTATTTGACGTGAAAAGTTACCCGAAACAGCTATTAATATGATGGGTGCCATGATTGTAAATAAATGGAATATATTTTGCATAATATCTAGTTGTTGTTTGGTTGCCAAAAAACAGTTATGTTATGACTCACATAGAAATACATTAGGCAATTCAAATATATCTGCGCAGTGTACATGTGCGATATTTTCATGTGTTATAGGGACTTATTTATTCACTCATAATGGACTCTTCTGATCAGTATAAAAACCTCAAAGAATTATTGCAACACAATGCGAGACTACAGACTGCCTAACTTTACAATCGAAAATACAGGCTACTATTCTTTGTATTCACTTTCTTATACAATATATTCTTTCCTACCTAAACCTGTTTGTTCATGTCTTTCTTTATGACCCTTCCTAGAGTCACATGTTTTCACCCACCTTATTGATGGGAAGAGGCAAACTTTCACAAGAAACACTCGTCTAGCTGTAAACACTATCAATAATTTCCCCCACTCTTTATCTGTGCCTAAACCTAAACGTAGATTCCATGAACAAAGCTTCTTTCTTAGAACTGCACGCCTGTGGAATTGTCTTCCGTTTTCCTGCTTTCCGGCTGACTACAATATGGTTGTGTTCAAGTCTAAAGTAAATAAGTTCTTGATGAGCCGTTCCATATAAGTTATCAAATTTACCAAATTTTCATTACTAATGATTACTATATTGACCAATTTCTACTGTACACTCTTTAACCCTTATCCTTGAGTGGCCTCTGGGCCTTGATAATGTGGTGACGCCTTTGTAAAAAAAAAAAAAAAAAAAAAAAAAAAAGAGGCAAATCAGTTCCTAAGCAAAATTGCTGTGAAGATAAGACGCTAAGAAAATGTTCTCGTTCTTTGTCAGAAAATGAAAGAGAAAATGGAACTCCAGAATTTATTATTCTGATTTAGCCTGAGCTAGCTTGCCAAGTAATCGTGCCTTTTATTCGTACATTCCTGTTAAATAAAGTTGATTTCATTAGAATGAAGATGTTAGTATATTTCTTATGAAAGCCACAACTTTGTCCTTCTTACAAGCGGGATTTCTCCCACATAAATTCCAAAGATGATTCACTATAATTTACATGCAACCATACACACAAATATACATACAGCCATCCATCCATACATACTTACATGATGATTATTGCAATGTCTTGTCAGACGAGTGCCACTCCCTTAGTCACTGAAAGTTCATGTGCCCAAAGATGACTTTTTAGCTCTGCCAGCGATTTGCAGACCCTCAAGCAGAAATAACACTGAAGACAGTCATTGGTATACACACACACACATATATATATATATATATATATATATATATATATATATATATATATATATATATATAAAATAAATAAAAGTTACAATAAGTTTACTAAGGTAATCAAAATGGTAAACTTAAAATATATTATAAATATTAAAGAGTTAATATTTACATATGAGTTTATTTTACTTGAGCGTTTTATATATATATATATATATATATATATATATATATATATATATATATACATACACGCATACATATATATACATACACATATATACATAGGCATACACATCTACACATACATACATATACATGATGATGATGATTCTTTTTATACATACACACATACATACACATACATGCACATATATACACATACATACACACATATACATATATGTACACATATATACAAACATAAACATACATGTATATACATACACATACATATATATATGCATATATACACATATATATATATACACACACACCCATACACATAAACATATACATATATACACACATATACATATATACACACATACATACACATATACATACATATATATACACATACACACATAAATATACATATATAAATACATACATATGATAATGGCAGATCAGTTATTAGATGCTTCCAGTCTGCCAGGCCTACACGCGTCACAACTTTTCCATTGTCACAGGACCTTTTTTTTTTTGTAGACAAATGTCTGAGGGAGTATCTATACATATGTTATTGCAGAGTTTTAGCTTTGTACTATAACTAAGTCTCTCTCTCGGTTCAAAATATTGAAATCCAGCAATAAGCAAGAGCAAGATAGCCAACAATAAGTCAAACTGCAGACAAGCTTAATGTGAGTACTGGTCTTCTGCTTTATGGTTTTTAAATCAGAGATTTGTTTCTCCTAGAGGAGTTGCCTTTACCACAGCTTACGGAAGCCCTCTCCACCCCAATGCTATTCAATCCATGTCTGGGAGTTAGGTTGTTGGGGACCCGAGCATATTCCACACACACCGGTGGGTCATGCATATGCCACAGCTGACAGAGCCTAAGCTTCTCTGGAGGTTTCTATCAGGGTTGCTTCACCCTTAGCTTTTGGTTAAGGAACATTGGCCCACAAGGCAGTGAGGATCCAGTTATATAGTGCCGGACACACGCTGTTCATCAGAATCCCAACAATAAATAAATAAAAACAAACCCAACACACACAACACATAAAACATACATACATACATACATGATGATTGCAACGTCTTGTCAGACGAGTGCCACTCCCTCAGCCATTTAAAATCCATGAGCCCAAATGTCTGAGGGAGTATCTATACAAATATGATGTTACAGAGTCTTAGCTTTGTACGACAGCTAAGTCTCTCTCTCGGTTCAAAATGTTGAGATCCAGCAACAAGCAAGAGCAAGATAACCAGCAACAAATTAAACTGCAGACCAGCTTAATGTGGGTACTGGTCTTCCGCTTTATGGTTTTTTAAATCAGAGATTTGCTTCTCCTAAAAAGGTTGCCTTCACCACGGCTTACGGGAGCCCTCTCTACCCCAATACACATATACACACACACACAAATATACACGGTGCTAGTTGGCCGTTGACCCAGAAAAAGAGTTCATTCGCCCTTTGGAAGGTCTTGTTTTTAATCCTTCAGGGAGACTAGCCGCCCTCCTCACCAAACAAGTCTGGTGGGGGAACCAGTTTAGTCGCCGGTGACCCGACCATGAGGAAGTTAGTACTGGGTTACATGGTACCAGTAGCATATGACATGACCTGACATACATACATACATACATACATATGTGAATTTGGCCTGCTTTCAACATTCTTCTAATATGAACTCTTCTCTTTTTTAGAAACGAGACATTTATTCTACAGATGGATTCTCCACCCTTTTTTTTCTCATCCACAATCTTGGATCTATTCCATTACTAAAATCCCTCTTTCTTTTTCAATATATACATGTTAACAAGATGGCCTAATTAATTTGTTACAAATATTAGAATTCGACTTTTTCTATAATCTCTCCTAGAGTTGCACATTCATTCATATTTTGCTGCAATATTTTCGCTTATGTTGATTTGAAAATAACTTTCTTTAGTCAACAAAGGGAATCATCTTCCATCATGATAATGCTCGTCCTTACACAGCACTTCTGACCAAAGATCTCCTAAGAGAATTTGATTCAGAAATCTTGCCCCCATCCTGCATATTCTCCTGACCTAGCTCCTTCAGACTTCAAAACTATTTACCTGGCCTTAGGTTAACATCACACATCACAAGATGAGATTGAATATGAATTAGATTGATATTTCACATTAAAACCTAAAGAGTTTTACAAACAAGACATTTATAAGCTTGTTGACAGCTAGAATTAAGTTATAGAGATTAAATGTTGTTATTGTTTTGAATAAAGAGTTCCAAAAACATAGTCTTTCATTTTCCAGATAAAATTTTAAATTTGAAAATTTTTTTGCACCAACCTAATATTATGGACTTAGTCTTCATTACCGGTGGTGATGATGCCTCTGTTCAGTTTCAAGAGACAATGGATCCCCCCTGTAAGGATAGCTGCGCTTAAAAAATTTGAGGCAAGGGTTGTGCAATCTTCACTCATACCTATCCTGAATTGGTACTGCTTGAGTCCAGTGGCAAAGAGAAGTGCTAGATGACTGAAAACAATGCTGAGATAAGCAGAGATCACATACAGCATCTAAAATTCCCAAATGGCCACCCATTTTAGTACTGACCAGACTTAACATAGCTTAACTTTGGTAATCTAATGGGAACTGGTGTGTCAATGTGATTATGCCACATTGTCTTCATTACCAATTTACTTATAACTATATATATGTGTCCGCTACAAAAGAAAAGTGAAACAAAATCAAAGTAAAAGGATGCCTGGGCAACGCCAAGTAGGAACTTTTAGTTTTCTATAGATTAATAAATGTAGCTGCAAGCTGAGTGAACGTGAAAAAGATACTAATGTTGCAAAGGCCAGACATTGATTGATGGATCGTAAAACTAAGAAAGAGACACGGACCAAAATAGGACGAATGGCATTGAAGAAATGGCAAACGCAGATAAATAATGTCAACAACTGGAGATTGTTTTATTGCATCTAAAAAATGCAAAAATAACCAGAAAATCCTGAGATACTGGATAAGAAGATGATGTCACCGGAAAAGTTGCATAGCAGGCGTGGATGGAAGATGTCTCAGGGATTGATGTAGATATCCCTGACGTATATGGAGATGTGAGTAAGAGTTGGATTGGCTAGGGGATATCCTCGATGCGCAGGACATTGAGAGTAACTGGAAAAGGCAGGAAATTGCCAGGTGCAGGAGATGTAGGAGAACAGGAGCATGGGGGATGTCAGTTATAGCAGGTGATGCAGGCGGCCATCATCAGAAGCTGGAAGTGCAGAATGACATCAGCAGGAGCAGGGGGAGCGTCAGGAGATGCAGGAGCACAGGATGTAGGAGGGTATCAACAAGAGCGGGAGGATGTTAACAGGTGTAAAAAAAAAAAGAGGAAAAAAAAGATGCAGAAGGATATCAGCAAGAGCATGAAGACGTTGCCAAGTGCAGAAGGCAGGAGCTGGAGAAATGGGCAGGTATCAGGACTGCATCTCAGGAAACAGACAGAAGTGAAGAGTGAAGGCTTAAAGCATTGTAGTTTGTAGAAAAATTTTATCTGAAAAAGACAGTTACTTGCATTTATAGAAAGTTTGAAAAATTGCCCTGAGAAGGCCGGTTTATTTACTGTTGCTACTTGTTCTGCTTTCAGGCTCAACAATTGATCAGAGGAGGTTTTCTGGTGTCATAATTGATTCAGAATCGAGTGAGGCTGGGAGAAATAGGTTAATATATTTGTCACATTGGTCCTCCCAAATAATATTAACAACCATAAATTACTGATTTCCAGAAATGCAATCCACTGTTTTTACATAAATATACACCAGTTCTTAGTTTTGTGTGATGATTTAGTTGGTAAAAGAAGCTTTATTCTGTGGTTGTTTGCGATCAACAGAAAAATATCTGCCATTTTGAAAAAGAGGAATATTGGCAATAGCTGCTTATTTTAGGGGCATGCCTTAATGCCTTCCTCCAGTTCAAAGAAGTAATGATGGATTTGTAAGAAGAACATTCTGACACTAGCTTGTATCAGCTTACTCTTTCCTCTTCTTTTCTTTTCACTTCTAAAATTAATTAAGCCATCTGTTTATTTTTCGGCATCATTGCTTGTAGCATGAACGACTTTCCATAAAACAAGCAACTTCTCAGCAAATCGGACATCTCAGCTCAGGAATTAGGAGCATTCCCATCCAGACTTGACTCTTGACTCTCGTCAAGTTTTAGCATTCCCAGACACCGTGAGAACCAAAAGCAGCAACAGTACCCTAATTTTCCTTTTCAGGTCTATTCAACAACTAATTATATGATTCACAAACTACAAGAATGTGATGGACACTCCGCTCTTTACTGCTGCCTGTCTCCTGGGTCTCCCCTTCACAGCCTGCCACTATAGTTCCTGCAACTTCCAGCGATTTCAGCTCATCCAAGCAGCTTCCAATAACTCCAGCAGTGGCTCCAGCACTTCCAGCAACTCCAGCTTCCCACAACTCCAGCAGGCTCCAACTCACTCTTGCAGCTCCAGCACTTCCAGCCACCAGCTCCTGCAGCTCACTGACATCCAGCTATCTATATCAGTACCAACTGAAGTCCAACGACTTGCTCCAGTGTCCACTGATGTTCAGCCTGCACCAGTGCCTACTGACATCCTACCGGTTTCCAACATCAGATTCTGTCTATATGACTTAGATCAATCTGAGGCACATCATCCTAACTCAGGAATCCAAGATCTCAACTTTGTGAGATGCCCATTCTCGCTCTAACTGATCTAAAATTTATTTGATGTTCATTTTACCTTTTTTCTTGGTAAAAAATAAAACACATCACAAATCTTCTGTGTTTGTCATCCTTTTTTGCTATTGCCATTACTACTTTGTCTTGTGTCTACTTTATTAGTTGTACAGTCAATTGGCACCTTCATGCCTCTCACCCCTCTGTAACACATAAAAAAACACTGTACTACAAAGAAAGAAAAAAAAGCATACATAATAAATTCTGCATTGTATTTGCTTCTTAAATTTATTATTTCCTATTACAATTTAACACAACGTTTATATTGGAGGGAAAAAAAATCTCTGATAAATTAATATGTTTGCAAGCATGTTTTGAAATAAAATAAAAGACAATTACTTTGTTTTTTTTTTATTTTTTTATATTTTCACCCCAAACAAGGCACATTGCCACTTTTATGTAGGGGGCTACTATTAGGGGCACAGGCTACAGGGGTACTAGGTGGAGAGTTGGGCAGCAAGATGTCGGTTCATGTTACACTTGAACTTCTGCATTTCAGTACAGTTCGGGAAGCAGGAACCTGGAAGGGAATTCTTATATGCAAATAATTATTTTCTGTTAATATTCAAGAATTTCAACCCTGTGAAACACCATTTCTCACTCCGGCTGATCTTAAATTTATTTTCCATTCATTTTACCTTTTTTTCTTGGTAAAAAATAAGACACAATTCACATCATATTTAACTGATCATCTGCGTTTGTCATCCTTGTGTCTACTTTATTAGTTATACGGTCGACTCGCGCATTCACACTTTTCGGCCCTCACCAAACAACCTCTTACATCTTTCAACATGCCAAAGATAGTTTTGTAAAAGACAGGAAGTTTCATTCTAGCTTTTGAAAACAACTTTATTGGTTATCTTCATTTGTAAGAATAAGAAAACAGGTTACTTGTTGAAAGTGTCCCTGTGTGGAGACGTAGATTAAAGATTAGAAAGGCTTGTTGAAAGAGACAGAGTTCATGTATGTTTGAATCTAAAGCAGTAGCAGAAACGTTCATCACGAATGATTACAGACAGTACTGTAAAATGAGAAAGAAAGTTTTTTTTTTTTTTGTGTGTGTGTGTGTGTGTGTGTGTGTGTGTGTGTGTGTGTGTGTGTGTGTGTGCGCTGTATTGAAGTCTGTGTGTGGAGATAGCCATGTCGGCTTGTTTGTATTCACGTCTTAGTCAAACCCTGAGCCCAAAGACTGGGCGAGTTTTATTGAGTTCCAAGATAGACGTTGGGGGCAACAGGTTCATTCCACGTGAGTTGTTTTCAGTTCAAGATCTAGGAAGAAAGAGAGAGAGAGAGAGAGAGAGATTTACTGGTTTGACCTTTTATAAACTCGGTTGCATGACTTCTGATTAGACAAGCCAGGAAGGAAGTGCATTCAAAATCTGTAGTCACAAGAATGTTGCAATTTCATCTGCTACAAATACTCTCTTTGTTTGGATTGGTTTTCAAAAGAAAACCAAAAAACATTTCTCCAAATAAAACAAAGGTTCTGTGGGAGCCTTTTCTAGTCTCACACAAAAACACGCGTTCACATCTCAAGCTATATTACTTGTCATATACATACACGCACACAAACATATGCGCCCACGTCCACACACGTACATATATTCACGTTCGTGTATATACACTCACATTCACGTGTATACACACACATGCTAACGTACGCACATGTACTCACACACACGCACATGTACACATACATGGACAACGTCAGTTCCCCTTTCAAAGGAAATCCACACATGCGCAAAAGACCACCGGAAACAATTATAAAAGCAAGAGACAAGCTGTTTCACTCCCTTTTCGGACCAGCTCTCGATCTGAGAGGTTCGACGAACCAGCCGCCTCCCTTTTGGGAGGTGCGCGCCCGTGCACGTCACATCCGCTGCTACTGTATGTGTTGGGGCAAGAGTTAACAGACAGTATGTACACTTTATATGCTTTCTCCCTCCATGGCCTGGATTGACTTTTTCTCATTCTCTCTCTCTCTCTCTCTCTCTCTCTCTCTCTATACTACAATAGACTTTCCTTCTCACCATCTAACAGCGATAGACGCACACCAAACTGGATTGACTTTCTCTCTTTCTCTCTCTATGACAATAGACTTTCCTTCTCACCAGTAAACAGCGTGAGACGAACGCGGACATGAACACGTGTTGTACCCTTTTCTTTCATGTGTTTCTTCACGAAATAAATTCTAGTTCGTTTAATTCAAGTAAACGCATTGTTTGTTCCTTCCTCAAAGCAATTCATTTTTCCTTTCCCAATTCAAATCATTTTCCCTATTTTGCACCACCGCTACAAATTGGTGACCCGACGTGAGACGAACACGTTTTCCCTTCTATACCATAGACCGCTACAGTTCTTTTATGTGTGTCCATTTGTGACGGTAAGTTGTATATTAGAAAATGTGACGCAATGAGGATTTTGAATATGTCCATCTGTGACGGTAAGTTGTATATTAGAAAATGTGACGCAATGAGGATTTTGAATATGTCCATCTGTGACGGTAAGTTGTATATTAGAAAATGTGACGCAATGAGGATTTTGAATATGTCCATCTGTGACGGTAAGTTGTATATTAGAAAATGTGACGCAATGAGGATTTTGAATATGTCCATCTGTGACGGTAAGTTGTATATTAGAAAATGTGACGCAGTGAGGATTTTGAATATGTCCATCTGTGACGGTAAGTTGTATATTAGAAAATGTGACGCAATGAGGATTTTGAATATGTCCATCTGTGACGGTAAGTTGTATATTAGAAAATGTGACGCAATGAGGATTTTGAATATGTCCATCTGTGACGGTAAGTTGTATATTAGAAAATGTGATGCAATGAGGATTTTGAATATGTCCATCTGTGATGGTAAGTTGTATATTAGAAAATGTGACGCAATGAGGATTTTGAATATGTCCATCTGTGACGGTAAGTTGTATATTAGAAAATGTGACGCAATGAGGATTTTGAATATGTCCATCTGTGACGGTAAGTTGTATATTAGAAAATGTGATGCAATGAGGATTTTGAATATGTCCATCTGTGACGGTAAGTTGTATATTAGAAAATGTGACGCAGTGAGGATTTTGAATATGTCCATCTGTGACGGTAAGTTGTATATTAGAAAATGGGATGCAATGAGGATTTTGAATATGTCCATCTGTGACGGTAAGTTGTATATTAGAAAATGTGACGCAATGAGGATTTTGAATATGTCCATTTGTGACGGTAAGTTGTATATTAGAAAATGTGACGCAATGAGGATTTTGAATATGTCCATCTGTGACGGTAAGTTGTATATTAGAAAATGTGACGCAATGAGGATTTTGAATATGTCCATCTGTGACAGTAAGTTGTATATTAGAAAATGTGACGCAATGAGGATTTTGAATATGTCCATCTGTGACGGTAAGTTGTATATTAGAAAATGTGACGCAATGAGGATTTTGAATATGTCCATCTGTGACGGTAAGTTGTATATTAGAAAATGTGACGCAATGAGGATTTTGAATATGTCCATCTGTGACGGTAAGTTGTATATTAGAAAATGTGACGCAATGAGGATTTTGAATATGTCCATCTGTGACGGTAAGTTGTATATTAGAAAATGTGACGCAATGAGGATTTTGAATATGTCCATTTGTGACGGTAAGTTGTATATTAGAAAATGTGACGCAATGAGGATTTTGAATATGTCCATCTGTGACGGTAAGTTGTATATTAGAAAATGTGACGCAATGAGGATTTTGAATATGTCCATCTGTGACGGTAAGTTGTATATTAGAAAATGTGACGCAATGAGGATTTTGAATATGTCCATCTGTGACGGTAAGTTGTATATTAGAAAATGTGACGCAGTGAGGATTTTGAATATGTCCATCTGTGACGGTAAGTTGTATATTAGAAAATGTGACACAATGAGGATTTTGAATATGTCCATCTGTGACGGTAAGTTGTATATTAGAAAATGTGAAGCAATGAGGATTTTGAATATGTCCATCTGTGACGGTAAGTTGTATATTAGAAAATGTGACGCAATGAGGATTTTGAATATGTCCATCTGTGACGGTAAGTTGTATATTAGAAAATGTGACGCAATGAGGATTTTGAATATGTCCATCTGTGACGGTAAGTTGTATATTAGAAAATGTGACGCAATGAGGATTTTGAATATGTCCATCTGTGACGGTAAGTTGTATATTAGAAAATGTGACGCAATGAGGATTTTGAATATGTCCATCTGTGACGGTAAGTTGTATATTAGAAAATGTGACGCAATGAGGATTTTGAATATGTCCATCTGTGACGGTAAGTTGTATATTAGAAAATGTGACGCAATGAGGATTTTGAATATGTCCATCTGTGACGGTAAGTTGTATATTAGAAAATGTGATGCAATGAGGATTTTGAATATGTCCATCTGTGACGGTAAGTTGTATATTAGAAAATGTGACGCAATGAGGATTTTGAATATGTCCATCTGTGACGGTAAGTTGTATATTAGAAAATGTGATGCAATGAGGATTTTGAATATGTCCATCTGTGACGGTTGCTTGTAAAATCTACTTTTTGTCAACACGAGGCTTGTTGCTCTGACTGCGTTCAAATTTGTTTTGTAGAATTGTATAAAATCTCTTTAAATTAATTTGTTAAATTTTAACTATTCCATGAATGTTTCGAGTTGCTCTTCAGTGAAGGTTATTTTGAATGATTAGTTGCTAATAACACATTTGTGTTTTGACTCAAATGTTTGGTGAATGGTTACTTTTCAGTGAAAAGAATTTGTACGTTTGTGTCAGATAAATTTGCGAAGGGAATGTTTCTTGTCACAGAGAATATTTATATCAAGTGCATGCAATGTTGTAAAGTTTATCCCTTTTTTTTTATTATTTAAATATCCGAGGTGAGCGTTTATGCAGGGAAATTGTAATACAAAAAAGCAGCTTGAAAACAAATGAAAGACCAGTATTAGAGTGTTTTAATATACAAAGAGGCATTCACTCTTTTTTTTTCTGGTTTTAAAAACGTCTGGTGAAAAAAAGAGATTTTTATGTATTTTTTAAACTTTGTCTCATTATATATGAGTTCGTCTTTGTTTCCTTTAAAAATAACTGTTGCCCCATTTTTAGTAGCAGTTTTACGGAGAAAATGTCTTGCGGATAGGAGAGTATCAATAATGCCATTCTTAGGGTGGCTGTGACGTAGGTTCTATATGTTTAGGCATATTTCACTCGTTACGGCTGTCGTTTCTTATAGTATTTCTCGGAAAAGAAGAAGTCAATTTCATCACGTTCTCACTACTTGAGTGGTCTTTATGTTTTAACATCTCTTCAAACTGTGGGTTACATAAATAGAAAAAGGGTCGAACTGGCTAGGCATCATCCATTGCTTGTCCAGCATTTCTGAGAGTTGTTAAAATAGTTTCTGTTCTTATTATATAGTTTATGATGCTGTCATCAGCTTTCTTTTTAAGGGATGTCAGTTGGGTATATAATGAAATAACTCACGCCTTTCCTTTTCCTGTGTAGTGTACGCATGATATTCCCAGGGTTTTTCTTCCATTACCAGCAGCTTCTCTCATTATCAGAGATAGGATTTTATCATCTCGAAACTGCATGAGCTCTGCATAGGCTTCTTCATTTCTCTTGTTATCATGTCCATTTCAAATAGGTTTACACTTAAAATAGCATCTTTTAGACCAAGCGAATGAAGATGGCCTAAGAATTTGACTTCACAAATTTTGTATTGTGCTTCATCTATCGAATAATAATCTGCTCCAGCCATTTCTACTGTCTGAGAGTTGCATCATGAGTGGGCAAGGTTAAAAACAAGCAGAAATCCTAAGGAGGAAAAATAGCACATGTGGACAGATCGAGAGAAAAAACTTTATTGATAACAAAGAAAAAAAGGAATTATGGGATATTTACAATCAAATGGAGGTAATCATAATATGAGGGTTGTCGGACTTTCACAGTTGTTTCGCAGAAACAGCGCACAACTTTTCCATTTTTAATTAATTCTCATTTTTCTCTTTTTTTTTTTAAATATTGAGTAATTTCATTTTTACGTTGCTGAATTTTTAAGATGAGGATTGGTTATTCATATTATTTGAATTTATCTACTGTTCTCATCTTGAGTGCCATTTTCTGTTGATGTAACCTCCAACCTTCTTCAGGTGTATTTTGTTGAACTCTGGAATGTTTCTGTTGAACTCGGAAGAATTTTGAATGGAACACTTTATTTATTTCACTGGGGGGGGGGATAGCATGTCATGGCTGACAGAACAAGAGCATGATATTACTCGTGAAGTAAAAAAAAAGTTCCATTCGAAATTCCATCCAAATTCCCGAGGGCAAAAGAAATATTCTCGAGTTTGATAAGATACACCTGAAGAAGGTCGAAGGTGGCATCAACCGAAATGTTGTGAAAATGACACTCAAGATGAGGACAGTAGTCCGATGAATCCAAATAATACAACATCAGGGGTCTACGTTCCAACCTTCCAGAGGTTGAAACCTAACTATAGGAGATTAACATTTAAACAATATGACATAAATGCGGGAGTACCTCAAGGGTCTATCCTTGGACCTCTATTATTCCTGATATTCATAAATGACCTCCCTGATAAAATTTTTTCCGAGATGGGTATATTTGCTGATGACACCACTCTCTATAACAGATATGAGGGGAAAACAAATGAACACATATCCAAGGAAATGGCAGAAACACTAGAGGATGACCTCGAATCAGTAGTGGAATGGGGACAAGAATGGATGGTCACATTCAATGCTGCTAAGACTAAGCTTGTTTCCTTCAATAACTACAAGAAACCTTCTCTACCACCAATAGCAATGGCCAAGAACACATTGCCTGAAAGTACTTCATTTAAACGCCTCGGCCTAACGTTTACAGAGAATATGAACTGGAATAGATACATTGAGAGCATTGCCAAGGCTGCTGCAAAGAAGGTTGGCTCCCTCTACCGTGCTAGAAAGCTACTTACGCCTGAAAGTATCCTGTACCTCTATAAGGCCACCATTCGCCCATGTATGGAGTACTGTTGTCACATCTGGGCTGGTGCATCTGCTTCTTGTCTCTCACTCCTGGACAGGATTCAAAAGAGAGTCGCCAACCTGATAGGTCCTGAACTGTTATCTAGGCTTCAGCCTCTGTCCCATCGACGAGATATTGCATCCCTCTGTCTGTTCTACAAATACTTTAATGGTGAATGTTCTGACGAACTGAAAACACTTGTACCTCCTCGACGTAACTACCCTCGACAAACCCGTCAAGCCACTAAGTCTCACCCTTTTACAGTAGAGATCCCTAGGTGCAAGAAAGCCTTTTACTCCAATAGTTTCTTCCCCAGAACTGCAGGTCTTTGGAACTCCCTCCCGGGATTCTGCTTTTCCAACTGTACTGATATGCAGAAGTTCAAGCGTAATGTGAACAAACATCTTTCTATTCATCCCCCTTCATAATGTTCCTGATAGTAACCCACTGCTTCAAAGTGGCACTGTGCCTTGTTTGGGTTGAAAAATTGAATAAAAAAAAAATTAAAAAAAAAAAAAAATTTGCATGGGACCGATTATTTCCGTAGATGAGTTTGTAGTTAAAGAATACTCTAACTTAACTTCCACATCTGACCCCCAAGATCGCCATGGGCATGGAATATGTGCCTACATTAAAGATGGCTTTCAATTTAGGAGCTTCTCTGGAGATGATCTCCAGAGAAGATCCAAAATTACCATATAAGTGTTTCCGGGTTGCACTTGCTCACACTACTGGGTTTATATTTGCTCTCTATCGCTCCCACAACAGCGGAGTTACTATCTTTAAAAGCATATCTGAGAAAATTGACCACATCCTGTCTGTTCATCCTTCGGCTAACATTCACGTCTATGGAGACTTCAATGTTCACAATATGGAATGGTTAGCCCACTCACACAAGACAGATGATGAGGGGAGGTTCTGTCATGATTTCTTCATTGCTTATGACGTCACTCAGATTGTTCACGAACCCACCCATGTGCCCGACACTGATGGTCAGTATGCAAGACTTCTTGACCTTTTCCTCACAATTTGCCCTGAGCTATATTCATCTTCCCTTTTGTCTCTATTGGGATCTTCCGACCACTCAGTTGTATCAGTAAAGATAAAACAAAATGTAATAAGTTCTCAGATGTATCTCTCCATCATACGGTATATTGATACACTATGGCTGACTTGGGTAGCTTTCGTACATTTATATCAGATCTACCTCTGCATTCCATGTTTAAAAAGAATGTGTTTTCTATAGTATCAGACCTGACGGAATGGTTAATTGTAGGTAAAGTCCATTTCATTCCTTTGAAAAAATTCCAGCATAACCTAACAGCCAACCGTGGTTCTCTCCTGAATGTGCTGCTGCCATGGCATACTGAAATCACTTTTTCCCTCGCTTCCAACATAATAGATGTACTGAGACTATAGCCGCTTTCAGGACTGCCAGCAACCACTGTAAAAGAGTAATCTTTAATTCCAGTAAAGCAACTGGCCCAGACGGAATTCCAATTATAGTGTTAAAAAAGCTTCAACCAGAACTTGCTCCCATGCTTACAAAACTATTTAAGCGTTGCCTTAAGGAAAAGTGCTTTCCAACACCCTGGAAAACCTCATCAGTATGCCCTGTATTTAAGAATTCAGGTGATAAGTCATCTCCCTCTCAGTACAGACCAATAAGTCTCCTGTGTGTCATGAGTAAGTTGCTGGAATCCATATTAAATAGAGAAATAGTCAACCACCTCAGCAGGAATAACCTTCTTAGTGATATGCAATATGGTTTTTGCTCTGCAAGATATACCGCAGATGTGCTAACGGTTATATCTCATAGTAATAATGAATCTCTTGACATATCAAAGGCTTTCGACAAGGTATGGCATAAAGGCCTACTTCACAAGATCTCCAGCTACAGTATAACTGGAAATATTCTCTCTATCATTAAATCATTTCTCTCTAATAGGCTCATAAGAGTATTGGTTGATGGACAAAAATCAGAAGCCTGCAGTATTAATGCTGGAGTCCCTCAGGGGTCCATCCTGGGCCCAACTCTCTTTCTGATCTACATCAATGATCTCCCTAAACACATACTTAAATCATTCGTTGACATCTATGCTGATGATACCACCATCTACGGCAACACATCAAAGGCTGTAAATGACAAAGTTCTCTGATTCTCTCTCCTCTGATCTCGAGCGCGTGGTTCAATGGGGGAAGACGTGGCTGGTTACCTTTAATGCATCTAAAACCAAGCTCCTATCTTTACATTATCAACGCACTTATCCCCATCTGGCATCAACTGAAATGGATGGCTCTCGTCTAGGAGAAGCCCCATGTTTTGACAAGCTTCTGGACTTGACCTTTACTCCTGATCTGAAATGGAACACGTACATCAAGTCTGTTGCCAAGGTCGCTGGAAAGATGGTGGGATCCTTCTACCACTCCAGAAGATATCTCACTACGGATGCAATTCTCTATCTATATAAAAGCCAAATACGTCCAAGGATGGAATACTGCTGCCATATCTGGGCAGGATCTGCTAAAAACAGCCTATCCTGCCTTGACAGAGTACAAAATAGGCTTAGTGGGGGATGCCCTTTTCTCTTTCCTGTAAGCTCTCTCTCGCAGAAGAGACGTTGCGAGCCTATCTTTGTTTTATCGTTATTTCCATGGCAGGTACTCATCTGAGCTCCAATCTCTAGTCCCTCCTTACCAATCTTTTATGAAAAACACCCATCTAGCTGAAACCACTGACAAAAATTTTCCCCACTCTTTATCTGTGTCTAAATCAAAACGTATATTCCATGAACAAAGCTTCTTTCTTAGAAGTGCACGCCTGTGGAACTATATTCCGTCTGCCTGCTTCCCACCTGACTACAATCTAGATGTCTTCAAGTCCAATGTAAACAAATTCCTGATGAACCGCCCTCTTAAGTAGACACTTTTATTAAATCCCCACACTAACATACGGTACATGCAATAACCCTTATCCCTGAGTTGCTTCCGGGCCTTGATAAGTGGTGATCACTGGGTAAAAAAAAAAAAAGTAATAAACAATGCGAGAGAGTTGTATGCTCAGTTCGTTAAGTCCAAAGTAGCTGAGCAGCGGCTTGGTTCCCACTAGTTTTGGGAAATAGCAAACAGGATCCTGAATAAAAGTGCGTGCTCCATCCCAATCAATAAACCTGTGTTAATCTCATCAGCATCAGACAAAGCCAAACTCCTCGCCAAGAAATTTGCAGCTAATTTTACCTTATGCGACCAAGGCCGCCAAACCCCAGTATTTCCTCCTGTATCAAAGCTGTTTAAGCGTTGTCTTAAAGAAAATTGCTTCCCAACACCCTGGAAAACTTGTTAAAAATTCAGGTGATCGGTCATCTCTCTCAGTACAAACCTATAAGTCTCCTGTGCATCATGAGTAAGTTGCTGGAATCCATGTTAGAGAAGTAGTCATCAAAAATAAACTTCTTAGTAACATGCAATATGGTTTCCATTCTGCTAGATCTACAGCAGATGTGCTTACAGTTATATCTCATAGGATTAGCGAATCTCTCGACAGAGGCTTCCTTTCTAGGGCAATCGCTCTTGACATAACAAAGGCGCTTGATAGGGTATGGCATAAAGGTCTACTTCATAAGATCTCCAGTTACAGTATGGCTGGAAATGTCTTTTCAGTTATTAAATCATTTTTCTCTGATAGGTTCATAAGAGTAGTGGTTGATGGGTAGAAATCAGAAACTCTCAGTATTAATGCTGGAGTCCCTCAGGGGTCCATCCTGGATACAACTCTCTTCCTGATCTACATCAATGATCTTCTAAATCACATCCTTAAATCATTCGTAGACGTTTATACTGACGACATTACCATCTATGGCAGTACATCAAAGACCGTAAACAACTAAGTTATCTCTGATTCTTTCTCCTCTGGTACAATGGGGAAAGAGATGGCTGCTTACTTTTAATGCATCTAAAGCCAAGCTTCTATCATCAATGTTCTGATCTTCATCTGGCATCAATTGAAATGAATGGCTCTTGTCTTGGGGAGGCTCAATGTTTTGACAAGCTCCTGAGCTTGACTATTATTTCTGATTTGAAATAGAACACATACATCAAATCTGTTGCCAAGGTTTCTGGGAAAATGGTAGGATCCTTCTATCGATACCTGCTGTTGCAATTCTCTACCTATATAAGAGCCAAGTACGCCCAAGGATGGAGTACTGTTGCCACATCTAGACAGGAGCTACTAGAAAGATCTTATCCTACCTTGACAGAGTTCAAAATAGACTTTGTAGCCTAGTAGGGGATGCCTCTTTCTCTTCTCTGCAACCTCTTTCTCACAGAAGAAACGTTGCAAACCTGTCTGTTTTTTCATTATTTTCATGACAAGTGCTCGTCTGAGCTCCAATCTATGGTCCCCTTCGCCAAACTTATACAAGAAACACTTATCTAGCTGAAAACACTATCAATAATTTCCCCCACTCTTTATCTGTGCCTAAAGGCAAACACAAATTCCATAAACAAAGTTTCTTTCTTAGAACTGTACCCCTGTGGAACTCTCTTCCATTTGCCTGCTTTCCGGCTGATTATATGGTCCTCTTCAAGTTCAACGTGAACAAGTTCTTGATGAGCCGTCTCCTTAATTAATCCAATTTACCAAATATTCACTACTAACAATTACTGCGATATTGTCCCATATTGACCACTGTACACTTATTAACCCTTATCCTCGAGTGGCCTCTGGCCTTAATATGTGGTGACTCCTTTGTAAAAAAGAAGAAAAAATGTCCAGTTTTAGTATAAGTCATGTTTTTATTTTTCAAGGCAAATTTTTAAGCTTTCTAATGTTTTTTTTTTTTTTTTTAACTCTCATTCATTCTCAGCAGTGTAATCGTTCACAGCTCTAACTTGTTAGGCCCTCGGGTGTAACGTCATTTTTCAGTGATTGAGTCTACTATTACGAACGTCACGTTTTAACCACTGCTTCAAACCAAAGGTGAGCGAATGTAGTCCCCCCCCTTTTATGAAAAAAAAAAAAAAAAACGCTGACTTTATTGACTTCCAAAAAATATTTAATTAATATTTAACCCGAAGTCTGAGGGAACTTCCTAAATAATCCTAATTTTCTATTAACGAGTTGTGCCATGTATCCCTATTGCGCCATTTTTACTGTTGTCATTTTTCCGGTGTCATTTTCACAGAGACCCCCCCCCCCGAAAATAACTTCAAAAACTATCTGGCTAATATACCGGGTGAACCAAGTGCAAAAGACATACAAATCATTGCACTTAAAAGGATGGTTAGAATTCTAAAAAACCCACTTTGTTGGGTCTCTGAAACAGTGTGAATGTCTGACATCCGATAGCAAAAACAGGGAGGGGGGAAACGAAGCAGTTACCTGTGAGATCTTATTTTTCTTATCAATTAAATGTGAGATTATTTATTAAAGTAAAATAGGAACAAAGAGAATTATTCGTAATGCAATCGAACTATCAAACATGAATCTGTGTGTGTGTGTGTGTGTGTGTGTGTGTGCTCACGCGTGTTTCGCGCCTTTAAAATACACACTATTTATTTTATTTTTATTATTATTTGCTATTAATCGAGTAGTTATTAAAAAAAATTAAATTAGGGGAAACTCAAACAACTTTTTAATCCCGCCCAAACAGGTAGTACCACTATCATCTATTAAAAAAATATATTAAAAAAAAAATGGTAAAACTATACAAACACCGTGACAGCGAATTAACCCTAACCCTAACCCCCTAACCCTAACGCTGTCACAGTGTTTGTATAATAATACCAAAAATAATAATAATAATCTCATGTTTGTGTGTGTAAATAGTTTGCTCCAGTTTAAATTAATTAATATCTGTTTGCTTTCTATTTTATCTAATATATACATACATATATATATGTGTGTGTGTGTGTGTGTGTGTGTGTGTGAAAGTTAATTTATTATTCGCCCGCGTAAATACGCGATGAGAAGATTTTAAAATACTTAGAGAAAGCAGTAAAAGGGGGAATAACTCCATGAAAATAAAATGTTTACGTTGCCGCTAGGTGGCGCTGAAAGCTTAGCGCGAGTTTTGAGTTTGTCGAGCGGAGAAAAAGCGCAATTCTCAAAATTGTTTTTTCCGAGTCGTTCTGTTTGATTTTATTTTTTTTGTGTGTATAGGAATTTTGCTGCAGTGCACGGGTAAACAAATTTTTTTAATTTAAATATTGCCAGAATTTATTTTTAGTGGATTGAAATCTTCGTATTTTTTCTTTCTTTCTTGAAGCCTTTTGAGCTGTGGTGTGGTGTGATCTTACCGTTCATTCAAACCATTTTTCATTTCATCGTCCTTTTCTGAAAAAAAAGTCCTTTTCCTTTCAACTTATGAATGCGAACAAAACATAAATAGAAACAATACATTTATTTTGTAGTCGTGTTTTCTTTTTACTTACCAATTTGCTAAATTGCTGTATTTGTAAAATATTCGCCCCCCCCCAATAACTCGTTTGTCTACGTTTTCAATCTCTTTTCGAAAATATCGAATTCTTCTCCGAATTCGATTTCTAGGTTTATTGTAATTTTTAATGTGGTAACAAAACTTTAAAATATTCCTATATATATTATCGAAATATTTTAAGAGGAGTTTATATTGTTTTGATAACAAAAGAGAATACTCATGAGCGAAGAAATAATAATGAACGATACCTAAAGCAACAAAAAAAATCGTTTGTATTACGGTACCCATAGATTCGAAAAAGTTGTCAAACATGTAACAAATGTTATCAAAGGCAAGATAAGTTACTTTTCTACCTAACTGGATACGTTTTTAGTGTTTTTATTTAATGTAACATGTTTATTCAGCTCGGGAAAGTGTTTATCCATGTATTGGAAAATTAAAAATGGCGCCCGACTCTCTTTGACACGGTAAGTTTGGGAAAAGGAGTTAAAAATTAAAAAAAAAAAAACTAGACAAAATACTGTTAAAAATCCACCGAATATATGTCAGCCTATTTTTACAATGCCTTCCCACAAGACAGAGTTAGACACCAGGGTCGTTTCGGGCGCCAATATTAAATAAAACCATCCAATTAGGTAGAGTAACTTATCTTGCCTTTGATAACATTATTTGTTATATTGTTTTTTGACAACTTTTTCGAATTTATATGTGAATGTGCGCACTGCAGCAGCAGCACTGTACAGTAATACAAACCCAAAAAATATTCATGCAAAAAATATAAAACTAAAACAGTTAAAGGATGGATATTTTAAATCAAGTTTGTTATTTTTGCATCTTAAATTTCAATATAATTTTAAAATTACGAATCGAATTATCGTTTTTCGAATAAAGATTTGGGTGTTAAAAGCATATTAAATGCAAATGCATTTTGGGAAGGGAAACATTTTTAACAATAAAACAAAAAACGTATACACAACAAATGTTACAAAAGGCAAGATAAGTTACCATTTTATCTAAATTGTTTTTTTTTCTTATGCACTTTTGTTACATAGGGGAAATGTTATTTAGAAAGTCATGGGGAGGATAGGGTGTTTTGTAAGTATTCTGTACTTTTACCTAACAATTGAATAAAAAAGATATTGTAAACCTTGAATTTAACTTGAAAACACTACATTGAAAAAATTGCACGGTAACAAAAGTGCATAAATACCATTTATTTTTTTTTCTTTTAATTCTTAACCTAATTTTTTTTTTTTTAAGTAAATAATCATTATTTAGTTTTTTTTTTTTTTTTTTTTTTTTTTTTTCATGCTTGGGTCATGGTTTGAATTAATGATTTTCCCTCTTACTTTGACGATACGTGCTCGAAAAAATGTCGTCTCTGTTTTCGGCGATAAACTGTAGTGTAAGTAATAGTAGTTGTACCTTTTTTTTTATTTTTTTTTTAGTTCAATTAGTACGATGGCTACCATAAACATTTCAATGAAAATTCTTGATAATCGTTCAAAAGTTGAAAAATTAAATATTGGTAGAGCAATACATGTTTGGGCGAGTGACATTTATTGGATCTACCAGTATTGTTTACTTTTCGATTTTTGAGTGATTATGACCCTCTTCCTATGTTTATGGCAGCCATGATTTTTTCTGTTCTAACTGAATAGTGGACACGGGGTTTCTTTTACATAATAATTAAAAAAAAAAAAAAAACGCTTTAAAATATGTTTAACATATTTTAAAGCGTTTTTTTCACACGCAAAAAAATTAATCCAGGTAGGTACGAGTAACTTGTTTTGCTTAAGTAATTCATTGGGAAAAAGTGTAATATCCATAAAATTACTTGTCTGCCCTAAATTTGAACGTGATATTCGTTTTCAGCAGACCCGAATACCTAGAAAAGTCGTCAATTTAAAGGCGAGTGTTGAGTTGCAATTAAAGTAAAAATTTAGATACCGTAAAAAAAAAAAAGAAGTTAAGAAGCAATAATTGTAAACATAATCACATATTTCATACATATTGGTTAATAATTTGGTATTTTTTTACGACCTGCTCCAGCGTAGTATAAGCATCCTTAACTACCCCATGTTAAAAACGACTTTCGGAATAAACACCACCCAACCATCTCATGTTAAGAACGGCTTTTGAGGTTGGGGGTGTTTATTCCGAAAGTTGTTCTTAATATGGAGAGGTGGAGGTGTTTATAATACGCTGGTGCAAATCAAAATTTACGATTTTTAGCGATTTAAGTTTTAGTTTGAATACAAGATCTCAGTAGTCGAATCGAGTTGTCGCCCTTGAATTTCAACACATTCTAACACCTGGCTGCTTCTGTCCCTCCCCTCATCTATTTTTTTTTTTTTTTTTAAATCAGTTATCAAAACCACTCGAGGATAAGGATTAATGAGTTTACGGTCGTCAATGGGACAATATCGTAGTAATCGTTAGTAATGGACATTTTAGTAAATTGGATTACTTAAGGGGATGCTCATCAAGAACTTGTTTACATTGGCCTTGAAGACGATCATTATAGTCAACTGGAAAACAGGAAAACGGAGTTCCACAGGTGTGCAGTTCTAAGAAAGCAGCTTTGTTCATGGAATCTATGTTTAGGTTTAGGCACAAATAAAGAGTGGTAAATTATTGATAGTGGTTTCAGCTAGACGAGTGTTTTTCCTGAAAGTCGAGCCAGAGGGAACCATAGATTGATACTCAGACGAGCATTTGCGATGAAAATAACAATAAAGCAGAGACAGACTCGCAACGTCTCTTCTGTGGGAAAGAGATTGCAAGGAAGAGAAATGGGCATCCTCCACGAGGCTACTGAACTCTGTCAAGGCAGGATAAGATCTTTTTAGCAGCTCCTGGCCAGATGTGATAACAGTATTCCGTCTTTGTTCATACCTGGCTCTTACACGGGTAGAGAATTGCATCAGTAGGTAGATATCTACTGGATCGATAGAAGGATCCCACCTTTTTTCCAGTGATCATTAGCAACAGATGTGATGTACGTGTTCCAGTTCAGATTAGGAGTAAAGATCCAGCTCAGGAGCTTATCAAAACATAGACCCTCCCCAAGACAATAGCCATTCATTTAAGTTGATGCCAGGTGGGAATCAGATGTTGATTTAAAGATAGAAGAGTTTATAGCAGTCAATTCTGTGATTGACTGCTGGATTATGCATGCTAAATTCAAACCAAGATCACTGAAGACGGGTGGGGGGGTATATAGTTGCACTTAAGTGACAGTATACATGTAGTTTATGCTGTTCAACAGGGATCTCCAAACTATGCCAAAGTCTTTAATCCGGATCAGCGAGCTCTTATGGAAGACATAAAAATATTCAGGAAGAATTTTTTAAAAAATGGAAATGTGTGAAAATAATGTTACGGTTTTTCTTTTTGTTCCAAAAATGATTAAAATAATGGAGTTTTGGAAAACCAGTTTCATAAAAAAGCAAAACTAATGAGCAAAAGAGTATAAAACGTCCAGGTGCTACCCCCCTGTTTGAAAGTTCTGGAGACGTCTGGTCTAAAAGTTAACCAAAATCTGAAGATTTTGTGTGGGTGAGGCGGAGGATCCCATGTCCATCACAATTCAAGAAAATTTATTCCATAATCTATTCCTGTTTACTTGCTTCTCTATGGGGCAAAATTAGACACAAGGTCAGTTTTTAATGTGAGGAAGATCCAGCTCCCCAAAATGAGCACTCTGGATTGAAATAAAAATAATCATATTTTTATTGCATTTTCACCCCTAAACAAGGCACAGTGCCACTTTGATGTAGCAGGATACTATGCAGAGAGTTGTGCAGCAAGATGTCTATTTACACTTGAACTTCTGCATGTCCAATTTCTCCTTCTGACTAAGGATTTAAAAAAATTAAGTATCAGAACAGATACTACTTTTATTACTAGTATTCTAGCCAAAAAGATTAAAGATTTGTTACATAAACTGTTCACTTTTTCTCCTTATGACTGAATAAGCAGGATAAACATTACTCATGTTTTTATGGATTTTATTTTCAAATTTTATTCATTTCACCTTATAAAAAAACTATAAGATTTTAATCAAACTCATCATTTTATAATCAATGTACAAAACTTAAAGCAAAAATGTCATTAAATTGATATCAATTCTGACAAAAGAAATTTTATGATTTTTTTTTATGCAGTCTTATTTTTAAAAAAAAATTTTTGTTAACCTTCAATTGAAAAAAATTTCCTTTTATCTGACTGAATTTTATAGCATTTTTCTTGATAAGCAATTTCTTTTTATTACATAAGAAAAGAATGGAATTTTTAATGTGGGTTCATGCTTGAAAGCAGTACTAAATATCTGTGAACATTTGCTTTTTTTCAATTCTTTTAGTTTGTTCAAGCTAGGGATGTGGCATCCTACTAGATCTTATATATTCCAACAGATTAATCTTTATAAAATTCTGACCGTCTATTTAAGTGCAATAGTTTGAATCTCTCTTGCACTTAGACCATCGAGTATATTTACATGATAGTCTTTTTATTTTATTTTTTTTTTATTCCTTAAATTTGATTTTAAACATTTTTACTCATATTTTATATAATTTATCTTGCAGCATATTTCCAGATGTCTTTTAATCCAGAAAAAAGGCCTGGGTAAGTATATATACATATAAAAAAGTTTTTGTTGATTGATTTTGAACTGTAATTTAGATATAGATGACTAGTTTTCTTACAGCAAAATAAAAAACAACTATTATTCAGACAAAAAATAATTTGCAGCTAATACACTTTTTGATTTACATTTAAAAAAACAATTTTTTTATTTATTTAAAAAAATTTTCAATTTTTACCAGGTTAAATTAAGTTTTTTATCATCTAATGTATAAAATTATGTTGATTAAATTTTAAGTTAGACCTAAATAGTATTTAAGCTTTTGACTAGCCAATTGTTATTTGTTATTGTTGGATCATTATTTGTTTTGCTGAACTGATGTATGTCTAAATTATGAGTTCCTTTCGCACATCATTACAACAATGATCATATATTATATTTGAAAACGAGGCTACATCAAAGGGAGGTCATTCTCATATTCTTGTCCAGGGTTGTCGTATTGGCCTTTTTCAAAGTGTAACGTACAAACTAAGTATGAAAGAGACGCTTCTTGAATTGTTCTTAAATGCCCATTATGAAAGTTATTTTAAAGAAAAAAAAAACATGTAAACTTTTTTTTTTTTCCTCCCCCAGGGCCGCTGATGTCTTGAGAAAGAAACAATCTTTAAGAGAGGATCTTTCTGATCCTTCATTTACCATCAATTCCTTTTATAGCCAAAAGAATAAACCCTTGGTGAACAGAAAGCTTCCATTTTATTTGAGATATTCTCAGAGTTGTAACAAAGAATCTAGCCAGGAAGAAGTTACTGCCACTGGTCAGCAGGATCCACTCGAAACACCACATCCTGACTCTGATGGAGAGAATCAATCTCCGAAGCCTGTTTTAAGCAAAAGACCATGTTATTATCAAGAGCCTAGTGAGTTAAAGAAATATATTGCATCTCTAAAACCGCCTATTCATCATCCTAAGAAACCAAATGACAACAGCCAGGCTCTGAGAACCCCAAGTCCGCTCTCACAATCAGGAAGTACTGAACGCAAATTCTTCAAGAATCGAAGTGCTTCTCTACCGACTGGCTCAGAGGGAAATGCTGCTACTGGAGCAACTGTTATCAAACAAGGTTTTAATTATAGTTTTGTGCCTCGTCGTTTGAGCTCCAGTTTTGATAAAAAGATTACACGTCAGCGAAAGCCTTCATCTAAAAAGAGGAAACGTACTTACAGCAAGAATAACCAGATAGTTGAGCAACCATTGTCTCCTTTGTCCAAAATCTTTCCTGAACTTGATTTGGAATCTTCTCTCACATCATCAACTGAACTTTCTGCAACGACACAAATAGAAGATTCTGCCAATGATCAAACTTTTCAATCGCAGAAGGAGGATATGTCTTGGAGTGTGTTATTGACTCCAGCAAAAGACAGCAATGACGTATCTATTTCCAGTTCCACCTCCTCTCCTTGTGTCTCTGCCGCTTCTGAGTCTGAATCTACCCCAGTCCGTGAGTTACTTCCCTTTATTTGATTATATTTTCTTGTTTCTTTTTTAGAACAAACTGCACCTATACAAATGTTGTTTGGAAGTCTTCATCTTTTGTTTCACTTATGTTTCAAATTTTTTTTTTTTTTTCTTTCTCCCCTCCCCAAGAAAATGTTTTTAAAAGTTAACTATACTAATTACAGTATCATTTGGTCATTATTGTAAAACTAATGTTTTAATCTTTTTGCGTATAAATGCTAATGGTGTAACGATTAATTGAAAAAAATCGGATCTTTGAGGGTATCATAAGATTAGAAATGGCAGGAATGACAACGTTTCATGTCTGTTATGCTCTATTGTTCTAAGCCAAAGAAAAAAACTCTTTTGGACAGAAATAATGTTATTTCAGACTTCTGTTTGTAGACTCATCCCTTTGTGGGTGTGCTCTCACAAGTTTTCGCCCTATCTGGCTATCTAACAGTGCTTTCAGTAAATCCTCTGACCTGATGTATTCACTTTTTTCAGATTTTGCATTACAGGTCCATTTGATCATGGATCTGTTATTGCACTGTAATTGAATACAATATTTTTCGTTTGCCATGAATGTTGAGTTGGTATATTAGATGGAGCTGAATATATAAAATAGAGTTGACTACATCTAACTGATCTTTCTTGAAAGAAGCCTTGCTTATTTGATTAATGTGTTAAAATCCAGGTGATCTTCCTAGCATGTTTTCTTTAAATTATACCTTAAGAAAAAATGAATTGATCACAGCCTCTGTCCTTGTCAAACAAAGCATTGTCTGTGGTGAGAGAGGGGTGATGGCTTTCCGAAAATAAGCGAGGGTTGTTTTAACCAAAGAACTTAGTTGTAAACAAATACTTTAAACAATTGATTAATTCTTATCACTGGCTATGTAGATGAGGGTTTTTTGTTTTTTTTTGTCAACCAATCACAATTGTGTAAGATGATTGTGCAAAATAGCTTGTTTAGCTTTTTGCGTATATCATGCTAGAAAATTCTCCCATAACCTGTTCTTCCATTAATCATGGTCCTGGATATGACCTTAAACTATATCCAGTGGTGACGCCCCAGCTTGTGGGCTTTGGGAAGTGTGGAGCCACCGTTTAATTACCGTTGCTCCCAGGTCCACTCTGACCCGGAGTAGTAGTACCTGTTAGGGTCCCAACTATGGGTTAAATAGAAACCGACTTCAAAACAACAAATATATTCTATTAAAAAAAATTTTCTTCAAAATCTTTGGATTCGACATTAAATAATCTGAAAAGGGTTGATATGCTGTAAAACAAAAACAACTAATCCAGTAATCATATTTTTGTCCCTCGTACCTATTTTCATTATTTCTAATAAGATCTATGTCTGTTTCTGAAGATCTATCGATTCTTGGTTTGTTATGATCGGAAAGCCTAGTTCAGTATCCAAAATAAATATTTAATACTAACCTGATGAAATTATTTCTTGTCTAAAATTTAAATTTCGGTATTATAAAATTACTTAATATTTATGCGGTTGTTTGGAAACTCGGATAAAAAACAAAGCAACATTTTAAAAATCTTATTACTTTCTGAACCCTCTGTCTCACGTATAAACTTTTGCAATGGCTCCAAATAGGAGAAATTAAAAAAGATAATAAGCAGTTTATTGTTTGACCTAGTTTCAGTGTTGTTTTTCAAACCCTATCAGTACAAATCAATTAAAAGCACATGCATTACTGATGACTCTTAAGTGAACAACAATAAGATGTTATTTTTAATTTTCATCTTAAATGTTAATTATGCCAGTATTTTAAAATATCTTATGTATTTTTTTTTTTTTTTTTCTTTTTAGAAAGCCAGAAATTTTACTCTGTATTTTCTAATAGAAACAAGGGACAAGCTCGGTTATGTCTTGTGTAAGTATTTACAAACTGTGCTTCATATATTCATCCCCATTTCATGTTTTGATTTTTTTGTTGTACTAGAAGGTCACCCAGCATTGTCCAGGGCAAAAATAACTTTTATCTCTATCTTTTCCTGACCTTCTCCCCTTTTTCCTCGTGCAGCCCATTCCTCTGTCAAGACACACACATGCACAACTCTTAGTATGTGTAACTAAAATAGCTGACCCCCCCACCCCCACCTCCAGTAATTTTCCTTCAGTTAATGGCTTGAAAACAGACATGATAACATTAAAAGATGTGGACATTTTGATAACATTAAATAATATAAATGGCCATTTAATTCCCAAATAATTGTTTTTTAATTAAAGATTGTTATACATAGGGAGTGGACAGTTTTTTGTCTATTTTTCAAGATTTAAATGTACAGACATTTTTCCTAGTTTTGATTTAATTTTTTTAATGTAAATTTTATAATTTGTTCATATTCCTTAGCTGTAATGTTTCAGGTATAACTTTATACTTGGAATGCTGTATATGTGATAGCCTTGTGATTGGTCAGCTTGTGGCCATGATTGGCTGGTGGTGGGTTTCATCTGAATTTGATTTTGACAATAGCATCAACAATGTGGTCTGGGTCAATGTTGCAACCAAGGGCTTTTCTCTGTACAACATTTGGTGAAGTCATTGATTTATTGACTTATCAGGCCAACTGATAAAATTAAAATCAATCACCCACTTGCCAGCTAAGCTTCAATTTCTATCTTCATTCTTCTATCTAATTCAATTTTTTTTATTATCTGCAAAAGGAAATTTACTTGTAATTATTGAATAATCTATAAAAGTGAGAATATGTTTATGTGAGGATATTTGTTAACCCTTATAATCAACAACTTGAAATTTGGTATATAGGGTATTCAGATATATGGAAAACTTTTTAATCAGTTTTCATCCAGCAAAAAGGGTTGCTAAGGGGTCAAAAATGGTACTTTGGGGAAGGGGTCATCAGATTTTTATCTGTCAACTGTTTTACCAAGTTTGAAAACACTTAAAGATCGTGGCAAGCTGATCCAACGGTTATCATACTTGACTCCCTGTCTTTAGGTTTTGGTTTCCATCTCCGCTCAAGTTTTTTTTTTTTTTTTTTCCCCCCTCTTTATACTTACAAGAAGTGAACTGTTTAGGAAAAACATAATACTCGCATGCACGTCTCGTTTTTTTTGGGTTTTTTTATTAAAGGAATTTAATATTGTTTAATACCGGACAGTGCTGGATACATCTCATATTATATCTTCTTTGTAAAGAGCAGTTTGGTTTGTGTGTGTCCAGCTAAAGGTCCAAAACTACAAAATGAATGACCACAAAATTAGCCAGCATTGCATCGGACGAATAATATCTAAACTTTCAAACAAATTATCCATCTTTTGATTCTAAGTTGGGGATTTTGTCCGTAGGTGTCTATCATAATTTTTTTTTTTTTTTTAATAATTTACTTCCCTTATGTCGACTCATTTCTCAAGGATCTATATAAAGGAGAGTTGTCTGTATCCAGGGAAAAGAATAGGCTGAATGGAGGCAAAAGTGGGGAGAGGAAAAGAGACAGATAGAAAAAGGAAGTATTAATAGAAATATGTTACACTTTTACCTTGGGTAATGCCAAGTAGCCGTGCTAGTCTTCAGTGAATAATATTTGTAATCATGATCATCATATTCCATTCAGTATCTGCTTTACATGTTAGTATTCGTTGTACAACTTCCAGAAATTCACTTCCAAACTAACGTACGAGGGTTGTTCGAAAAATAAGATGTCTTATTTTATTATTTTTTTTTTAATTCAAAAACCAAAACAAAAATATTGAGGAACTACGAAGCCTCAGTTGTAAAAGTTTTGAGTGTAATTTTTCTCTGTATGGACGAGTTCAATTGCATTTTTGCTTTTGATGCACGGCCATAACAGGTTGCTTTCTTAGAGTCTCACACTGTTAATATCTGCAACAAAGGTTATGAATGCAGAAGTTCAGTCATCATAACAATGTAATTTACAATCCTCTCTAATCCATTCGGACAAAATAAAAAAAATTAGGAGGCATTATTTTTGGAATGCCCTTGTATTTCTGATCATGTTTTATTAAACTTTTTCAGCCCATCCTTAGTATTTCCATGTTTTTCTTGGCCTTCCTCTGCTAATTGACCATCCTACTTCAATTTTTTTTACATTTTAAAAAAACTTCATGTGAATTTTCAAATCCGCTCTCTTTATACTGTCTAAATTGAATTTCTTCTGAGGTAATCGGAATAAAACTTTTTTTTTTTTTTTTTATTACACATGTTTGGGGAGTGTGGAGTCACCTCTTAATTGTCATTGCTCCCAGGTCAACTCTGACCCGGAGTGGTAATACCTGTTAGGGTCCCAACTATGGGTTAAATAGAAACTGGCTTGAAAAAAAACCCCCAAATATTCTATTTAAAATATTTTCTTCAAAATCACTGGATTCAGCATTAAATAACATGAAAAGGGTTGATATGCTGCAAAACAACGAACCATACAAAATTTAAGCCAGATTGATCCAGTAGTTTTCAAGAAAAAGTGCAATGGAGAGACAGACAAAGAGAAATATGATATAGATTCATTTTGTTTCATTTAGAAAATCCAGTTTTCTTAATTGATTTTTTTTTTTTTTTTTTTTCTCCCTAGACCTCCATCTGAGTCCAGCATTTTGATTCCAAGATTCATTAAGGACAGTGAAGATCTTCGTCAGATGACTTTGGTTAGTTTTTTTTTTTTTTTTTTCAAAATCCGTTATATGTAATACCTAACTTCCGGTGTGTCTGCTACCAAAAGTAGTGACACGCCAAATCAGTTCCTTCACTTTTATTTTTCTTCAGCATTTCTGTTGTGAATCGATTTATTGAAATATAAGAAAAAGGCATTATTTAAAAAATATATAAAAATTAACAAAGTTATACAGATAAAAATAACAGTCAGTCTTTATTTGCACTTTTAATAACAAAATTAAAGAAATGTTTTTATTTTATAAGAAATGTTTATGAAATTATAAAAATAAAAATTTTTAATTTATATAATGTTTATGAAAGTATAAAATACAATTATTCTAATCAAAATAACAAATAAAATTATTGAGAGCAAAAAGCATTTGAGGAAAATTTTAATAATTATTAATTTAAAAAAAGAAAATCAATTGGAAGAACGTAACAAAGTACATGTACAGGGGAGATATAGGTGTGAGATAGAAAAAAAAAAAAAGCGAAGGAACTGATTTGCCTTGTCACCGCTTCCAGTAGCAAATGCACTGGAAGTTAGGAAGTATGTTAGCTGACTATTACCTTCAAATCTAAATTTTTGTTTTTTCAAAATGCGTATTGCCTTTTTTTATTTTAATATTTTTACACAGTTGAAGTGTCTTAAAATGTCATTTGATTTAAAGTTTTCGTAACAAAAGAAAATTTTTTTTCAGCATAACAGTACTGAGTGTGATCACAAAACTTAGGATGATTATATTTATAGCCAGAGAAACCAATCAGGTACCAGAAGCGTATAAAATATACCGAATCCTTTTGAATTTTTCAGTCATAGCTTTTCATTTTCAGATTAAAGGATTACTGCTAACTAACTGGATTAATCTGACTATTCTTTACCTGGAATTTCTCTCTGACTGAATTGATACTGTTAAATTTTGATTGGAACAAGTACATTTAATATTTGCTATTGTATAATTTTCGTTTCACTATGATAGTTATTTCTTTTGCCCCCCCCCCTTTTTTTTTTTTTTTACCATTTTTATATTATAAAAATGGCTTTCCATTCCAGACAGTTTCCATAATTAATCTCTGATAAGGCATTTTCTTTTTAATATTCTTTTTAATATTTTTTAAAAACTTTTTCTTTTCATCCGAAACAAGGTATATTTGCCACTTGAAACAGAAGGAACTGCTATTTGAGATTGTGCCTAACAAGATATTTGTTCACATTAATTACATTTAAACTTCAACATGTTGGTACAGTCAGGGGAAACAAGAAACAGGGAGGGAATTACAAAGTTTAACAGTCTGAGAGAAGAAACTATTAGAGCAGAAGGCTTTCTAGCATTTAAGGACTTCATCAGTAAGGAAGTGGGATTTTGCTGCTTGTTGTGTTAGTATGGAATATTTACATCGAAGGGGCACAAGTAATAAGAATTCATCAGAGCACACTACATTAAAGTATTTGTAAAACAGACACAGGGATGCAATATTGTGGTGATGAGACAGAGGTTGGAGCTAAGATGTCAGTGTGGGACCTTTTAGATTTGACACTTTTGGACCCTATATAAGAGTGAGTGACTAGTAGTTGCTGTACCAGCCCAGATGTGCCAATAATACTCCAAACATGGACAAATTGTGGCTTTGTAAAGATATGGGATGCTCTTTGGTATGAGTAATTTTCTAGCATGATAGAGAGAGCCTATCTTTTTACGGCAGCCTTGGCAATGTCCTCAATGTATTTGTTTCAATTCATGTTACCTGTGAATATTAGGCTAAGGATTTTGAAAGATGAGCTCTGAGATATGGTGTTATTTGTCATAGTAATTGGTATTTGAGAAAAAACAAAAAAAAAATTATTCCTTTAACAATTACAACATGTAATTGTTAAAGGAATGATGTTTTTTTTTTGTTTTACTTATTTATTTTTTGTTAAAGGAAAGAGCTTTAGTCTTAGTAGCATTAAATGTTACCATCCATTTACAGCCGTATTCCACTACAGACTGAAAGTTGTTTTCTAGGGTTTCTGTCATTTCCTTCGAAATGTGTACATTCAATTAAGACATGGTGTCATCAGCATCTCAGACACAATCTATCTAATTACAAATTATTTTAAAACTAGTAGTTTGACTGAATTAAATCTGTTTCTTATAACACTTGAAGATCTAGTAGATTATCCAGATTACAGCTTATCACAGGTGGGGACTTGTGTAGATGGCAAAGCAGAAGTTTGTTCTCTTTTTCGTTATAACAAGTCATGCAGCTGTTGATTTTCATCTTTTTTAAAAACTGGTTTTGAAAGCTAATAACGGCTTGCAATCATTTTGGGATTTAACAATTTTTATTTTTTACAGCATAGATTTATAATAAGGAGACAGTATCCCTACTCTTCTTCAGTTCAGAAACTAGTTTATCTGCTATGTGTCACGATGACTTCCTGACGCATATTTCTAATTTTATTTAACTTCTAATGGAACTTTGATTTCTCTTTACTTTAACCAAATGTTTCTCAACCTTTTAATCTTGCATGACTTAAAAATAAATTATAAGGAACACCTGCACAAAAATAAATTGTTTTTTTTTATTCAATTTTCACCCCAAACATGGCACAGTGCCACTTTGAAGTGGGGGGCTACTATCGGGCACATAAGATGTATGTCAGTATAGTTGGGAAAGCAGAATCCCGGAAGGGTGTTCCAAAGTCTAGCAGTTCTGGGGAAGAAACTATTGGAGTAAAAACACCTAGGGATCTCTACTGTGTAGGGGGTAGGATTTACCTGCTTGTGGGGTTTATCGGGGGTATTTATGTGTGGGGGTGAGGGGTACAAGTGTTTGTAATTCGTCAGAATATTCACCATTAAGTACTTGTAGAACAAGCAGAGGGATGCAACATTTTGTCGATGGGACAGGGGCTGAAGCCTAGTTGACAATTCAGGACCTATCAGGTTGGCGACCCTCTTTTGAACCCTGACCAGGAGTTGGAGGCAAGTAGCAGATGCATCAGCCCAAATGTGAAAACAGTACTCCATACATGGGCGAATGGTGGCCTTATAGAGGTACAGGATACTTTCAGGTGTAAGTAGCTTTCTAGCACAGTAGAACGAGTTCACCTTCTTCGCAGCAGCCTTGTCGATGTTCTCTATATATCTATTCCAGTTCATGTTTCCTTTAAACGTTAGGCCGAGGAGTTTGAAGGAAGTACTTTCAGGTAATGTGTTCTTGGCCATGCTATTGGTGGTAGAGAAGGTTTCTTGTAATTATTGAAGGAAACAAGCTTAGTCTTGGCAGCATTGAATGTAACCATCCATTTTTGTTCACATTCCACTATAGATTGGAGGTCTTCATGTAGTGTTTCTGCCATTTCCTTAGATATGTGCTCCTTTGTTTTCCACTCATGCCTGCTATAGAGAGCGGTGTCATCAGCATATACCATATCTTATTTTATTCATTGTAAACTAGCGGGACGGGACCTATGGAAATTCCACAGGGGACTCCTTCATATGATTGATGTTGGCATGCTGTAGATGTGTAACGTAAATGGAGATGCTCTGATTTAATTTTATGATAAAACATTACATTTTGAAATGCTGTATATATATATATATAGTAATCTATAAACAATTATATTCCTGATTTAAATATTTTATGAACAATTTCTAATCAATTATTCTGTAATGTGCATTTGTAATGTATTGCCATATTTTCTTATACAATTTCAATAACGTAATTATTAATATTCATGTGATTTTAATTTTAAAAAAATAAGATAACATTTCAGAAAATTTTTAGAATTTCACTTTCATTAATTTTTAAAGAAGGTAAGTTTTATGTAAGCTTCTAGAGTGGAGTTTGATAAACTTTTTGTGCACACACACACCAACAAAGTCACTTTTATTTGAATATATAATTTTTGCGTGCTAGAATATTTTATCTTAAAGTCTATGCAATTATGCAGATGTAGAAACTGCATTAATAGAATTTGGCATAATAGGTAAATGAACTAAAAAACGAATATGTAATTAATGCTAATTTTTTTTAATGGAATAGTCGACCTTTATGTAGTCATTTGTATATTGATGACCGAGTATATTAAGAAATTCGTTTTAATAATTTTTAAATAGAAGTAAGCTTTTAATAATATCACAATGTCAGATTGAGTAAAAAAAACCCAACTTTATAGGTATGTAGATTTAAGTGTTTGTTTCTCAGCTTTTGAGAACAGATACTACATTTTGAAATATTTATTTGCAGAAAAAAAATTTTAATTTACATTTAGCCTTAGCCCAAACACTAAAAATCATAAACTAATTGTATGACGAGATTTTCTTAAATGAATAAAAAAAATTTAATTGTCAATCTATTGTATTATTTTTTAATAAGGGACTAGATAATGTAGTTTTTGTTCTGTTGTCATGAGTGTCCTTTGAGTAATTAACTTATCTTTTTTATTACATGCTCTTTTAGGGGAGAGGGTAATGTATCTGTTTCATCTCTTTTTGGAGAGGTAATGTAGTATGTGTTTTGTAATGTAATATTGTCTTTTCAAACAATTTTTTAAGTGATTGTTTTCATGATACTATCCTCTGATTCCTCTTTTGTGGATTAGGTTAGTACATGTTTGTTCACCATGAACCATCTACCAAAGCTAGCAAAAATGAGATTCTAGGAGCATATATTAATAATTAGGTTAAGAAAAAAAAATTACAAATTTTTGCGAATGTGGAATAAAATTCATACTGTTTGTTAATAATTATTCATTGGGAATTTTCATTTGCATTAAAAAGAAAAACTCTGATTTAAAACATAAACACAAGTAACCAATATCATACATATTTGAAATTAAAATGTGTGTTAGCTTATTTTGAAGAAAATCTTAATTGATCTAGCAATTTGTGGAAAGTTCTGTTTTTAACATTTTATTTTTATTTTAATAGGATGCAGGACAGAAGAAATTTGGTGCAATTCAATGTTCGCAGTGTGGAATGGTGTACACTCAAGCTGACCCCTTAGATGAAACAACTCATGCTAAATTCCATCATTCAGTTCTAGCGATACTTAGATTTCCTGTAAGTAAACCCCCTATTTTTAATTTTTCTTCCAACCCCCATTTTTTTTTTTTTTTTTTTTTTTTTTGTACTGGAAGATTATAGCAAACTTTTTTTCTGTTTGCTTAATGATCCATTATTTATTGTAGGGTTGGAAAAAAGAAAGAATTATTCAAGAATATATCGACTTGGGCAGTCGTGTGATTATGGTACGACCTGATGATAAAAAATATGCTCTCCAAAAGGTAATTTATTATTTTTTTTTTAATTCTGATCAAAATAGTTTTCTTGTATAATTTCATCTATTAGTTTTTGTTTGTGTCATTCTGACTACTATTCTCCTTTAGGAACTTATAACGCAACTGTTAAAGGCATTAGAAATCTGTTCTAATGGTCTTCTGGGGATTGAAGGTTCAATCCTTACTAGGCGATAATTTAGATGACTTGAACTGTCATTTCTACCATGTCATAACTGACAGAATGAGAACAATCTACAGTGGTGATTAAATAAAGATTTCAGTTTTTAAAATCTAGTCATGAAGTACGTTTAATTATGTTTTAATTCATGCAGAGCCTATTTTCTGTTGAATATTATATTGTATCTAATATATAGAAGTGATTTAAAAAAAAAAACTTGTGCCGTCAGCTAGAATTGAAACTAAAACATTCAACACTCCAACCGCGTCAGCTATCGAGAGATAAGTAATAATGTTAAGTTTTGAGACAGCTTTGTTACAGTGTAACATATGTCAGGCCTTGTTGTGGTCATCAAGTAGATGAGGCTCCCTACCATTTCCCTGTATATTCGGTTATCTATGAATTTTGTTTAGGTCCCTATATTTTTTATTTATGTCCATTTCGACAGGAGTTGAACGCGGCTTACAATCTTGCATTCCAAACTTGAGCAGAATTTTTTCAATGTATCGTGATTGGTTCATAGTTATAGTTTCATTTTTACAGGTAAATTTTATACCGAGGAATCATGACAGTCGTCCAAGATCGGCCATTTTAAATTTTTTATTTAATTCATTTTTAACATCTATTAAAGTGTTGTCACAGTTTGAAGCAAGTAATATATCGTCAACCCAAAAAACCAAAATCAACAATTTATTACCTACATTTTTGGTATACATGCACACGTTTACGGGACATTGTTTGAATTCCTGTTCTATTAAATAATTATGGAGTGTTAAATTCCAATTGTGTGCACTTTGTTTTAGTCCATATAACGATTTATTTAATTTCCACACCCAATTTTTATTTTTCATTTTAAATCCCTCTGGAGGGTAAATGTAGATTTCACAGTCAATCGGAGCATTTAAATAAGCATTTTTTACATCCATTTGATGTATTTTTAAATTGTATTGAGTGGCAAGTTGTAATTAAATTCTAATTGTTGTTAAATTTGTCGGTGAAAATGTTGCACAATATTCCACTCCAGGAATTTGTGAGAAACCTTTCGCCACAAATCTTGCTTTAAATGTTTCACTGCCAGAAGCTGATTTTTTAGAAAAAAAACCCAGGGTGAAGAAATTATCTTTTTATCTGTTGGTTTTGCCACTATTTCGTATGTGTTATTTTCAGATAAAGCTTTCAATTCAGATACCATAGCTTGTTCCCATTCTTGGTGATTTTGTGAATTAATCGCCTCATTATAACTTTCCGGTGCGCTGTTCAACGAATAACAGTAATCCACGGCGTAATCTTGTATCTTTTCAATTTGTAAGAAGTCTGGCCTTTTTCGCTCCCTTATTGGGTAGATATTTATTTGCTGCCCACCTCAGCAAAATGTGGCACAAGGCCGGAAAGTGGGAACCCCGCAGGCTCCCCTAAAGGAGGGGCACTCCTGCAATTTTAAAAATTGCCTGAGTAACCCCGTCGGCATTCCCCGGTCGGGGCGCCTCAGGCAGCAAGCAATAAACTTGCCCCACCGGAAAGCCCGGTGGCATGGCCTGGGAGGGTGGACCTCCTAGGTATTACCCAGGCGGTGTACCTCAGTCCAACAGGTGCTGGGCTGGTTCCCGGCCCCTCACCTGTTGGGCTGAGTGTCAAGTGACGAATCCTTGACTGGTACTACCCTGTCTCCATGCAGCCGAGGCCGCTAGGAGACATCCCATCAAAAGAGTGTTTTTAACGGAAAGTTATAATGTTTCCTGTGAACGTTAGGCCAAGGAGCTTGAGAGACGTACTCTCAGATAAAGAGTCGTTGGCCATTGCTATTGGTGGTAGAGAAGGTTTCTTGTAATTATTGAATGAAACCAGTTTTGTCTTGGCGGCATTCAACGTGACCATCCATTTTTGTCCCCATTCCACTACTGATTGGAGGTCATCCTCTAGTGTTTCTGCCATTACTTTAGATATATGTTCATTTGTTTTCCTGTCGTGCCTGCTATAGAGTGTGGTGTCATCAGCATATATACCCATCTCGGAGGCAATTTTGTCGGGGAGGTCATTTATGAATATCAGGAACAGCAGAGGTCCAAGGATAGATCCCTGGGGCACTCCCGCATTTATATCATATTGTTTAGATGTACGACCGTCGAGGACAACCTGGATTTTTCTCTTATCTAAGAAGGATTTAATTATGTTAAATATTCTACCAGTGATACCGTATGATCTAATCTTCCTCAGGAGACCCTCATGCCATACCCTGTCAAAAGCCTTCGATATATCTAGAGCTACCGCTCTGCCCTCTCCCGCTTTGTCCAGTGAATATTATATGCGTTCAGAGATTACAGTGAGGATGTCTGCCGTGGAACGGGCTTGTCTAAATCCATATTGTTGGTCGGTCAGAAGTTTAGCATCTGTAAGGTGCTGGACTAGAGCATGGTTAATTAAGGTCTCAAATATTTTGGCAAAAAGTGGGAGGAGGCTAATAGGGCGATAATTTAATGGGTCAGTTCTTTCGCCAGAATTCTTGAATACTGGTACCACAGAAGCAGTTTTCCAACAGCCCGGAAAGCAAGATTTACTGAACCGTATGGGGCAACATCAGCTAAATATTTCTTAGTGGCGAGGATAGTGTCAGATTTGTTTTTTAGAAAATAAACCATAATTAAACCGGAAAAATCATCAATAAAGTTCAAAACGTACCTTAGATTGTTTCTCCCCATCGGGCTGATCGGACCTGCTAAGTCACAATGCACAAGTGAGAGAATTTTCGTAGCTTTTTTGTCTGACGTTCGGCTTATATCTTTTGTCATTTTCCCCTGTGCACACACATCACAATTTGGGAGATCGTCTGAAGGTATTCTGGTGCTACCAGATCAGGCTGTCTATTGGCTTCCTGAGACGAAATGCACCTACATCGATTTTCCGTTTTTGTTTCCTATTCTCTTTTGTAAAACTTAATCATGTTCTGCAAAAACAAAAACAAAAACAACAGCCCCCTTCCCTTTTTTTTTCCTACTTCCCAACCCCGTCAGTGGGGCATTAGAATACACTGACTGCCCCCTTGCAGAGAGTAAAAGTCCCTCAATGGGGCCACCTGTTGGCCGTAGGTGGCATCCCGTAATGTCTACGAAAAGGATCCTGGTGGCTGAGCAACTGATACCTAGGGAAATAAAGGTATCAGTTGCAACACTCCACTTTGGCCTCGTACTGGGCCAGATGGGCGATCGGAGAGGCCCGATCCGATCAATCGGCTGGTCACGTCTAGCTCACCACTTATACACATACAATCTACACCAAATCTAAATAATACACAACACTTCCCCATCAATACTGATCCCCAAACAAGTGGTGAAAGCGGTGGCTGAGGGTCAATTGTATATAGTGAACAAGGACTAGACATGGATGTTTTTCTCTGATCTTTCCCATATTTTACTTGAATGGGAGAAATTAAGATACACGAGTGCTCGAAGCCTACATTATGTACAAGTATATCATACCTGTAACCCTGTTGTAGCCAGGGCGAATGGGCTTCCCCCCTGTGCGCATCCCAAGTAGGGCTCCAAGGTGGGTGGGGAGCAGGGATGATGAATTAAAAAAAAACGAACCCAATATGAGTTATAAAAATCCAAGTAAAAAAAGATTTTTAGACAGTTCGGACAGTGACACGAATGAGGAATCGGATAACTATCCAAACTTCATAGTAATGGAGTCAATTGGAGAAATGCCTCTAACCAAACTCTCCCCCTTCAAGATAGAAAAAATACTATCAGAAAGGGTCAAACCTAAACTAGTGAAAAAATTAAGAAATGGTAATCTTTTGATAGAAATTCTTACCAAAACACAGGCAGATGAACTTTTAAAATGGAAACATTTTGACAATATAAAAATAAAAACGTACCCTCACAAAACACTAAACATATGCAAAGGAGTTGTGAAAAGCTCTGAACTTTCACTTTGCTCCATCGACGAAATCCGTTCAAATCTAAAAGAACAAAATGTAACGGATGTCAGAAGAATTCAAATTAAAAAAAAATGGAGAAATGATAAACACACACTCATATATATTAACCTTTTACCAACAAAAAATTCCACAAGAAATAAAAATAGCCTATGAGAAACTAAGAGTCGAACCATACATCCCCAACCCACTGCGTTGCTTTAAATGTCAAAAGTTTGGTCATCATCAGGACCGATGTACACGCCAGACAGTTTGTGGAAGGTGTGGAGAAAACGACAATCATATCAACTGTCAAAAAACTTATAAATGTGCCAATTGTACAGAAAATCACAGTGCCTACTCCAAAGACTGTGAAATCTGGAAAAAAGAAAAAGAAATTGTTAAAATTAAACACTCATTAAACATCACCTACCCAGAAGCAAGGAAAAAGGCAATAACAGCTAAATATTCCGAAATAACCAAAAAGAATATTCCCAACACAAATAAACACAATGACAATTATTGCACAACAAACCTCGATATTAAAATCCAAGACCTCACCAACCAAATCAAAATACTGATAAATACAATTGAAGAAATGAAAAAAAATTCACTGGAACCAAAAATCCAAACGCCACACTCAGTAGACCAGAAACAAATCCAAAAAAACAAACCAGAACCAAACTTAACTAAACAAAAACTACAAATAAACCCACAAATTCCCCTCTCCAATAGCTTTAAGATATTGGAGATCGAGAACTCTGAAGAGCAGAATACCAACAATAAGGAGAGTCCCTTAATCCCCCACAAGAGTTCTAATATAAAAACAGATAACAACAAGCAAAAAAATAAAGATTCTCCAAAAACATCCGAACAAACAAGAACAATAAATGGGAAAAATTCCTCAAAGAAAACCAGCCCCACAAAAACCAAACCACAATCTCGCTCAACATCTAAAAGCAGAGATAAATCAAGCATAAAAGCTAACAAACCAATTGAACACAAAGAACCAGAAGCCATGGAAACAGAAACCAAATCTACCAATGATAAAAAGCTCACAAGTGCTCAAACGCACATGAAACAGTCCAATGATTCAAATACAAGAACTACAGACCAAAATAAATTTAAAACCTCCTTGGAAACAATGGAAATAGAAGACAAAACTTCTAAACCCCCATAAAAAAGAAAACACCCCTATTCCCAAGACAAAAGGGAAATCAAATACATAAAATCTAAACTATGGCCAACAAAATAATCCAATGGAATTGCAGAGGTATAAAAGCCAACCGGAATGAATTACTTCTACTGATATCCGATCTATGTCCCACAATAATATGCCTACAAGAAACCTTTTTAAAACCATCTGAAAATATCAATCTTCAAAGTTTTACTGAATACAACTATACAACAAATAACCCAAATAGAGCTTCAGGAGGAACATCCATTCTCATTAACAAAAACACGGCACAAAGCCAAATAAATCTACAAACTAACTTACAGGCAATTGCTGTCACAGCCACCCTACATAGAACGGTCACAATTTGCTCCATTTATCTGCCTCCAAACGACCCCATAGATGAAACCGAAATAGAAAAACTCATCAACCAACTCCCTCGCCCCTTCTTATTATTAGGCGATTTTAATAGTCATAATGTTAGTTGGGGATGCTCAAACACAGATAGAAAAGGAATCACTATAGAAAATATTATCAACAACAACAATCTATGCATATATAACAACAAAAAACCAACGTTTATTCACTCCGCTACAAATTCGTCCTCAGCAATTGACCTCTCTATAAGTGATCCTAGTATCTTTATAGATTACAATTGGACAGTGCATATAGATACCTGTGGAAGTGACCACTTCCCAATAACTTTAGAACATTTTGGTCCTGAAATAATCTCAAAAATTCCTCGTTGGAACCTTAAAAAAGCTAACTGGAATGAATTCAAATTACTATGCAAACACAAACTCCTACCTGAAAAATGTGAGAAAGACCCAATCACTCACTTTACAGATACCATTATCTCAATAGCAGAAGAATGTATTCCTAAAACAAAATCATCAACCAAGTATAATCGTCCCTGGTTTAATAATGACTGTAAAAAGGCTATCAGGCTACGATGTGCTGCATTAAGAAAATTCAACAATCAACCAACTACTCAGAATTTAAACAACTTTAAAATATGCAGGGCTAAAGCACGCCGAACAATAAACGAAGCCAAAAGGGAATCATGGAAGAATTTTGTGTCTAAAATCAATAACACCACCAAAGACAAAACTGTATGGAATATGATTCAGAAAATATCAGGAAAAAACACCAGTTCCCCTCTCAACCACCTCTGTGTAAACAATAGTAAAATAACTAAAAAAGAGGACATGGCAAACCTGCTTGCAGATACTATTGCAAATAATTCATCTTCTAAAAATTACGATAAAAAATTCCAGATCTTTAAACAGGAATCAGAAAAAAACAAACTGAACTTTAAAAGTAATCATCATCATCATCATCGGCGGTCACTCGTGTCCGAGTAAGACTGTCCTCCGTTGTGGCTTCTGTGGGTCCTCAGGTGAGCATAGAGCCCAATCCTAGACCCAATTTGTCTTGTGCAATTTGGGCAGATAAAGGTAGTGGTGGTGGGGTAGGGTTGGGTGTGTCTGGTTAATAATCTGTCCTTTCTGTGCTTGCGCCTATCCTCAGCAGCTTTATTTAGGTCACTACTATAAAGCGCAGCACCTTTGTGGACAGCGCTCCTCCATGCCAACCTGCTCCCAGCCACGTCCTCCCATGTCTTAAGGTCCATGTGAAACCGCTTTAGATTTGCTTTGATGTTGTCCTTATACCTCATCTTTTGGCCACCCTGGGCACGCTTTCCCTCAACAAGCTGAGAGTAGAAAATCTGTTTTGGGAGGCGGAGATCCGGCATTCGGACAACATGACCAGTCCATCTGAGCTGGCGTTGAGCAACAGTAGCGGTGATAGTGGGAATGTCAGCCTCACTCAGGACGCTGGTGTTGGTGCGTCGGTCCTTCCAACTAATTCTGAGGATTTTTCGGAGGCATCTTTGGTGGTACGTCTCCAGGGTTTTTACGTGCCTCCTGTATGTGGTCCAGGTCTCCGATCCATAGAGAAGAGTGGGCAGCAAGACAGCTTTATATACCATGATTTTGGTCTTTGCCAGAAGGTCACGGTTCTCAAATACTCTCTTCCTTAGCCTTGAGAAAGCCCCACTGGCACAGCTGAGACGGTGTTGTATTTCATCATCTATGTTGGCTTTTGATGATAGGATGCTGCCTAGGTATGGGAAGTGGTCCACATTTTCCAGTCTTGCGTTGTCAATGGAGATGTTTGGGGGGTGAGACTGGAGTACTGTTTGGTGGTGATTGATGGAGGATTTGGGTTTTTTTTATATTAATTGTTAGTCCTAGCTGTTTGTACGCCCTCGTGAAGGCAACCAGTGTACACTGTAGGTCCTCTTCTGAGAGGGCTACAAGGGCGTTATCGTCTGCATACTGTAGCTCCATAATGGATATGGTGTTCGTTTGACCTTTGGCCCTAAATCTGTTGATGTTAAAAAGTCGGCCGTCGGTTCTGTACATAATCCGAACTCCATGGGGAAGATGTTTGTCCGTAAGATGGAGGATAGCAGTAATGAAGATGGAGAACAGGGTTGGGGCAATGACACATCCCTGTTTCACTCCCGTGTCAACCCTGAAGGGCTCTGTTTCATCTCCACTACTACTGAGGACTGTAGCTGACATATTGTCATGCAGCAGTCTCAGTACCCGAATGTACCTCTCTGGGCATCCAAACCTTGCAAGAACCAGCCAAAGGGCTTGACGGTTCACAGAGTCAAAGGTTTTAGTAAGGTCTATAAAAGCCATGTATAATGGTAAATTTTGCTCCCTGCACTTTTCTTGGAGTTGACGAGCAGTGAAGATCATGTCCATCGTGCCTCTATTTGGTCGAAAGCCACTTTGGGACTCCGGAAGGATGGTTTCTGCAAGGGGTGTAAGCCTGTTGGCCAAAACCCGAGCTAGGGCTTTCCCTGTGGTAGAGAGGAGAGAAATGCCCCGGTAGTTCCCACAGTTTGCCTTGTCTCCCTTCTTAAAGATGGAGACAACTAGGGCATCTCTAAGTTGTGCAGGGATTTTCTCTTGTTCCCATATTTTGAGCAGCAGGGCATGGATGTGTCTGAGAAGATCAGGCCCGCCTTTCTTCAGGATTTCTGCTGGGATGCCGTCAGAACCAGCCGCCTTATTGTTTTTCATCTTCCTAATTGCATCCCGCACCTCTTCCAGACTGGGTGGTTCTCCCATGCTCTCAATTATGGGCTGTTGGGGGAGTTTTTCAAGGGCCTCCATCTCTGGAGTGGTGTCCCTGTTCAGAAGATCCTTGTAATGCTCTTTCCATCTATTTGTTATTTCTCCCTTTCCTTTCAGCAGCGTGAGCCCATCCTTAGACCGAAGGGGGGTCAGAGAACGGTAGCTGGGGCCGTATACCACTTTTGTGGCTTCAAAGAATCTTCTGGTGTCCCCAGAGTCAGCAAACTGCTGGATCTCCTGAGCCTTCTTCATCCACCAGATGTTCTTCAGCTTCCTGACTGTCGATTGGACAGCCGCTTTAGCCTTGGCATGGGCAGCTCTTTTAACCTTGCAATTGATGTTATTCTGCCAGGTGATAAAAGTTTGCCTCTTGGTGTCTATAAGCTGTTGGATTTCGGTATCGTTTTCATCGTACCAATCCTGATGTTTCCGCTTTTTCTGCCCTAGGATGCTTATACTGGAGTCCATGATGGCAGAAGACAGCTTGTCCCAGTGCTCTTCAGCGTCATGCGGATACTGCTTGGGCAGGTCCGCACTAAGAGCCGCCTGGAGGTGTTGTTGGTAGGTGATATCGCCCAGCTGCTCGATGTTGAGCTTTGGTCGGCTCTGTCTTTTTTTGCATCCTTTGCTTCCGCATTAAATGGATAGACATGATGGAGCGAATAAGACGGTGGTCGGTCCAACAATTGTCTGTACTGGTCATTGCCCTGGTGTTCAGCACATCACAGCGGTCTTTGGCACGGACAATGACATAGTCAATGAGGTGCCTGATTTTACTTCGAGGGTGCATCCATGATGTTTTGAATGCGTTTTTTTGTCGGAAAAGTGTGTTCGTGATGATCAGGTTATGTTCTGAGCACTTTGTCAGTAGGAGTGTACCATTTGAGTTAATGTTCCCAACTCCTTCTCTTCCAAGCGTTCCTCTCCAGTGCTGATGGTCTCGTCCCACTCTAGCATTGAAATCCCCAAGTAGGATAATCTTGTCCCCCTTGGGGGCCCCGGATAAAATGGTGTCAAGGTCAGCATAAAAGGTCTCCTTTATTTCATCATGTGCATCAAGTGTTGGAGCATACGCACTAATCACAGTGGCCATTTGGTTGCCCGCAAGCATCAGGCGCATGGTCATTAGCCGTTCGTTGATGCCAACAGGGGGCTCATTGAGGTGGCGGATGAGGCTGTTCTTTATAGCAAAGCCCACGCCATGGATACGCGGCTCTTCTGCAGGCCTTCCTTTCCAAAAGAAGGTGTACCCGCCTTTCTCCTCCCTCAGCTGCCCGTCGTCAGCCAGTCGGGTTTCAGAGAGCGCAGCTATGTCAATCTGGAACCTCCTTAGCTCTCTTGAGATAATGGCAGTTCTTCTTTCGGGTCGATCACTTGTTTTGTTGTCCATGAGGGTCCTCACATTCCAGGTTCCAAAATATAGGCATAAATTTTCTTTCTTTTTCCGACCGCGTGGTGGTGATCCCTCTGGATGCGGTAGTCCAGACGGGTTTTTTTGAGGCAGGCTATTTTTAGGGGTACCTTTTCTAACCCCCCTCCCCTACTGGGGTGAGCAGAGTGGATCCTAAACAGGGCTGCTCAGTCATGGATGCAGCTGCCGAAAAACTCTTTCTGCCTCGGTCCGTGAGGTTAGCGACTGAATCTGGCACCCACCGCCTATGTGCCAGGTTGCAGCTAGGAGCTGCCAGACTACACTGTCCTGCTCCCGTCACCACTTCCTGGTCGCCACAGGACTTTTTCTATCCGGGAATTAAGGGAGAGCTCTCTCTGCCTCAGTCCGGGAGCTTAATGACTAAGACTGTCACAAGACTTTTCCATCCATGATGTAGAGTAGGATGTGTTCCCTTTCGGGAGAACGCCTGCGCGTGATGTCTTTTAACGTGGGGAGACTGATGCGCCTGCAGCCACCACACGGCCCCTTGGCAGAGGAGGGCCTGATACCAATGGCATGGAGAACCACGACGACTGGAGACTCTCTTCTGTTGCAGCCTTCATCCGCCTTCAGTGCCGTTGTGTCATTGTCATCATCCGCCGCATCAGCCGTTGAGGTCTTTTGGATCACTCTTTGTCTGGAACCTCCCCTTCAACCTTACCGCCATGGGTGGCCCTACCAGGAGCCTAGGCTCCGGACGGCATCGCTCTCAGGTTCATCGGAACACACAAGGTTCTCCACCACGACAAGGTGGCGATCCAGGGAGAACTTTAAAAGTAATAATGAGGAAGAATACAACAAAACCTTTTACCATCCATGAACTAAAGGATTCATTAAAAAAAAGTAATAATGAGGAAGAATACAACAAACCTTTTACCATCCATGAACTAAAGGATTCATTAAAAAAAGCCAACAACACGGCTGAGGGACCTGATAAAATAACGTATGAATTTCTAAAACAACTACCAGATGAACCATTAAAGTATTTACTTTCTATTTATAATGACATCTGGCTCAATGGCAATCTTCCAGCCATATGGAAACAAGCCACAGTCATTCCTATACCAAAACCAGGAAAGGATGCATCTGACCCCTCCAATTATCGCCCCATAGCTCTAACAAGCTGTGTGTGTAAGATCATGGAGAGAATGGTCAACACCAGGTTAATTTGGTTTCTGGAAACAAATAAAATAATAACTAATTTTCAGTGTGGCTTCCGAAAACATCGTAGCACAACAGACCATTTAATTCGTTTAGAAACTTTCATCAGAAATTCATTTATACAAGAAAAGCATATGACTGCTATTTTCTTTGATCTTGAAAAGGCGTACGATACCACATGGAGGTATGGCATCATGAAAGATCTCAAAGAAGCTGGAGTGAAAGGAAGACTACCCATCTTCATCAACAACTTCATAAATAATAGACTATTCAATGTCCGTGTAGGAACATGCCTATCGGACATCAAAGAACAGGAAACGGGAGTTCCACAGGGAAGTATTTTGTCGGTAACATTATTCAGCCTAAAAATTAACAGTATTGTTGGATGCATAAACGAAGGCGTGGATTGCTCTCTATATGTTGATGATTTTTTAATTGCATATAGCTCAAGACATATCCATATAATTGAGCGTCAACTTCAACAATGCATTGACAAAATAAAAAAATGGACAACTAAGAATGGCTTCAAATTTTCCATTAACAAAACAAAATGTATGCACTTTTGTCAACTAAGAAAACTGCACCCAGATCCTCTTTTAAAACTAAATGATATTCTGATTCCTGTTGTAAATGAACATAAATTCTTAGGGTTAATACTAGACAAAAAACTTACATTCATCCCTCATATAAAACATCTTAAAAATAAATGTAATAAAACCCTACAGCTAATGCGGGTCATTGCCCACACAGATTGGGGAGCGGACAGACAAACCCTATTAAAGTTATATAGGTCACTAGTGCGATCGAAACTAGACTATGGTAGCTTCATTTACGGTGCCACCAGAAAGTCGTATATAAAGATATTGGACACCGTTCAACATCAGGGCCTCAGACTTGCGCTGGGAGCCTTCCGAACTTCCCCCATCGATAGTCTCTATGCAGAAGCCAATGAACCCCCATTATCAATTCGACGCGACAAACTAGCCTTGCAATACCTGACCAAAATTCTCTCTTGCCCAGAAAATCCTGCTTACAACTGCATTGCAAACTCACTAGATTACTCGCTCTATGATAGAGAAAAATCACAGCCAACAAATCCAACCTCTAACTGTACCTTCAATCCAAATTACCAAAATCTATATTACCAAAAAGTAAAAGCTATAAAACCTTTTGGGCTCCGTACAAAACCACTAGTAGAAGATGCAGGTATCACAATCACCAATATCCATAATGTCAACCAACTAAGCCTTCCACCCTGGCTACTAAAATACCCTGAAATCATCCTTGAATTAAATAACCTCCCAAAAAATCAAACCCATCCACTAACCTATAAAGAAAAACTCCTTATCATTCAGGAAAAATACCCAAACCATCAGCACATATACACAGATGGGTCCAAAGACAGCAACAAAACCGGATGCGGAGTCGTATCCACTAACATTACTTTACAGAAGCGACTACCAGACCATGCCTCAATTTTTAGTGCCGAAGCCACAGCCTTAGATATGGCACTAGATCTCATCACTGACCTTACCCACAACAAATTTATAATTTTTTCAGACTCCCTATCGGTACTCGAATCCTTAAAGAATAAAAATTTAAATAACCCACTACTCATCAAACTGCTACAAAAAATACACACTCTCTCACAAAACAAAAATATCAAATTCTGCTGGATCCCCAGTCATTCTGGAATTCAGGGCTATGAAAAAGCTGACATAGCTGCCAAAAATGCTTTAAAACTCCTTAAAAGCAATATAAAAATTCCACATTCTGACTACAAACAACAAATAAATAATCTGATTATGAAGAAATGGCAAGAAAGATGGAATAACTGTCCAAATAATAAACTTTTCAAGATCAAGCCCACAATAGAAGAACGATTACCAGATGCCAGAAGATCACGTAGAGAGGAAGTGATTTTGTCCCGTATTCGCATAGGACATACGCACATAACCCACTCCTTCCTGCTAAAAAAAGAAGACCCTCCAGAATGTTTTGCATGCCAAGAACCTTTTACAGTAAAACACTTTCTTTTGGATTGTGGCGATCTTGCGCATATCCGGCAAAATTATTACCATGTCAACAATATGAAAGAATTATTTAAAAAAATAAACTCCAACAAAATACTAACATTTCTGAAAAAAGTAAATCTATATAAAAGAATATAACTTTAATTCAATCCAACTCTACCCCCTCCCCAAAAAAAAAGCACATCACCTAATGATGCAAAAAGTCTGATTTGACTCACTGATTAAATTAAAATATATATTCCAAAAAAAAAAAAAAAAACTGAATTCGGCATTAAATAACCAAAAAAAAAAAAAAAAAAGAAGGTTGATATGCCGTAAAACCAAACCAAACCAAACTGAAGGTATTATTTTCATGCCTTCGACTACATTTGGTAATTTTTTAATATCAGCTGTATTGCAGTGTCCTAGAATTTTATGTCAGGTTTCCAAGTCATGACAGGCAGTTTTTGGGGGAACCATACTTTTTAAATAATATAGTCGGCCATTTTCTTTCATGTCAAATACAGTTCCATTGGGGTATGTCAATTTTGATGTATTTTGGCCAAATTGTATATTCGCGCCTTTGTTTAATTGCAGCCTGCATGGAAAATATGTCTTGCTTAAATGTAGGTATGAACGGAGCATTTTTTAGAATACAGTTACAGATTTCGCCTTTATTATTTTTTAGGTATATTTTAGCATCACCTCTTTTCAAGACTATATCATTTATTTGATTACCGTCGGTAAGTTCAACAAAATGACTTTGAGGATTAAAGTTTGAATCAAAATTAATAAAATCAGATTCCTTGGTGATAACGTGCGCTGTAGCACCACAGTCTACAAGGAGATTTTTACCGTTTGTGGTATTGTCAAAGTTACATGTGAATAGAAATGTATGTTCTTCCTCAACGTTTTTTATGGAATCTATTTTAGAGCGTTTATATCGACATTGGAAACTTTTGTGGTTGGGTCGTCCACAATTATAGCAGATAATTTTATTCTTTTTCTTGGGAAAATTACTTTTGGAGAATACGTTGCGGTGAGGTGTGTAATTTGGTGGTGTCTGCTTTCGAGAAGCATTTTTGAACTTCATAATATTGCTAGAGTTATTATTGTCCACGAGCATACGATTAGTCTCTTCGTAACTGCGCAATGCCACTTTAAATTCGCTGAAATTTATGGGTTTGTCTTTCTGAGTTATAACAGTTGTAAATGGTTTAAAATCGTCTGAAAGTCCCTTGAGGGTCATTGATATCAACAAGCTATCGCTTATTATTTCACCTGAGAGTTTTAAGGCATTGGTGGTTGTTTCTGCCCTTATGACGTAGTCGGTAATCATTTCATCCTCGTTACGTTTCAAAGAGGTTAATTCTGTATATAGGGATATTATTTTCAGTTTCCCTTTTGATAAATAATGTTCTCATAATATGTTCAATGCTTTCCTCCCATCATCCAATGCGTCTCTTATAATCAGAGATAGACTTCTATCATCTAAACATTGAATCAGTTCGGCAAAAAGTCGCGTTTTTTTTTTTCGAGAAATTCGGGTCGTTTGGATTCTCTGTTGTAGATTGTATGACTTTGTGTAGTTTTCGAATCCTTAGATATCCCAGAAATTTTACCTGCCACTATTCGAATTTAGATTCCGATCCATCAAAGAAAAGACGGTGGTTGGGCGCATAACTTGTTAAGTTTTGAGACAGCTTTGCTACAGTGTAACATATGTCAGGCCTTGTTGCGGTCATCAAGTAGATAAGATTTAATATTAAACAACTTAAATGAATTGAATTTGCGAATGCGCAGAAAGAAGTAAAAATATGTCGGCAAGTTGATATGAACAGTTTGCATTTCAACTTGCTGAAGTATGTCTGTGTTTTTAATCCATGCAAAAATTTTACTCGTTATAAACAATCCTTGGTGTATAATTACTATTTCCTATTAATTCCAGTGCTATGTAACCAATAGTTAAGGAGTTTATTGGTTAAATATTTACAGACACGCACACACATCTACTGTTTTATTTATATAAATAAAATAAACTATAAGCAACACATTTCCTTAAACATTTAGCAGGCTTTACGAAATCTGATTTATAGATTGGAATGGAGCATTTTATTTAATTTTAAATAAAAAATGCTTTAAACTGAAATCTAATGAATTCAAACTTTATTTTGTCCATTTGAACAAAATAAACTGAAATGTTTTTTCTTTTAAATCTACACACACATACATACACTAATGGTACTAGTGTCCCTGTGTTGGCCAGGAAAATCTATTTAACCAATAAATTCCAGGCCTCAACATTGGTGATTGTATAATATTTTTAAGGAAAAAACCAAAACATTTTAGAAAATGATGTGAAAAACTAGATGATTATGTATTCTAAAATACTTCATAAGTTTAAATAAAACAAAATTTATTAACATTTTAAGTTTTTTTTGTTTTGTTTTTTTTTAACTCAAGAAAGGTCCAAACATGTAAACTATAGATCGAGGATAATTGCAACCAGTAAAAAAACACAAAAATGTGATTAGAAAGCAAAGTACAGATATTGTTAATAATAATAATAATAATCATCATCATCATATCGTATGAATCCAATTCTATTGCTGGCATTGGTTTCCCAGATATTTTTTTAATGAGAATTTGTTAGATAATTAATGGTGAATAAGAATGCAGCCATCTTTTTGTAATCGTTACTTGGGAGCTGCAAAAAAAAGAATATAAGAATCTTTGCAAGAAGACAAAATGAAATCATAATTTTTTGGATGCATAAGGGCTTTAGCTTCTTATTTGTCCCTCAGTCATCATTTTTTAAATGAGTGATTTTTCTGACAAAGGGAGAAGAAAAAGCTGTTTTCTAGGTTGGCAGTATTTTTGCGCGAACAGTTGGCAGAGTTGGTGGAAATTTTCTGTTTCTATGTCTATCCTTGTAGCCATGTCACTAGTAAGGGTGCTGGAGGTAAACGTTTTGTCTGGGCTGACGTTATCCGCCTGATAGTCAGGGACCCGAACCTTGGATTAACCACTAAGGAGGCTGTCCTATCAGCAGGTGCAAAGTACTGGGGCTGCTGTATTGCCATTTGGTGAATGGAATCTGGACCATGCAGTAGCTTCTGGTGGGGCCTCTCGATGCCATACTAGTGGGTAATTGTTACGGCTTTACCTTATCATGTGGTACAAAAAAAAAAAAAAATTCTTCGTTTCTTTTTCTCTCTTAGTTTCCCCTCTCTGTCCTGCTCTAAGTAAATCTGTCGACCTAGTCCACAAATTCCAAAATTTCATCATGACAAGTTTCAAGAAAAAATACACGATTAAACCCGGTTCTCCAACTTCCACCGTAGACCCCTACTACTATGTCTCCTTCTCCAACATCAGGGGTCTACGTTCTAACCTTCCAGAGGTTGAAACCCAATTACAGGAGACTAAACCAGACCTTTTATTTTTAAGTGAAACTGGCATTGGACAGGCTATTTCCCTAGATGAGTTTGCAATTACAGGATACTCTAACTTAACTTCTAAATCTGACCCCCAAGATCGCCATGGGCATGGAATATGTGCCTATATTAAAGATAGCTTTCCATGTGGGAGGGACATCTCCAGGGAAGATCCTAACTTACCCTATATGTGCTTCCGGGTTGCTTTAGCTCACACTACTGCATTTATATTTACTCTCTATCGCCCCCACAACAGCGGAGTTACTATCTTTCAAAGCATATCTGAGAAAATTGACCAAGTCCTTTCTACTTATCCTTCAGCTAACATTCACGTATGTGGAGACTTCAATGTTCACAACGTCGAATGGTTGACCCACTCAAACAAGACCGATGATGAGGGGAGGTTCTGTCATGATTTCTCCATTGCCTATGACCTCACTCAGATTGTTCAGGAACCTACCCGTGTGCCCGATAATGACGGCCAGTATGCGAGCCTACTAGACCTTTTTCTCACAACTTGCCCTGAACTATGTTCAGTTTCTGTTCTGTCGCCTCTTGGATCTTCCGACCACTCTGTTGTATCAATTAAGATAAAAATGAAATGTAATAAGTCCCCAGACGTACCACTTCATCGTACAGTATATCGATACACTAAGGCTGACTGGGATAGCTTCCGTACATTTATATCTGATCTACCTCTGCATTCCATGTTTAAAAAGGATGTGTCCTCTATAGTATTAGACCTAACTGAATGGTTAATTGTAGGTATTGACCATTTCATACCCTCTAAAAAGTTTCAGCAAAAACCTAACAGCCAGCCATGGTTCTCTCCAGAATGTGCTGCTGCCATTGCGCACAGAAATCACTTTTTCCACTGCTTCAAACGTAATAGATGTATGGAAACTAAAGCCGTTTTCAGGACTGCCAGCAACCATTGTAAGAAAGTAATAAGGAACGCAAGAGAGTTGTATGCTCAATCTGTTAAGTCCAAAGTAGCTGAGCAGCGGCTTGGTTCCCACCAGTTTTGGCAAATAGCAAACAGAATCCTGAACAGAAGCGTGTGCTCCATCCCAACTATTATCAATGGACCTGAGGTAATCTCGTCAGCATCAGACAAAGCCAAACTCTTTGTCAAGAACTTTGCAGCTAATTCTACCCTTTGCGACCAAGACCGCCAACCCCCAATATTTCCTCCTGTATCAGAAAACACGCTATGTGATATACGTATATCTGTACGTGATGTTGCCAAGCTAATCAAAAACCTTGATTCCAGTAAAGCAACTGGCCCTGATGGTATTCCAATTATAGTACTCAAAAAATTTCAACCTGAACTAGCGCCCATACTTACAAAACTGTTTAAACGTTGTCTTAAGGAGAATAGTTTCCCATCTCCCTGGAAAATCTCATCAGTATGCCCTGTATTTAAGAATTCAGGTGATCGCTCATCCCCCTCTCAGTACAGGCCAATAAGTCTCCTGTGCGTCATGAGTAAGTTGCTAGAATCTGTGTTAAATACAGAAGTAATCAAACATCTCAACAAAAATAACCTTCTTAGTGACACTCAATATGGTTTCCGTTCTGCTAGATCTACAGCAGATGTCCTTACAGTTATATCGCATAGGATTAGCAAATCTCTCGACGGTGGCAATCTTTCTAGGGCAATTGCTCTTGACATATCTAAAGCCTTTGATAGGGTATGGCATAAAGGTTTACTTCATAAGATCGCTAGCTATGGTATAGCTGGAAAAGTCTTCTCAATTATTAAATCATTTCTTTCTGATAGGTTCATAAGAGTAGTAGTTGAGGGGCAAAAATCAGAAGCTCACAGTATTAATGCCGGTGTCCCTCAGGGATCCATCCTGGGCCCAACTCTTTTCCTGATCTACATTAATGATCTTCCAAATCATATCCTTACATCATTTGTAGACATTTATGCTGACGACACTACCATTTATGGTACCACATCTAAGACAGTAAACGAGCAAGTACTCTCCAATTCTCTCTCCTCTGATCTTGAGCATGTAGTACAATGGGGAAAGGAGTGGCTGGTTACTTTTAATGCATCTAAAACCAAGCTTCTCTCTTTACATCATCAACATTTTAATCCACATTTGTCATCAATTGAAATGAATGGCTCTCGTCTTCAGGAGGCCTCAAGTTTTGACAAGCTTCTGGGCTTGACCATTACTCCTGATCTTAAATGGAACACGTATATCAAATCTGTTGCCAAGGCCGCTGGAAAAATGGTGGGATCTTTCTATCGATCCAGTAGATATCTCACTGCTGATGCTATTCTCTATCTATATAAGAGCCAGGTACGTCCAAAGATGGAATACTGTTGCCACATCTGGGCAGGAGCTGCTAGAAAGGACTTGTCCTGCCTTGATAGAGTTCAAAATAGACTTCGTAGCCTCGTAGGAGATGTCCTTTTCTCCTCCTTACAACCTCTATCTCACAGAAGAGATGTTGCGAGTTTGTCTCTGATGTATCGTTATTTTCATGGAAAGTGTTCAACTGAGCTTCAATCTATGGTCCCCCCTCGCCAAACTTTCACAAGAAACACTCGTCTAGCTGTAAACACTATCAATAATTTCCCCCACTCTTTATCTGTGCCTAAACCTAAACATAGATTCCATGAACAAGGCTTCTTTCTTAGAACTGCACGCCTGTGGAATTGTCTTCCGTTTTCCTGCTTTCCGGCTGACTACAATATGGTTGTGTTCAAGTCTAAGGTAAATAAGTTCTTGATGAGCCGTTCCATATAAGTTATTAAATTTACCAAATTTTCATTACTAATGATTACTATATTGACCAACTTCTACTGTACACTCTTTAACCCTTATCCTTGAGTGGCCTCTGGGCCTTGATAATGTGGTGATGCCTTTGTAAAAAAAAAAAAAAAAACAAAAAAAAAACAGATTAATGTAAGGTTTTGTTTATTAACTTATGTCTGAATGTGCAAGGGAAAAAATCGGCTTTACTTTATTATATAGACTAGCAGTTCCGCCCGGCTTTGCTCGGGCCCTATGTACTGTTCATAACTTTATGTGCATATGTATATAGTAAAAAGTGTGAATATGTACGTAATGCCTCTCTATATAATAGGCTTCCTTAACTACCATAGAGAAAAGTTGGGAGAGACCGCAGACGTCAATTTTTGTAAACTTTGACCCCTTAACATTCATTGTTTTGGGCTCAAATTAAAATGTTTGCCCCATGTACAAGTAACCTACATCTAAAATTTCAAGTGTTTAGACCCAAAATTGGGAGAAGAGTTTGGTAGAGTCTGCAACGGTCAACTCTGTAAACTTTGACCTCTTGCCAGCCAAATTTTCGCCCCAAAACTGATTAAAAAGCTTGCTACATGTCTGAATACTCTTTATGTAAAATTTCAAATGTTTAGACCAAAAATTGGCTTTGCGGTTTCCTAGAGACCGCAAAGGTAAAATCTTTTGAATTTTGACCCCTTGGAAGCCAAATTTTCAGAAAAAAAAAAAAAAAAAAAAAAAAAGATTAAAAACCTTGCCTTATATCTGAACACACTTTATGTAAAATTTCAAATGTTTAGACCAGAAATTGTCTGGGTAATTTGGTAGAGACCGTAGAGGTCAAAACTTTTTAAACTTTGACCCCGATTATGACCCCCTTAACATTTATTTTATTGAGCTCAAATCAAATTATGAAGTTAGATCCATATTCAAGTAACCTATTTCTAAAATTTCAAGTGTTTAGACCCAAAAGTGACAGGAGTTTGGGAGAATTCTCAAAGGTCAAATCGTGAACTTTTACCCTTTAAAAGCCAAATTTATGGCCGAAAACTGATTAAAAAGATTTTTCCAAATCTCAATACCCCTTATGTCAAATCGAGTCTATAGATCAAAAATTGACAATTATTTGGTAGGGAAGTATACACACACACACATATTTTCACTTTTATAGATATATATTTACTGGTGTCTGCTTGGGGGGGTGGTATTTTTGTTTTATTCCCCAACTGCCTTTAATAGAATTTGGAAAATAAAATTTAATATCATTTAGTCATCAATCATGATAAAACTATGTTAAGATATTGTTTTAAACTAGATTTATAAAATTATTGGATAAAAATAACTTTCAAGCTTTATACATGAGGGTTTGCTCCTAATTTTAAAGCCAGAAATTTCTTTTCAACAATTTAATTCCTTTCAAATTTACAAAGTAATTTTTCATCAACTATTAATGAAAACTTAAAATACCTTAGTTGTTTATAATATTCTGACACTTCTAAATGTAAAAGTTGTTTTAAAGCTATCAAACTGATGAGTTAATTTATGTATTGAATTGACATTTAAAGATAAAAATCAAATATGATCTCTATATGCTAATAGATGGAACTTAAATTTTACAATAATTTTATCTGTAATGCACCTCATTTTCAGGGAGGTGATATTAAACATTTAATTTTATTTTACTTGTTTGATTTTTCTGGTGATATGTTTTAAAATTACTTGGAACGATATTTAAATTAAGTAATGTTTTTTAAAATGAACAGTTGAAATTTCCATTGCATAAATACATTTTTTATTTTTTTTTCTAATTTATTAAAATAAGAAACTAAGGCAAGTTATTCCACAAATTTTGTTCATAGAAAAATTTTGTATTTATCTTTTGCATTTAACTTTTATTTTTGACTTTTACAAATATTATTCAGATTTTTATTTGGTCTGAAGTTTAACACTGGAATTTCCTTATTTTTTGTTGCAGGTCAAAGAAATTAATCAAATGATGAGTCAGGAATTGGGTTTCCCTGATGCTGCCCTTTCTTTCTCGCGTAATTACAAAGTATGTATTTTAATTAATACTGCAGAAATGATATTACAATTTGAACATTTTTTTTCTTTAATTAAATCTTTAAAATTGTTACTGAATTCTAGATTGACTTGGGAAAATTAAAAAAAAAAAATTTTTTTTTCATGTATTCAATAACAATCACAACTCCAACTTTTTTTTTTTTTCATTGACATTATTGTTGCCATGCTATTAATGTGAAAATCAAGATAACGTTTTGTGAAGTGAAACTTTTTTCCCTGTTCATTAGATTTTGCTATTCTTTTGATATTAAAATATGAAATGATTAATATTAGATTTGTTGATTTGTTTCAGAATTTTTGAAGCTTTGATTTAAGTTTTTTCTTTTTCATTTAATTTCTGTTTGAATTTATTAGGTTTTCCTGTACATTTCTGAAGAAAAACGCATTGAGGGTTGCTGTGTTGCCGAATCAATTACAAAGGTCAGATTTCAAAGCTATTTTCGATTTTTTACATGAATGTGTACCCTCACTTTTTTTAATTTAGAAAAGACTTGTTTTTAATTCTCTCTTCCTGTCCTTTCTCTTCTCTTTTGTCCAGAAATCTGAATTTTGCCAAACTTTGAACAATTAACAATGGGGAGGATAGAGGAGGTAGAAGACCTCGTCAAAAAATTAGTTCCTGTTTACTATTCCTCCCTCGCTTGGTGTCTTTCGCATGCTAATTTTTGGATCACAACATGTTTCAAGTTTTATTGCACACAAAAAACTTTGAATATTCATTTTAAACAAATTTAAAGCAAACATAAAATGAAGATATCACACACACACTAAAAAAAATTAGATTCTACATTTGTCGGTGAAGATATGATATTTCACACCTTGTCAAGAACTTTTATGCTAGCAATGCAACTGATTTCAATAACATGCCAATCATAGTGCTTAAAAAGCTACAACCAGAACTTTTATTCGTACAAAGTTATTCAGTTGTTGCTTAAAGAAAAAATGTTTCTCATCAACTTAAGAAACTTAATTAGTTTACCTAGTATTCAAAATTACTGTGTATTCTGCATCTCGATACAGACCAATCGGTCTACTGTGTGCCATGAGTAAGTTGTTTGAATCTTTGATATATCAAGAAATTATCAACAACCTCAGTAGAAACAATTTACTTGGTTATAAGCAATAGGGATTTCTTCATGCAAGATGAACAGCTGATGTACTGACTGTAATATCACATGATCAGTAAATCTATTCGATAACTCATAAAAAATCAAAGACATTTGATAAGGTTTCGCATAAATCTTGACAAGCTTGCTAGTTATGTAATGTCTTCTCGATCATCAGATCTTTTTGACGTTTATGTAGATGACACAACCATCTATGGCAACACTTTGAAGAGCAGCAATGATCTAGATCTTTCTGAAGGTCGATATGCTGGTTAAATAAAGCAAGCAAGCAACCAAAATCTTTCTAATTCTCTTTTAACGTGACTAGCTATTTTTATTCTGGGCTCCCCAAATCAAGAGATTAGACCATTCCTGTAATGACCTTGTCCCTGTTGATTTTGCGATGGCAGTTTAGTTCTGTGCAGTTCTAGGAGATCCACTCTTCCAGGCTTTGCTTTCTCTGTTTGATAAGAGGTTAGTTTATTGCTAATCGCCTGAGGTGCCCTCATTGGAAAATGCAGAGGCTCCCCAGGCACTTTTTGTAGGTCAGAGTGTCCCTTCTCAGGGACGTTGACTTTTTAATCCCACTTTCTAACCCTGGTGTCTAAGTTCTTGCAGTGGGAGAGAACTAAATACCTTCTAATTCTCTCGTCTGATCATGTCATGCAATGTGTAAAAAGGTTGCTTCTCTCCTTTCACCGCTAACACTGATCCTTACTTTACTCTAATTGAAATGTATGGCTTTCTCATTGAGGGAAGTCCTTTGCTTTGATAATCTTCTCTGACTAATCTCCAATCCATCCAGACCTGGAATAAAACTTGCATCAAATGTGTTGCTAATGTTATTGAAAGAAAAGGTGAATTAGTCTACCACTCTGGGAAGGATGTTATTCCTGATGCAATCTTCTATCTGTAAAGCATCGAATATGATAAAGTACTGTTGACACATCTGTGGAGGTGCTGCTCGGAGCACCTGTTCCTACCTTGACAGACTTCAAAATCTTCTGTGAAAACTTTTTTAAAATGAGAAAAAAAGAAATACAAAGTCTTAACACAAAGGAAAGATTTCATGAAGATCACCTTGTAAGTAAGAATAAGCTAATTTTCAAGGAAATTTAATAAAGAACATTTGTGAGATGTAGCCTAGTGTTAGCATCTCCAGAGTTTGGAACATTCTCGGCACTTTAAATACCAAAACTTATCGTCGTAAGTTATCTGATGATGAACATTAAATAAGATTTAACTTTCTCTTTCTCCCTCTGTATACCTAAAACTAGTAATAGGATGATTCTGATATTTTTTCCCGATTCCGATACAATTACTGATTCTGATTTAAAAAAAAAAAAAAAATGTTAGGGGAACAAATTAGTGTAAAAAAAAAAAAAAAAAATGTGCGTATAATTTCACAAACATAAAATGCACTTGAGTAAATTTTAGTTTTACTGATTGTTTAAAATCGATAATCATTTCATTATTATTACAAGCTACAGTAAAATTAAGTTCTGAACAAAAGCAAGCAAATAAAAACAACTAAAAGAATCGTTTTCAGTACTGGAAAATAAGAACAATTTTTCCGATTTTGATACCTCAAAAAGTGTTCATTTCGATTAATTGTCCCAACACTACCTAAAATGAAATGAAACTTCCATGAGCAGTTTCTGTAGAACACAATAGCATGAGATGCTTCCCAGCTGATGATTGTTTTCAAGTTAACAAATTTTTGTGCCGTCCTCTTCATCCAATTCTACCTAATTTTAACCATGTTACCCAGTCATTGCGGTCTCACTCTCCATCTGACAAACTAATTCACCCATTACCACATGTGGCTTAATAAATGGTGACAATTTAAATTTGAAAAAAAAAAAAAAATGGTGCTTATTTAGAAATACTTAATGAAGAAAAAAATACAGAAAATTTTTTATGATGTACTTGTCACAGAATTTAAAAAAAATCACGTAAATTGATCTTTTTTTTTTTTTTTTTTTTTTTTTTTTTTTTTTTTTTTTAAACAAAGAAAATCAAAAATTTACAATTTCTTTGTAATTTTAAAAAGTTTTTAAGTAGTTTGAATACTAGCAAAATCCTGATAGTCAAATTGAATTATAAAATAAAAATGGTAGCTCCCTGACCCTGGCTCACTTCCTAGATTTTCTTAGTAGAAAAAAAAAAGAAAAACTTTTAAATTCATGTAATGTTTGGAATATGACATCTTGGTTCTGTGCCAAGATAAAAAAATTTCTGTATTTTCTTTTTCTTTTTTTCTTTTATTTTTATTTTTTTAATTCTAAACAAGCACTAAAAAAATAAATGATATAAAACTTTCACGAATCTGATTATGAGTACTGATCAGATCTTTGTGATGAATTAAAATATCCATGATATACTATGCTCTTAGCTGTTCCTACCTCTTTTATCCAGAAGTTTTTTTACTTTATTTTTTACTACTGTTTTAAAGGTGAAATTTGGTTATGGTGTTTTGTAATTACCATGAAAAAAAGTGGAAATAGCTTAAAATATTTCAATATTGGAATACATAGAAAGAGCTTGATGAGCTAAGAAAGACTTTTTAAATTTTAAAAATCTGATTAAAATCAAGGAGGTTATGACTATTTTTGTGCCTCACACGTTTGAATATTTTCCCCTCTTTAAGACCATATGCGTTTCGTCACATTTTTTACACTACTTTTTCAATAAAACTGTCATATCTTTGTTAAAACACAAGACTAAGCAATGAAATTTACCATATAAATGTATTTTTGTACAAGGAATCAGAATATTCAACTGAAAATCTCGAAAAGTTCATGGTTTCCAAATAATCTGCAGTAAATGTGCATAAATATGCTGCAATTCCTTAAAAATGGCATGTATCCATAAACAGAAAAGAAGTTGGAGAACTCAAAGTTGAATTGTAATGTGCTTTATGTACAAAAAACTTAAATCTAAACATAGGACCATTTAAAAATGAATATATTGCAATATTTTTTTGGTATTATTGTAGATTAACACCTTCTGTTTAACCCCAGCCCACCCCTTCTGACCACCCCTCCAAAATGTGATTCTACCTTTTTAGGCAATTATGTTTGAAATGCCATGAAAAACTTTAATGAAAGATAAACAAATTATTTTAGAATTTAATGTAAAATAATCCCCCATTACAGGTCATTCTAGCGTTTTAGGGCAGTTAACTGTTTTTTTTTTTTATGGGAGATAAATCCTGTATGCTTTTTTTTTTTTTTAGCCGATTATGTGTGGTTTTAAGAGGGTTTTTATGCAATGAGAATATTGGGAGAGTTGCCATTTGGACTTTGAATTAATTGTAGGGCTAATGAAAATTATGTGTGAACATACTGAAGACTTGACAGAAACAAAAACAAAGGGGAGGGTCACAAAAATTTAATGTAAAATAATTCACTATTTCCAGGCCATTCTAGCATTTTAGGACAGTTAACCAATTTATTTTTTATGGGAGATAAATCATGTGCATTTTTAGGCACTTGATGAGGAGTGTGGACCCTGCACAAACATTTGCTTTCCAAGAACCGCTCCCTTAGCAGGCATGCACAGAAGGTTTTCAGTGGTCTATTTAGCCATTGAATTATGTCAAGTACAAATTGGAATCAACAGCTAATTTATATCTAAACTAAATTTCTTTAACTTTTTTTTGTGCGCTATTTCATTTCACAACTACATTTCTTTCACTGTTTTGACTTTTTTTCTTTGAGTGAATTTCATTTATACTTTTATTTTGTGCTTGTTTTTATTTTATTTGTTCATTTTAAATTTGTTTATTTTGATTCATTCTAAATTTATTTTATTTAGTACGTGTAACAATTCGGAGTTTTTTTTTTTTTTTTTTTTTTTTTTTTTTTTGTGTTCCTGAAAAAGTTTTTCATGGCTAAATAGACCACTGAAAACCTTCTGTGCATGTCTGCTAAGGGAGCGGTCCTTGGAAAGCAAACGTTTGTGCAGGGTCCACACTCCTCATCAAGTACCCATTTTTCTTTAAGGAAGGATCTATTTTTTGTTTGTTTTAGATGCTTACAGAGGTATTTTGGTGGGAGGGGGGCTTGCCACTCGAACTAGACAAAATACTGTTAGAAACTCGCTCACATATATTCGGTCAGTTTTTAACAGTATTTTGTATAGTTTTTTATTTTTAACTCCTTTTCTCCAACTTACCATGGCAAAGAGTCTGGTACCGTTTTTAATTTTCCAATACATCCGTAAACACTGTTTTTCGAGCTGAATAAACATGCTACATTAAATAAAAACACTAAAAAAATATCCAGTTAGCAAGAAAAGTAACTTATCTTGCCTTTGATAACATTTGTTTATGCATTTGTTTTGTGACAACTTTTTCAAATCTTTGTGTATAGTAATACAAACGAGATTTTGATGCTTATTTTGATTTTTAAAAAACATTTTGGGCTGTTCGCAGGAAAACATTGTTTGAATTCGCTGTTCAAAACTAATGCAATAAATAAAAGTGCATGCAAGCTATATATCTACAAAAGTTTATTTTGTTTTTGTAACCATGTTTTTAAATTTGACTAGAAATGTGAGAAATTGCAACAGATTCATAATGCCGAATTGGTTGGGATTGTTTTATATATTCTGAAAACTGAATAGTTCTAAACTAATGTTATTCTGATAACAAAATAGCTCTAATTAAACATGTAAGAACGTTTCTATTCATATTTTCATTTTTTTTTTTTTTTTTTTTTTTTCTTACAAAAAGTTAGTGAAAACGCCATTTTATGACGTTCACATTTTTATCACTTTATTTGCTTAAAACTTTTAAAATATATAATGTACATTCATATTTATTAATTCAGTAATTTGAAGACTTGAAGTGCTTTGGTTTAAAAAATATGGCTATTTTAGTAGAACTACCTTGAAATCTGTGATTATCCATAGTGTTTTATCGTCCATGTGTATTAATAATTAAATTATTGTTAGAAAACTATAACACATATTTTGTTTTGATTTTTAAACTTATTTGGATGCAAATAATTTCCAAAACTTTCAATTATTTGCTAAAAATTTTAAAGCCAGAAATAACTTGCTATTCAACAATTTAAATGTATCCAAATTTCCAAGTTGTTGACTCATTATATTAATTATTCATGTTAAATGTCTATTGTATGCAAATTGAGACATTTGGTGTGATAAATATTCTACATCCAGTCTGATTTTTTTTTTTTATTTTAACCCATATTCAAAAAAACAATTTCAACATTAGAAATTTTCCAGCTTTCAAAGAATTTTTTTTATTTTTAGGGCTATCGTGTAATTCCGAATAGTTCAACAACTGTGTGTGGTGGTCGTCGCCCTTGGTGCTGTGAAATGGAACCAGAACCTGCTGCTATTGGAATTAGCAAGATATGGGTGTATGGCCCAAGTAGGAGAACAGGAATTGCTAGCAAGATGCTTGATTGTGTTCGGTTTGTAAAAAAAAATTTTTCTTAAAAAAAAAAAAAGAAGAAAAAAAAAAAAGGAAAATCTCATTTTCCTTTTTATATTTTTATTTGTTGTGATGTGTGATTTGTAATCTCCCATTACTTAATGTTAAAATGTGTTGAATTTTGTGTGCATCTCTCTCTCTCTCTCTCCCTTCATATGACAGATATTAGATATTGGTGTTGACATTATGAATTATTTAATGACAACAAAATGAAACTTATAATTTCCTTTATAAAGATGGTAGGCTTATATACAATATCTACAAATCCAATAAACCAAATAAACTACTATGTGAATTAAATTTATCAACTGACATGACAAAACAACAACACAACTAGTTGAAGACCCCCCCCCCCCAGCACTGTACACTAGGAGATAGCTTTGCATGCCTTCCTGCAGTGACATAGTCTGTTAATACATTGTTGTTGACATTGTATTGTAGAGAACCTACTGTTGATTTTATACAATAATTTTTATATAATGGCTTGAGTTAAAGTTTTTCATAAAAATCTGCCCAGTCATTTTGGGATCCATAGGAACAAATTTGCCTTTTTGTATATAGATAGATTCATTTATGTATTCTGGTTAAACTAATATTTGTCTTAGTTTTTCTGTTCATCCGTTTCACTTTTCTAAGAAACAACTTGGCTGAAATTTTGTATGGATCTTTGATGTAATGCAATGACTAAGTATTATGGTATCTGTTCAATGCCCAGCTAAGGATTAATATAATTAGTATTTAATGTAAAAATGAGCCGTGATTTAACTATAGTGAATTGTCAATTTGATATAAATCATTTTAAGTCACTGTGCTATAACTTTTGTCTGTTTTTAACGGGCGAAAAAGTTTTACTTTTTCATATATTAACTCCTGTTTCCTACACAAAATTTTAAAAATAAACGCTTGCTGAATTTTTTATTTTTTTTTTCATATAAGTGTGTGTGTCTCTGTAAGAAGACTATTTCTTGGTTTGTAAAATATTCATCACCTCCTTATCCTATTTCATTTTCTTTCTTGACAACATGTCAATTTCAGCCAAAGTGTTTTTATTAAGAGATAAGAAAAAGATGGTGATAGGTTTTTTGTTTTTTATTCATTTATTTATTTTTTTGATAATGTTAAATTCTCGTTTTTATAGACATTAGAAAAAAATTTCTTTCTTTAAAAACTAAACATCTTAAATTTAACCCTGATTAAAATTTCTTTGAATTAAAACTGAATTTGCAACACTTATTGGTTCATTTCACTGAGAAAAATTTATTAAAAAATGTCACTGAATAAAAAGATCAAATTGTTTGTCAACAAACAATCGCACTTCAAATTGACTTGTGAGTCCTAGCAACCCACTTTATTGAAAGGGGGGGGCGATTATAATTGATAATACAGAATGTCTGTTATTTTAGAATATCTTTTTTAGAAAGCAATTTGCATAAAGTATGTTAATTTTTATTTTAATAAATATTTTTTTTATCTGTATTTTATTCACGATAAAAGAATTTTGTATGTTAATCTACTTTGGCAACTATTTAGGCCGATTTCTGATACATGTTTTTAGGAAAAATATGTCCCTTTAGTGTACTTTAATCCTTTATGACCTGGTTGAACTAATTTGTTCAGTCATCAATAAATGAATATAATGGCATAAACAAAGTGGGAATTGATTGAAACACGCCTTGTACATATTACTTCAATATCTAGGTAGATGTCAGATACCTTCAGATTGCAACTATCCATTGCTAACATTCGGTATGCTGCCATCTAAAATTAACAATAAATATTTTTTTAATCATCTACATGATTCAGGTCATAAAGGGTTAAATATCAGGGTGACCAATAAAAACGGGCCCCACTTCTAATTAGGCCCTGTTTCTTAGTGTTCTATTCAAATGAAATGAAACTTTGGTCATAACTAGTTTATTATATTCAAAACATCACATCAAAACACTAGGGTCTTTGGCCTTTTTTTCTCCGTTCTACAGCATATGTTCTAGATGGATTCCATTTAGCTCCGTGCATTTCTTGTTACGCAGCACGAAGTTGTCCATGACGTTCTTACAGACCAAATTGGTAATGGCTCTCATCTTCTCCCTGATGGCTTCCTTGAGTTCGATGATGGTTCTGGGTTTCCCTGCGTAGACTCTGTCCTTAAGATAGCCCCAAAGAAAAAAATCTGGGAGGCTTAGGTCCGAGCTATGGGGTGCCCACTCAAAATCAGTCTTGAGACTGATCACTCGGCCTCCGAAATTCTCTTTCAGCCAATCTCGGGACAGGTTTGAGGTGTGAGAACTTGCTCCATCCTGCTGGAACCAGAAATTGCTTATGAGTGATAGGTAGATGGTCTGGAGCTCACTCTTGAAGGTTTTGAGAACCTCCACATACCGCTCCTTGGTGACTGTCACTGCTGCGCCAGATTCTTTTATGAAGATTGGTCCGATGATGCCTCTGGCCGAGATTGCAGCCCACACCGTGCACTTGGGAGAGTGCAAGGGCTTGGTGGCTACTTCATTGGGTCTGGAGGACCCCCAGAAGACATTTGTCTTGGAGTTCACCTTTCTATCAAGATGGAAGTGGGCTTCATCTGAGGTCCAAAGGAGGTTAAGGAAACTTGGTGCCTCCTCGATCTTCTCGACTGCCATAGCCCTCCTCTGCTTCTTGTCTGAGGCTGTAAGGGTCTGCAGTGTCTGTATTCTGTATGGTTAACCCCTGATATCGTTCACCAGCACTCTCCTGCAAGTCTCACGGGACATGCCGAAAGACTGACTTAGCTTACGCACAGAGCGTTTCGGACTCTGCTGGAGAGACTCTCTCACTCTTTCGACCAACTCGGCTGTTCGTTTCTTGGGATGTCCCAAGTGGCTTGGACGATTCTCTCTGGCAGCGTTGAGGTTTTCTACGGTCCCATACTTCTCGAAGTGGTCCACCCAGTTCTGAATTCTGCTTTTGAATGGAGCCTTTTCACATTCGAACTGACGCATGAAACTGTCCTGGGTTTTCTCAAACGAGCCTGTCTTGTAGTAACAGTTAACACAGTGTATTCTTTGTCCCAGCTTCCAACTGGGGTCTTGGTGTACTCGCGGTTGTTGATTCTGCCATGTCCTGTAAAATAACGGCAATTGGTAAATAAATAATGGAGATATCACATAAAGTGTACACGAAGCCCCTTTTGGGGGGGGGGGCTCACCCTGTATGTATATATATTTTTTGATTAGACAGCTTTTAACAGTCATCCATATGAGAAATTGGAGGAATTTTCAATCTCATGATCAGATCTACCATCACCTACTTTAACCAAGAACTTTTTTAACTATTTTATCGTAGCATAGTTATTTTGTATTTTCCAATCTGGCTATGATCTATTCTACATTTCTTACCTAAATATAAAACATTTCCTCTAACTACATAATTTCCTCCTCAAACTCCACATAATTTTCTGTGGGGTGTTTTCATAGTCTATGGGAGTAGCCATTTACCAGATTAGCAGATACCATTCAGCAAAATTATCCCTACATAAACAATACTGTTTCATTTTTTTTTAACTGTTATATTTTTTAGCATCTTCACTTTCGTAAGACATTTTTAACTTAATATTTTTTTGGATGTTTTATAAACTATTGATGACTTACAAATTAAAAAAAAATTTAATTTCTTTCCCTAATTCTATATACTTTAATCTTCATATATAATGTATTCTAGCATTTCAAATGTTTTAAATTAACCTTTTTGACAAAATATATATCTATGTGATATTACTTAGTTTGAATCTGGCAGTTTGACAACAAAGATAGTGTTCCGTTTGTTTGGCCTTTTGGCTAAGAACAAAGTATAGTATCTGTTCTGATACTACACTTCATTTTTTTCTGTCTTTGGTCAGTGGATGAGAACTCTTTCTAGACTGAGACCATTTTTATTTTAGTTCTTATTCAAAGTGCCCCTTTTTGGGGAGCTGGACTTTCTCCACATTAAAAACCGACCTTTTATCTAACTCTACCATCATGGGGAGACTAGTAAATAGGAACATGCAGTGATTCAGAATATTTTAATCTATAATTCTGTCATTCTGTTTACAAAAATGTTAGTGTTTGTAACTGCAGAGCAAATCAAACACGAATCTGTTACGATCTGTGTTGATATGCACTAATAATAATTGCTGTTACAGCGATCTAGTTTTAATACTAGTCATTTATGTTGAATATGAGATTATTCAAATTTTTTTCTCTAAATTTTAATTTCTTAGATATAAAAATTAAAAAAAAATTTTAATCCCAGATATAAAGAAAAAAAAATATTTGAAATATCTAGATGTTAAGACTTTCCAATGATGATTATTTGAAATGTATATTTGATATGCTGCCATTTTTTTCCATTTTGGTGCATATGAAAATCAACCCAACATTTATTGGAAAAAGGGTTTCATTATACATTTCCAAAAAAGATTTTTTAAACTGAAATGGATAAGAAAGCTGTATTAATTTAAATAGGATGCATAACCATTTCAAAAAAAGCTAAGAATTTAAAAAAAAAAAAAAGTTACAAGTAATGATCCTATTTAACTATCCATAGTTCAATGAATACATTAAAACCATTCTATGACAAACTTTTTTTTTCTCCGCAGAAATTTCTTGATATTTAATACAAATTCATTGTGTAGCAGAAACCACTTATTTTACAAATGTATTATTTTTATTTTTCAGTTATTGGTTTGAATATGGTATTCCTGTTGAACGAAACCAGTTGGCTTTTTCTGACCCGACCCCTGATGGAATGCAAATGGCCACCAAATATACAGGAAGCCCAGCTTTCTTGGTTTACAAATGCAGACTAAAATAAGTTACAAAAAAAAAAAAAAAAAAAAAAAAGACTTATTGAAAGTCTTCCCTCTCACAGGGATTATGTTAAATACACAGCGAGTCTGAAGAAATCTGTTATCAAAACAGTTTTAGTTTGAAGTATTCTGACTGTTCTTATGAAGGATGTCACCTCCGCCCCTTTTCATGTGCATCGTGTCAAATTTGAAAATCTTTATAAAATTTCAAACTGAACCCTTTATTTCTATCGTTGAGGTATATTGCTCCTGTCAGTCATGGTCAGGTAGAAATTAGAGTATTGGACTCGTGTGCAACAGATAGTGCTCAGCAGTAGTTTTCTGGTCGCTGAAGGTTCCATTCTTAGTGGAGGCGATATTAAGAAACTTCAATGAGACTAGTCTCCTCTCCAAAATTTCAAAACCTAAAACATTTTTAGGACAAAAAAAAAAAATTAAAAAAAAAGGTACTTGTGTAGAATTTGAACCAAATGTAACTAACTGGCCACTGGGCTTTGCTCTAACCCGACGTCAACTGCCAGCGTCAAAGCATAACACTACTCGAGCAAAAATACTGAAGAAAACATTTAAATATAATAAAATCACCAGAAAAAATATATAGCGAAAAAGAAACAATGACCTACTGTCACAATTTCTGTTTTATTCTTGTAACAATTCTTTTAAGTGAAAAAAATAAACAAGTATATGTATATATATATTTGTGTGTGTGTGTGTGTGCGTATATATATATATATATATTTATGTATGTCAAACAAAATTGAACAAAACTAATAAGAAAGCCTTTTGTTTTTCATATACGTTTTAACAAAGGATTTTTGTTTTTTAAAGAAAAGCACTTTTATGTGTTTTTCATGTATTTTTATTTATTTTATTTATTTATTTATTTTTTGCACTTTTTTTTAATTATTGTAACTAATGTAAAGTAAACTTAAAAAAAAGTTTTATTTTATTTTCATCAGCATTTTTTTTTTCCTGTTGGGTGGAACTGGGCAACCAATTTTTTAAAATTAAATAGACAGCTGGAATATTCCCTTAGGATTAGGTAGACTTTTGTACGGTCACATCAGACAATGTCAAAGTGGGATGAGAAGAGATAGCAGATGTGGAAGAAACTTTGTCAACCCAAGATGGAGACAAAAGGATCATTACCAAATTTCTGTCTCCACATAAACTCAAAGATAACTGTTGGGAAGCTCCCGGCTGGTTCCGTTGATATTTTTTTTTTTTTTTTTTTTTCTTCCCAATATTTTCCTCAAAGATCGTCTGCTTCTTTGCTGTGCATTGATCAGTGTCTTATGTCAGATAAGTCAAATCCGAGCGCAAGACGTGTTCTGAGCAAAGCCGACCGAATGGTTAGTTATGTCTGGTTCAAATTCTGCACAAGTACCAAAAAAAATTTGATGTCAAATGTTTTTATTTGAACTAAAATGTTTTGAGTACCTTATTATTAGGGCTATGACAACAGCATATTCTGTTTATTGTTTTGACTCCAGAGTATATATCCGACACAGTTAATCAACTGAGAACCACATCACTCTATATAAGAGATCAATCGATATATACTCAAGGGTCAAAATAATGAAAAGAATATGCTTCTGTTGTAGCCCTACTAATTACTTCCAACTCGCTCTTTCTAACAATTCTTTTTAATATATTTGAATTATGTAAAGCAACATAATAAACTATCCTTATTCTTTTTTTTTTCTTTCTGTTATTTCCAATTTATATATTTGCCATATTGCATTTCAGTTTGTAAAAGGAAGTTTGTATTCTTGTCCAGAATTCCCCCATATTAAAAAAAGTAAAGAAAAATCTGTATGATGCAATGAAACAAAAATATTATTTTCCACAAATTACATAAGTTGATAAAGTTTTATTTTTATTTTTTTTAAAGAAAATCATTTTTAACTGATTAATGGGGATCCATAGACATTACAACATAAATCTAGTAAAGATGAAAAGGTCACCTGGCGTTGCCTGATCATAAGATGTGCTTATTTTAATATATGTAGATTTTGTATTCATTATTATAGTCAATTCTCTATTGATTATTATATTTTACATAATATATAGTCATACACCCCGGCCTCTCATGGCATGACCTGATCATAAAATATACGTATATATATTTTAATTCATGCAGATCTCATAATTATAGTGTACCCTATATATAGTGATTTTGAAAGTTGTTTTTGTTTTGTTTTTTTAAATATCACTTGATTGCTATTAGCTACAAGTATGGCATAGACACTTTGACAAACCGGTTCTCATCAGATCACCAAAGTTAAGCAACATTGAGCCTGGCCAGTACCAAATGGGTGACCATTTGGGAAGGCTAGGCGCTGTATGTACCTTCTGGGAAGGGTGGGCGTTGGGCCAGCACCCTCACCCTGTAAAAAGAACTCCTCGCTACAAAAGCATCTACAAAGTTGTATATGGCCTATGCCCCTCCAGAGGCTATGGATGGATGGATGGATGGCTATTAGCTACAGTGTGGAACGATAAAATTGTCACAGAAAAGAAAACAACACTACGACTCTATTTTAAAACTTTTATTGAAAAAATCAATTCAGGTAACTTGATTATGTAGTAGAGCTGACATCTATTTCATGTAGCCACCTTCATCTTCAATCACCATCTCAGTACAGGTCCAGAACTGGGAACATACCTTTTCGACAAATGGTAGCATTCAGGCTAGCTTTGATGTTGTGAAAGGTCATGTTGGTGAGGTTCTTGACATCTGACTAAATGAAGTTCAGGTTGAGGGAGGAGGAGGGGACAAAATCATAGCACTCCTTCTGAAGCCAAATCTGGGTCTCTTTGGAGTTGTGGGTCAGCGCTGAGTCCTACTGCCACACCCAGGATCTGCCAGTGCCCACCCGATTGCACCAGGGGATCACCACATGCTTCAGCACATTCAGGTACGCTTTAGTGTTGACATTCAAGACAACTTCAAAGATGTGAGGTGGCATGATGTGCCTCACTTGAAACCATACCAAAGACCATAACCGTGGCCAAAAACTTTGTTTTCATTACCCTGGACACGTCTCTGTTATTCGTGGCAATCCAGCAATGCATTTTGAGGGTGCTAACAATGGTTCTGTTGCCATAACTTGGATCGCTAGAGAGCATGACTTGTACAGTGATGCATCTCCAATCTTCTCGTTGAACATTGTGTCACGTTAAGACATGATACAATACTCCTATTGCTCTTAAACACAATTGGCCAATTCTGCAACAAAAAGAAAGAAAATCGGTTTTCATCAAATGGAACTGAAATCATTTCATCTTTTCTAGGATGACAGCTTTATCGTTTTACCCTGTAGAATCAAAATCAAAACCTAACGCTCCAGCTTTAGTCGTTAAGTTGGAAATGAGGTAATAACGTTAAAAATTTAAGACTGAAAAATTCAGAATTTTAGTATAAAAGATGATTTATTGACTTATCTTGTTTCTTGAAACTTTTCAAAATGGTGGGTGAAACAATTGCTTCTTGGATACTCAAAATTTGATTTTCTTGGTTAAATTGATCATGTGGTTTTATTTTTATGTGATTTTGAGGATATGATATTTTTGTTTCATCACTGGTACATATATTATACAGGTTTTTCTTTATTTTTGTTCTTTAGGAATTCTGGACAAGAACAAAGTTTATTTTTGTTCACAAAAATGATGTAATGTCATGACACATTCAATTGTTTGGTTCAATTTCTCTAATCACTACATTTCTTGCTTTAATCACACATGTATTTGTATCTGCATGTTAAGATTATGGCGGGAAAAAAAGATTCCATTTTTTTAATGGAAAATTCCTTTTTAATATTAAATTTAGGAATTTTAGTTGATGTCAACATGATGTCAGAATCACTTTCTGTTATTGCTATTCATTTTGGATGAATCAAATGATTATTGTTGGCATTTGTTTACCTGATATCTTTCTAGTTAGAATCCTGTCTAGAAAGATATTGGGTACTTAGGGGAGGAATCTGGTGATGGTTACCAACATCCCTAAGTGAAAATCTTTCTCTGGAAAAATGTTGACAAAATAATATAAAGAGTCTGGAGTAAAAGTTTTTTTCTTTTCCTCCAGAATGCCGTTTAAAATCCATGTAAAATTTTTCTCGTAAAAGATAATGCTTTATTGATAGAACCCTGTTTAAAGCAGAAAACGTTTTTTGTAAAAAACTCAATTTTGAAAATTATTTTAAAAACCTATGCAATGGTGTGCATATATTTTTTCAAACAAAACAAAAATTATAGAAATAACCGTGTGTGGAGGGGGGGGGGGTAATCTATAGATTTTTATTTTTTTATTTTACTGATATCTGAAATCAATATTTTTATTTTACTGATATCTGAAATCAATAAATATTTACCATTTTATCATAAGTACCAGCAATGAAAAATTAAGTTTTAAATAAAATAAAACAAAAGAATCATTTTGAAATCGAAAATTAGCACATTCTTCTGAAACTTTTTTATTTTCCGATTAATTCTCTCAAAACTACTTACTACTACAAGACTTCATTCGCAGTAAAGTTTTTTTTCATAAAAGATAATGCTTTATTGATCGAAACCTGTTAAAAGTGAACAGAAAACATTTTTTTAAATAAAATATTCAAATTTGATTGGTTGAACACTTAAATTTTGATTGACAGAATCTAAACTCACCGTAGGAGCTGAACACCTGTTAAATGTTTCTATATAAGTGAAAATCCAAGAGAAGGATCACAGCTTGATGGACCTTTGTCAGTCAAAAGAGAATTACTCAGCCACAAGTGAACAACCTAAGTTAATCCTGACATCGATATGACAGATATAACCCACCCTATCAAGTGTTTGAGAATTAACTATCAACAAAATAAATTGATAAACTAATTAAGAAATATCTCCTTTCCTTCAGATTTGGGTATTTGTGATGGAAATTAAAGAACAAATGAATGAGAAATATCAACACTTAACTTGAAGGCTCATATGAAAACGTTTTTTTTTTTTTTTTTTTTTTTTTGCAACCAAGATCTAGTTATTTTTTTAATTTTCACATTCGCCCCAAACAAGGCATATTGTCACTGAGATGTAAGCAGCTACTGTGGCTTCAGTAAGATGGCTATTCACATCGGATTTAAATTTCTTCATTTTAGTAGTCAGAGAAATTGAGAGGGTATTCCTAAATCTAACAAGAGAAGAAATTGTTATATAATCATTTGTATTGTCTCTCTGTCTGTGGTATGTTTATATACAATATGCGTGATGTGACGTCTAGTGTGTGTGTAGAACAGAACTAACCTCTTTCCTGTCCAATCAGGAAAGAGGTTATTAATTCAGAGGCTCTTTTTTATCATCATCAGACAGTGCTGGAACAAACATTATTTTTCTTTAGCAGAGATCAACACAACGAACTGGTTATATAAAACCATGGTTTATTCTTCAATCAGCTTTTGGTTGTCCCAACCTCAGATCTCTCTGCAACTCTGTCATTACATTCTAACTTAGCTTCAGATCCCCCCCCCCCCCAGGCTATTCTCTAGAAGTCTCAACCTTTCAACTGTCCCAAAATTCAGTCTCTACAAAATCTATGTCCGTTCTTAAGTGATTTCGAGGTCCATATATCTAAATTGTGGCATGATCCCACTTCGATTATTGTTTGGGGGGGGGGGGTTATAAATATTATAATCTAGAGTTAACTTTAAACATTTTCCTTCAAACATTCTACAAACTAATGTAAACTATTTTTTCCCAAACCTAATTTCTAAACAATAACAATTATATTTTGATCTAGCCAAAGCAATCTATGACAAGCTCGAAGTGTTCTATATACCAGTAGAGTAGAAGGCTTTCCAACATCTATAATGAAGGAGTAGGAAGTTGCTGCTGTTTATGGAAGTTGAAGATACATGACTTATAGAAAAAGCACAGGAGGGTCGCATTGCTGCAATGGGACAGGAGGTTAAGTTTGGATGACAGTACTACATCTATTAAATGAGATGCTTTCTTTTTTAAATTGAAGAGAGATTAGTGATTAATGCACCAGCCCCGATGTGACAACAATACTCGATGCATGGGGGAATGGTGGCTTTGTAGAAATATAAGATACTGGTAGATGTAAGTTTTCTAGCGTGGTAGAGATTTCTATGTACTTCGATCCAATTCATGTTGCCTGTGAATCTGAAGGAAGAGATATCGAAGAGTGCTATTAGCTATGGTAATTGATGGTTAAAAGGTTTGCTTTTTTTTTTTTTTTTTTTTTTGTGTGTGATTTTGGAAGGAAAGGAGCTTTGTCTTAGCATTAAATTCATTTACGTCCATACTAATACAGACTAGAAGTCATTTTTGAAGATTTCAGATATTGTCTTGAATAGAAATGCATTTGTTTTACCTAGCATGTCTTATGGTATTGTGTCATCATCAAATATACCTATCTCAGATATGGTTTCATTTGGTAGATCGCTTATGAATATCAAGAATAATAAAGATTCCTTGAGGCACACTTGCATTAATGTAATATGGGTTTGATATGCAAGCATCGGGGATAACCTGGATTTCTTTTTTACAAAAATAATCTGATTATATTTAGTATTCGTCCAGTAATATTATATGACCTTATTTTCATGAAAAGACCTTCATTCCCAGATCCTTTCAAAAGCCTTGAATATATAGAGGGCTACTGCCTTAGCTTCCCCTGCTTTGTCTACTACATAGTCTGTATGTTCAGTCATTAGGATATCTGCAATAGAACAGGCTTACTAAATTCATACTGACGTTCTAAAAGAAGTTTAGTATTTACAAGGTGGTGAACTATTGATTTTGAATCTGATTTTTTTTTTTTTTTTTACATAGGACACCCCACTTATCAAAGCCCAGAGACCACTCGAGGATAAGGTTAAGAGTGTACAGTAGTCAATTCGACAATATAGTAATCATTAGTAATAGAAATTCAGTAAATTTGTTAACTTAAGTGGAACGGCTCATCAAGAACTTGTTTACGTTGGACTTAAAGACAATCATATTGTAGTCAGCTAGAAAGCAGGAAAATGGAAGACAGTTCCACAGGCGTGCACTTCTTAGAAAGAAGATTTGTTCATGGAATCTACATTTAGGCTTAGGCACAGGTAAAAAGTGGGGGAATTATTGATAGTGTTTTCAGCTAGACGAGTGTTTCTTGTGAAAGTTTGGCGAGTAGAGATCATAGATTAAAGCTCAGTCGAGCACTTGCCATGAAAATAACGATAAAGCAGAGACAAACTCGCAACATCTTTTCTGTGAGAAAGAGGTTGCAGGGAAAAGAAAAGGACATCTCCTATGAGGCTACAAAGTCTATTTTGAACTCTATTAAGGCAGGACAAGTCCTTTCTAGCAGCTCTTGCCCAGATGTGGCAACAGTACTCCATCTTTGGATGTACTTGGCTCATATAGATAGAATTGTATCAGCAGTGAGATATCTACTGGATCGATAGAAGGATCCCACCATTTTTCCAGTGGCCTTGGCAACAGATTTGATGTACGTGTTCCATTTCAGATCAGGAGTAAAGGTCAAGCCCAGAAGCTTGTCAAAACATGGAGCCTCCCCAAGACGAGAGCCATTCATTTCAACTGATGCCAGATGGGGGTCAGAGCATTAATGATGTAAAGATATAAGCTTGGTTTTAGATGCATCAAAAGTAACCAGGCATTCCTTTCCTCATTGTACCACGTGCTCAAGATCAGAGGAGAGAGAACTTGGTCGTTTACTGTCTTAGATATGTTACCATAGATGGTAGTGTCATCAGCATAAGGATATGATTTGGAAGATTATTAATGTAGATCAGGAAAAGAGTTGGGCCCAGGATGGACCCCTGAGGGACACCAGCATTAATACTGTGAGCTTCTGATTTTTGCCCATCAACTAATACTATTATGAACCTGTCAGAAAGAAATGATTTAATAATTGAAAAGACATTTCCAGCTATACCATAGCTAGAGATCTTGTGAAGTAAACTTTCATGCCATACCCTATCAAAGGTCTTAAATGTGTCAAGAGCAATTGCCCTAGAAAGGTTGCCTCCGTTGAGAGATTTGCTAATCCTATGAGATATAACTGTAAGCACATCTGCTGTAGATCTAGCAGAACGGAAACCATATTGTGTGTCACTAAGAAGGTTATTTTTGCTGAGATGTTTGATTACTTCTCTATTTAACAGATTCCAGCAATTTACTCATGACACACAGGAGACTTATTAGCCTGTACTGAGAGGGAGGATGAGCGATCACCTGAATTCTTAAATATAGGGCATACTAATGGGATTTTCCAGGGTGGTGGGAAGCAATTTTCCTTAAGACAACGTTTTAACAGTTTTGTAAGTATGGGTGCTAGTTCTGGTTGAAGTTTTTTGAGTACTATAATTGGAATACGGTCAGGGCCAGTTGCTTTACTGGAATCAAGGTTTTTGATTAGCTTGGCAACATCACATACAGATAGTTGTATATCACAGCATGTTTTCTGATACAGGAGGAAATATTGGGGGTTGGCGGCCTTGATCGCAAAGAGTAGAATTAGCTGCAAAGTTCTTGACAAAGAGTTGGTCTTTGTCAGATGCTGACTAGTAACTCAGGTTCATTGATGATAGTTGGGATAGAGCACACGCTTCTGTTCAGGATCCTGTTTGCTATTTGCCAAAACTGGTGGGAACCAAGCCGCTGCTCAGCTACTTTGGACTTGACGGACTGAACATACACTTCTCTTGCGTTCTTTATTACTTTTTTACAGTGGTTGCTGGCAGTCCTGAAAGCGGCTTTAGTCTCAATACATCTATTACGTTGGAAGAAATGGAAAAAGTGATTTCTGTGCGCAATGGCAGCAGCACATTCTGAAGAGAACCATGGCTGACTATTTTTGCTGGAACTTTTTCGAGGGTATGGAACGGTCTCTACCTACAATTAACTATTTGGTCAGGCCTGATACTATAAAGGACACATCCTTTTTAAACATAGAACGCAGAGGTAGATCTGATATAAATGTACGGAAGTTATCCCAGTCAGCCATAGTGTATCGATATACTTTATGATGGAGAGGTACGTCTGAGGACTTATTACATTTCGTTTTTATCTTAATTGATACAACAGAGTAGTCGAAAGATCCAAGTTGAGATAGAATGGAAACTTAACATAGTTCAGGGCAAGTTGTGAGAAAAAGGTCTAGAGGACTTGCATACTGACCATCAGTGTCGGGCACACGGGTGGGTTCATGAACAATCTGAGTGAGGTCATAAGCAATGGAGAAATCATGACAGAACCTCCCTTCATCATTGGTCTTGTTTGAGTGGGTTAACCATTCCACATTGTGAACATTGAAGTCTCCACATATGTGAATGTTAGCTGAAGGATAAGCAGATAGGACAAGGTCAATTTTCTCAGATATGCTTTTAAAGATAGTAACTCCGCTGTTGTGGAGGCGATCGAGAGTAAATATAAATGTAGTAGTGTGAGCAAGTGCAATCCGGAACCACACATAAGGTAAGTTAGAATCTTTGGAGATGTCCCTACCACATGGAAACTCATCTTTAATATAGGCATATATTCCATGCCCATGACAATTGTGGGGGTCAGATTTGGAAGTTAAGTTAGAGCATCCTTTAATTACGAACTCATCTATGGAAATGGTCTATCCAATGCCAGTTTCACTTAGAAATAATAGGTCTGGTTTAATCTCCTGTAATTAGGTTTCAACCTCTGGAAAGTTAGAACGTAGACCTCTGATGTTGGAGAAGGAGACATGGTAGTGGGGGTCTACATTGGAAGTTGGAGATCCGGGTTTAATCATGTATTTTTTCTTGAAACTTGTCATGATAGAGTTTTGGGATTCGTGGACTAGGTCAACAGACTTGCTTAGAGCACGACAGAGAGGAAAACTAAGAATATATTAGTGAAGAGAGAAAGGAGGCAGAGGAACAATAATTGAGTGGGCCAGTCCTTTTACCAGAATTCTTCAATGCTGATACTAAAGAGGCAATTTTCCAGTTATCAGTAAAGCAGGACTTGTCAAGGCATTTGTTGAAGAGTTTGGATAGGACAGGAGCTAGTTCAGCAGAGTACTTCATAATTAATATAGAAGGGATATGCTTATCTATTATATAAAAAAATGATCTCGCTTTTTTTAATTTGAAATTCAGCAATGATGAGAAAATTAACTGAACACATCTTATGCAAATATTTTGCACTCAATCTCGTGAGGATGTTTCAGAAAAATGTTTCTGCGTTTTGAATGATTACAAAACATATTACATTTATTCTGAGATTACTATCTCTCCCCAAAACATCTTCTACATAGAGGACAGTAGCCATATTCCCTCTCTTCAAAATATTTACTAACATGCCACCAATTAACACCGGGTTATTATATGACAAAAACAACTGCAGTTAGCTGGTTGCATCATTAACATCTATTTTATATGTTGGCATGTTTTGGGTAAATTTTTTTTGGTTTTTGGGCCAAGATCACAGTGTAGTATCTGTTCTAATGGTACACAAGAGGCAATTTTTATTTTTGTTCCTATTCAGAGTGCCCCTTTTTCAGGAGCTGGATTTTCCCCACATTAAAAACCCACCTTGTGTCTAACTCTGCCCTTGTGGGGAGGCAAGTGAATAGAAACTTTAAGAAATTGATTTTCAAACTAACCTATCTCTGACCAGGTCTTTATTTATCTTTCATGTGCATTTTTATGATTTCCTTTCATGTTTTGCCTGACCTTCCTCTTTGAACTGAACCTGCTACTTCAACTGTTCTACATCTACTAATTCAACAACTCTCATCCATTCTTTCAATGTGGCCATACTATCAAAGTATCCTTTTCTGAACACCTTTCCCTATACTATCCAGATTTAACCTTCCTTTGAGGTCAGTTTTAAGACTCACATTATACATCCATCTAATCATTTCTCTCCAGTAAACGCGTATTCACAACACTCAATGACAAGGTTTCACTTTCAGATGTAATCACACTTCATATGCTTGATAGATTCTTTCATGAACCCACACTGGTAACGCTCTGCTGATTAGTAATAGCAGAAGTTCCCTGAGATTTTTTCATCCATTCCTAATTCTTGCAGTTACACTAGCACCTGTTCCACCCTGTGCTCCAATTGTATCAACAAGGTAAGAAAACTTCTTGGGAACTTAAATAGCTTTGCCATCCAGATATACTTTCTCACGTTGTTTTACATAAATTGATTATTCTACCAACCAATAACTTGACTGCATTTCTTATGTACCGAATGCTTACAAGTAGCACAAAAATTTGGTACTTGTACAGTTTAATGAAGACATCAAAAATGAACATATCGAAAAAAGGTTATATTTTATGTATCTGTTATGGAATGAAGTTATCTAAAAAAATTTTTTTACTTAATTTCATCAAGTAGATTTTTTTTTTGTTTACAGTGAAAAAACAATTTGTTATGATACCAAGCAAAAGGTTCGATTTTTAGGAAGAAAAGTTAGTATTAAAGATGGGGAGGGAGTGTCGGCGCTTTAACTGGAGTTATCTTCCTGTGGCGTGTTCAAAAAATTCAAAGATATCTACCTTCAATGCGCTGTCATAAAAACATGTTTTTCCGCTATAAAAAAAACAAAACTACTCGATCAAATTAAATGAATTTTTTTTTCAGAGATCTTCAGTCCAAAACGAATACGTACAATATAACCATTTTTTGATATTTTCATTTTATAACGCCTTGATTAAACTGTACAAGTGCCAAAAATTTAATTACACCCGACTCATTTTCCATAAACTGAGCAAGGGAACTTTCCTCAACTTTTCAATAGTACAACTGATCATACCTTTTCATTTCTATAGAATCCCCCCAAGTCTTTATATAAGTCATCCATATTTTGTGGCCCTCGTACCATGATGAGGATGATCATAGACACCCCCCTCCCCAATTTTTGAGTAGTCTTGTACCTAATTTTTTTTTGTTTATTTCTGTTTTCTTGTAAACTTTTCAGAGTAAAAAAAAATAAATATAACTCAAATTTTTTTTTGTTCTCTGTTAGTGGAGGAGAAATCCTTCACAACAGACAATTTTTATTTTTGTTCCTTTTCTCCACATTAAAAAACGACCCTGGCGTCTAACTCTGCCCTCATGGGGAGGCAAAGTAAATAGTAACATGTCAGTCGTCCATTGTTCCACAGGTTAGCATTTAATCATCAGAATATTACATCTCTTCCGCATACCTGTATAACACTATCTCGACAATGCGTCTAATACACAAATATTAACTTTTTTCACTAGTGTAACATCTATTATTTTTTTTATACGCTGGACTTCTAGTTTTGCGTGGAATGACTCTTTGTTGCAATGTTAATTGGACTGACAAACAATTTTAGATCAGCTGAATGGGTGAGCCAATCATGGCCAGTGCAATGTACATGCACACGAGTATGTTTGCACTAGATCAGCATGCAATATCTCTTCTAGACAACCCGTACGGAATTCTTTTATGCATGTGTTACATAGGAATATGTTATATAAAGTTCTTCATTTAGGGGCGCCATTTAAATCATTGAGGGCACTTTTTACATTTGGGTGTATAACATCAAATAAGATTCTGTGTGCGTATGATTGTCTCTAATATAAATGGTTGTGTGTTTGATTATCATAAAGGGAATCGTGTGTGTGACATGTAATTTCTGAACCTACCTCTGCTTCTTCAAAACGGACCATCTGGAAATTTCTCATCCTGGAGGGAGACTTGATACCTGTTTGACGAAGATTTACCACTCCAAGACGATGAATGTGTTTTATAGTTTTTTATTTCACTTTCCTCAGAGGTCCTGCAGCAGGTGGAAGTGAAATCTGCTTGTGTGGGTTCTTCTTCACACACGTCAGCGTTCGTCTCCCCCCTCCCCAGTTAAGAGGGGGAGACAACGGAAAAAACGTCCGTCTTCTTCAAAGCTCAAATCAAATCTCACCGATCTGCTGATCACGTCATACATACGTAATTTGGTCAGCTGACCTTCGGTTCTGGTAAATGTGTCTACCTCCACATTTACTCACCTCTCTCTCTCTCTCTCTCTCTCTCTCTCTCTCTCTGTAACACATGTAACAAAAGATTGTTGCATGTAACAAAAGATTGTTGCAAACATTAAACTTCCTTCTACCGTCTAAAGCGTTCATACCTCTATAAAGCCACCATTTGCTCAAATGTGTGTCAACAACTAGCCTCTCCCTCTTCGACAGGGTGTAAAAAATGTCTCTACCTAATGGGTCCGATGCTGCCTACCCAACTCGAGCCCAATGCTGCGATGTTGCATCCCTATTTTTTTTTTTTTACAAAGGAGTCACCACTTATTAAGATCCAAAGGCCACTTGAGGATAAGGGTTAATGAGTGTGCAGTACTCAATGGGACAATAGCGTAATAATCGTTAATAGTGGAAATTTGGTAAATTGGATTAATTAAAGGGATTGTTCATCAAAAACTTGTTTACTGTCTGTCTTTTTACAAGTACTTCTACTGAATGTACTCCAAACTTATTGCACTTGCAGCAAAATCCCACCCTTTCACCATAGAAGTTTCCAGATGCTGCAAAACTTTTTACTCTAATAACTTCTTTTCTCAGACCACTTGCGTTTGGAATTCCCTCTCTGCTCTGTTTTCTTGACAATACCAACATGCAGAAACTTAAATGTAATGTGAACAAACCTCTTGCTGCACAACTCCCCACTTTAGATGCCCCCTGCAAATCTGGTTCTTAATCACAAAATCTCCTTATGTTTCTATGGCAATATGCCTCGTTTGGTATGAATTAAAGTACAAGCAAATAAAATTTGCACAGTGACAGGATAATAAACAACATTCTTGGTTTTAGTATTATTGGATTTTAAGAGAAAAAATATATGAAGGGAAAAAGGAAACTATCTACTCTTATGGGACAAAGTAAAAATTATAGATAGAGAAGAACAGTGGAGAGTAAGATGACTTAAAGAAGCAGCACATATGCTGGGTGACAATCAACTAAGCAGACCTAGTATAGAATTTCACATCATATGGGGACCATTAATTATAAATAGATAACATCTAAATATTAATTTACTTGTCCAACGTCCGGTGTCACAAAAAAAAATCATCATCATCGCAAATATTAATTAATGAGAAACGAATTACCTCCCTTTATAGTCGCTCTTTATCAATTAAAAATTATTAACACTGTTTCCTTTCCAAAAATTTTCCAAACAAAAAACATGGCTGTCTGTTTACAATTTAAAATTAGCTATTTTATTTTATAATTTAAAAAAACGTCATGTTGAGAGAAGACTAAGATTTTTTTATATCATAGATTCTTTTACATATTAAAAAAAACTGTGCAAGTGAATTGACATCTGTTTCTTTATAATTTATATAACAAATTATTCAGAAAAAAAAAACAAAACAATGTGTTGTATGTTGAATTTTCATTGAAAAAAATCTAAATTTTTTAAATCAATTCTTTTTAGATTTAAAAGATTAAAAAAAAAATTTGCCAAAAATAAATTTTTTTTTAATTCGTCATTATTTGTTTTATTTTATTTTTTATTCATTTTATTTATGTGTTTTAAACTTTTTCAACTACCATGGAATTTCTACAGGTTCTGTTAGTATATATAAATAAATATATTATTATAGTAATAAATAGTATTAAAAACGTATATATATAGAAATAATATGTAGTAATAAATAATGATATATTAGAATAATTGATTGTGCATTTAGAAAACAAAATAGGTTTAAGGTTCCTACAAATTCAAACTGGAACTATCTGCAAGGATAAAGTACTTGGTAAAATTCAGTTTTAAAGTTATAATCTTCTGGAGGTTGAAGGTTCAATCCTTAGTGCAGACGACATCCAAAATACATTGCGGACTACTCCTACCCTATCATGGCTGATAAAAACGAGGGCATGCTACCCCCCCCCCCGGATTAAATAAAGGATTCCATTCAAAATTCTGCGCAGATTCTTGAGTTTGGCATAAAGATTTCTAATATTTATTTATTTATTTGCGAACTGTTATCCTCATCTTCATTGTTGATATTTCATGACGTTTCAGCCAACTCATCCTCTGGCTTTCTTCATGTGATTAATCACGATGGGATAAGAATGCTGACTCTCTTAACTGTATCCTCAGTAATTACTGCCTTCCATAATTGTTGTTGTCTCACCATGTTTGGCCAACTAATCCTCTGGCCTGCTTTGGATAAGATTGAAACTGCTATCTTCAGACAATGCTCACCTGGAACCGTAGAGATTCAATGCCTCTATCCACTGTGCCATGAGACCCAAAGGGTGATCAAGGTTGAATTTTTTTTCTTATATATCAAAGTTTTTTTGTTCTTATTTGATCTTCCATCATCGGGTCCGTACTGAATGGTATATTATTTTTATTATTTTGGAACAAAAACTACAAGATAAGGATAAGAGTCCGCAAATAAATGTATAAATTGCTCATCTCAAAAGGATTCCAATAATAAAAATAAAAAGATTTCTGAGTTCAATAAAAAAATATACTTGAAAAAGATTAGAGGTTACATCGACTGAAACGTTGTTAAAATGACACTCAAGATGAGAATAGTAGTCCAAAGAATCGAAATAATACAAAGAAGAAAAAAAAAATTTTGGATTCGACAAATATTTTTCAATATTTTATTGATTTACTTTCAAACATGTCTTTTTTTTTATTAAATTAAAAAAACAACACATGAGGAATTGATTTTTAATAGTTTTTCTGTTTGAAGCCCAATTTTTTTTTTTTTGTAAATGTTAAAGCATTGGAATCCAATGTGGATAGAAATAGTCATTCATATCTTTGCTGAAAGCTTTTTGTAAGATTGACCCGCGTGCAGCAGGGTATCTGTAATGTGTCACTTCTCCATTAGCTAACCAAGCGGCCCACCAGCCAAATGTCCCGACGGTCATTATAGTATGATTACAACTCGCCAACAAAGCCATATCAACCTCTCTTTTATAATTCTCCACAAAATAGATGTTGCTTTCAGTCAGGTATTTTTTTGACCAGGTCATGTCATTTGAACAGACGATATAGAGGATTCGATGATAGCGAGCATTAAAATATTGCATGGCTTTCCGTAAGTAGTCCAAAGAAGCCACGTTATAGCCATAATTCTGGAATTGGCTTTCTAAGAGATCACCTCGTCGTATATGCACAGCAATGAAAGTGAGTGCTTTACTTCCTGTCCGTTTTTCGTGGCTTTTGATAGCATCGTTTAAGATTCTATTAGATTCTGCTTTGATGTGTTCAGGAAATTGAAATATCCGACGCAATTCTTTATCCACATGATTAAAATACTTCCAGGATTGAAAATAGCCTTTGAGTTGATAGCTCCGATCGGCAGGAAATTGGATTGTCTCTGTATTGAACGCTTTTGCCTGCACCTCTGTATGTTTGGAGAGGAACCAGCATGCAACATGGGGCAGCACGACGCCAGATAAGTTAAATAATTGACTCAAGTCGTTTTCTTGATCGATCAAAATGGTCATATTCTTCATACGGGCCATGCCTAAAGCAAATGCATATTCAAACATTAAATTACCAAGGCCGCCTACAAACTCTGGGCAAAGGACATGATCCTCTTGGCGTGCCGTGAACAGGTACGACAGAGTGGACACCACTCCGAGTATGTCGATGACTCGTAAAACAATGATGATAATCACCAGCACCAAAATGATGAGGAAGAATTTGATAGGACGAGCTGAAAGATAAGCAGAAAAGATGTGTTAATTTTAATCCAATACTAATCCACATTTATACACGCATCATTATGAAGATGTCGTTTTAACAATGAAAGTCTCAGAATATAGAAAAGAAAATAACTGTGATTATTAAAAAAAAAATTATATACCATTATTCAGTTTTCTAAATTTTCAAAATTCACGCTAACCATGCAACGCATATCGATTCGCACTTACAACACCAGATGTGTGCCAAAGTGACCAAAGAATGTCCTTAATAAAACAATATTTCAATGTTTTTCTTTTTTGAAGGACATTCTTTGGTCTCTTTTCTTTTTCAAATATTAAGACCTCCACCATCCCTGTTACATCAAACAGTTCATATTTGCTGGTTTGTATTGTGATTATCTTAAAAAATAAATGAATATACAAAGTTAAATAAAATAACGAAACAAATAAAACCTTTCTTTTGTCCAATTTTGTTCATACGTCATGTCAATACAACAGCATTGTTATAGCTTTCTTATACTTCTCCATATATATATATATATATATATATATATATATATATTTATATATATATATATATATATATATATATATATAGCCAGTAGAGTTTAGTTTCCTTGAAGTACATCCAATGAAACAACATGTGTCTACCAAAATAGTGCTCAATGAGTGAACAGAGCAGGTATATTAATTTTATTTATACAAACATTAATGGCTACATATGTGCATACATGTTTCTGTAATCACCCACGTTGGGGGATTACATCTTCAGGCCAAGAATTACCGTCGAAAGTGATATTTCCACCAAATACATTTTCCTATTTCGTTTATCAAGTTAGCATGCAACCTGGGTGGGAGTCATAAAATACGGTAAAAGGATGAGTGAGGTCTTTTGAAGATAATAAACATCTTTTTCTTTCCCTTTCCAAGCTAACTTTTGGTTTTTATGGCATAAGGTACTTGAGAATTTAGTTTTCTTGTCTTGGAGTCTGTAAGTTAAGAACCTTAGCGATGGTCTATATATATATATATATATATATATATATATATATATATATAGCCAGTAGAGTTTAGTTTCCTAGAAGTACATCCAATGAAACAACATGTGTCTACAAAAGAGTGCTCAATGAGTAAACAGAGCAGATATATGAAATTTATTTATACAAACATTGATGGCTACATATGTGCATACATGTTTCTGTAATCACCCGCGTTGGGGGATTACGTCTTCAGGCCAAGAATTATCGTCAAGAACTGATATTTCAAACAAAAACATTTTCTTATTTCGTTTACAAAGTTAGAATGTAACATGGGTGGGGGTTATGAGCGGGGAGAGGACAAGTGAGGTCTTTGAAGATAATAAACATCTTTTTTATTTCCCTTTTTTATATATTCCCTTTTTTTTAAGTTCATCTATCCCATCTTTTGGTTTTTATGGCATAAGGTACTTGAGAATGTAATATTTTTGTCTTGCGGTCTGTAAATTAAAAACATTCACATGGGCATTGAGTACTGACTGGTGCCGTTCAATCCACAAACACACAAGGCCACCATTTGCCCATGCATAGAGTATTGTTGTTATATCTTGACTGGTGTATCTACCACTAGCTTGGATAGGGTAAAAAAAGATAGGTTCCATCACCGCAATGTTGCATCTCTGTCTGTTTTACAAGTATTTTAACGGAATGTGCTCTGATGAACTTGTTGCACTTAAGCCCTTTTGATGTACGTATCTCCGACAAACCCGCTCAGCAACAACATCTCATCCCTTCACTGTTGACGTTCCTAAATGCCAGAAAGCTTTCTACTCTAATAGTTTCTTCCCTCGAACAGCTAGACTTTGGAATTCCCTTCCTGCTGCCTGCTTCCCTGGCTATACTGATACGCAGAAGTTTAAATGTAATGTAAATCAACGTCTTGTTAATCTTTCCTTGGCATGGTTCCAAATAGTTTACATTTAAGTGGCGATATGCCCTGTTTAGGGGTGAACGTGAGTCAGAAAAAAAAAAAGGGTATGGTTGGAAGAAAAGTACAAATGATGGGATTAAATTTATATACTTTTATTCTCAGTTTTGTACTGAGATGTTAGTAGAACTTCCTGTTGGTGGTGCTGCAGAATTGTTGGGTCGTCTGTCGTGATGGTTGGTTAGAGTGTCAGTTAACAATGTTGGCTTACTGGCAGTGCTGCTGAACAGTTGGCTCATCTGTTGGTTAATGCACCAGTTAACAGTGTTTCTATGTAACTGAGGTGATGTTGCATCTGGTCAGGTGTTTTATAACCCTGAGAGGGCTTCTGGTTAGTTCAGGATGACTTGGGGAAGATTTGCGTATGGAAAGAAAAATTATTATTTTATTTTTCAACCAAAACTTGTGCATGGAGGCCATGTTTAGATGACATTTCTATTCATTTGAGAGTCATCCTTTATCCCGTCAACATCCGATTTTAGCTCTTTTATGTATATTGTTTCGCTCTGTAAATTGAGGGAGATAGGCCCTATTTTGTTTTATAACAATCTTGAGAGGAAGTTATGTGAGATTAGTAATGTACAAGATAAGCCCCTTAGAACAGACATAATTTAACTGTTATCACTAGTGACTATCTCAATTAGTCAACTTCTGGGTGGTTGAATGGTGATCACTTACAAAAGCCAAAATCCAGTTAAGAGCAAAAAGTATGCATTAAATCAGTTCCAGTTTTGATTGCCTCTTGATAGAATGCATTATCATGTTCTCATCGTTTCACAAGTGGCCTGCTAGAATGGAACTCCAGGATGCAGCATTTGTTTATCAATAAAAGACAGCTTATCAAACAATTCTTGTTATGTTCCAGGTGACCCTTTTTCTTGTCGAATATTGTATTTCAGTCAGATGCGGCCAAACACAGATTAGGAAGAAAGTCAATATGAAGAATCAACTATTCCCCCACTATCAAACAATCATGAGGTTGCTTGCACGGCAACTGACAAGGCTAATCTGCTTGCCAGTCAGTTTGCCTCTAACTCCACACTGAACTCGGTACACCACTCCCTCCCTGATTTTCCTCTGCGAACAGACGCCACACTAGACGATTTGAAAATCACCCCTTCTCAGGTACATGCTATTATAAAAAACCTAGACACCTCAAAAGCATGTGGACCAGATCTCATCCCGGCTGTGCTATTAAAAAAACGCTGTGCCGAGGTTGCTCCAGTTCTCTCCAAACTTTACAATAAATGCCTTAACGAATCTTGCTTTCCCAACTGCTGGAAAACCGCCTCTGTGGTACCAGTCTTCAAGAATTCTGGTGAAAGAACTGACCCACTAAATTATCGCCCCATTAGCTTCCTCCCGCTTTTCGCCAAAATATTTGAGTCCTTAGTTAATCAAGCCCTAGTCCAGCACCTAACAGCTGCTAAACTCCTGACTGACAAACAATATGGATTCAGGCAAGCCCGTTCAACAGCAGATATCTTAACTGTAGTTTCTGAACCTTTATACCATTCATTGGACAAAACAGGGGAAGGTAGAGCGGTAGCCCTTGATATATCTAAGGCTTTTGACAGGGTATGGCACGATGGTCTTCTAAGGAAAATTAAATCATATGGAATCACTGGAAGAATTCATAATGTAATTAAATCCTTCTTAAGTAATAGAAAAATCAAAGTTGTCCTTGATGGTCGTACATCTAAACAATATGACATAAATGCGGGAGTACCTCAGGGGTCTATCCTTGGACCTCTATTATTCCTAATATTCATAAATGATCACCCTGATAAAATTGTTTCGGAAATGGGTATATTTGCCGATGACACCACTCTCTATAACAGATATGAGGGGAAAACAAATGAACACATATCCAAGAAAATGGCGGAAACATTAGAGGATGACCTCCAATCTGTAGTGGAATGGGGACAAAAATGGATGGTCCCATTCAATGCTGCTAAGACTAAGCGTGTTTCCTTCAATAACTACAAAAACCTTCTCTACCACCAATAGCAATGGCCAAGAACACATTGCCTGAAAGTACTTCTTTTAAACTCCTCGGCCTAATGTTTACAGGGAACATGAACTGGAATAAATACATTGAGAGCATTTCCAAGGCTACTGCAAGGAAGGTTGGCTCCCTCTACCGTGCTAGAAAACTACTTACGCCTGACAGTATCCTATACCTCTATAAGGCAACCATTCACCCATGTATGGAGTACTGTTGTCACATCTGGGCTGGTGCATCTGCTGCTTGTCTCTCGCTCCTGGACAGGGTTCAAAAGAGAGTTGCCAACCTGATAGGTCCTGAACTATCATCTAGGCTTCAGCCTCTGTCCCATCGACGAGATGTTGCATCCCTCTGCCTGTTCTACAAATACTTTAATGGTGAATACTCCGACGAACTGCAAACACTTGTACCTCCTCGACGTAACTACCCCCAACAAACCCGACAAGCTACTAAGTCTCATCCCTTTACAGTAGAGATCCCTAGGTGCAAGAATACCTTTTACTCCAATAGTTTCTTCCCTAGAACTGCGGGTCTTTGGAAGAACTCCCTTCCGGGATTCTGCTTTCCCAACTGCACTGATATGCAGAAGTTCAAGTGTAATGTTAACAAACATTTTTCTACTCATCTCCCTTCATAATGACCCCGCTAATTAAGTCCCTGATAGTAGCCCACTGCTTCAAAGTGGCACTGTGCCTTGTTTGGGGTGAAAATTGAATAAAAAGAAAAAAAAGAAATTTGATAGAGTTAGCTCTGTTTGCCCACATCTGACTGAAATACAACATTCGACAAGAAAAAGGGTCACCTTTTTACATAAATAAGACCAACATTTTCATTAAATAGATATCAACTTTTATTATAGGAAACACTGAAACATAACAAGAATTGTTTAATAAGATGTCTTTTATCGATAAACAAATGCTGCATCCTGGAGTGAATATAATTTTCTAAGAAACTACATATCAAAATTAAAGTAGAAAAGTAACTTTTATTGGCTTCGATAACACTTACATATTTGTTTGTTTCAGACGCTTTTTATCTATTGAAAACCCTTAACAATCGGCAGAACTTTTTGTGTCTTTTATATGGTGGAAAGTCCATTTCCTCAAAAGGAGCACTTTGGATTGGGACAAAAATAAAAATTACTACAGTCTAGAAGGATTTCTCCTTCATTGACGAAGAGAAAAAATATTAAGTAGTTATTTGGAATTTTAACCCATTGTTCTAAGGGAGGTAACTCTATTTTTACTAAAGACAAAAAAAATCCTCTTTTCTTACAATTACTCAGATATTTTGTTTAAGAAATTACAATATCGTTGCATTTTACATATATATATTTTTTTTTACATGGAAGTCACCACTTATCAAGGCCCAGAAGACACTCGGGGATAAGGGTTATTGCGTGTACAGTAATCAATGGGATAGTATCGTAGTAATTGGAGATTTGATAAAGGGTCTTACTTAAGGGGGCGGTTCATCAGGAATTTGTTTATGTTGGACTTGAAGACATCTAAGCTGTAATCAGGTGGGAAACAGGCAGACGGAAGAGAGTTCCATTGGCGTGCACTTCTAAGAAATTAGTTATTAAGGTTCTAAAATTTTGTTACATTATCTTGCTGGTCAGGTACATAACCTCAGAAAGAAGTCACTGAGTTTACATACCTGGGCAGCAATATAAGTTCCACGGAGAGATATATCGAAATTCGCATCTCAAAAGTATGGGCTGCATTGGATAAGCTATGGTCAGTATGGACTTCAAAGCTAACTGACAAACTGAAAAGCAGTTCTTCAGAGCAGTAGTGAAGTCTGTCTCTGTTTATGGTGCTACAACCTGGACACTCATCAAAAGATTGGAAAGAAAGCAACATGGTACGTACACTCGTATCCTATAAACAGTGTTTAATATATCTTGGCAAGATCATCTCAGGAAGCAGCAATTTTATGGCAACCTACCTGCCATATCTACTTCCATCAGAGAGCAATATCTATGATTTGTCGGTCACTGCCAGAGGAGTAAGCAAGAGCTGGTGAGATTGTATTGCTGTGGACTCCACGGCATGGGCGCACAAGAATAGGGCGACCTAGATCCATGTACATCCAGCAAATTGCACATGACGCCAACTGCTATCCTGAAGATCTGAAGCGGCTGATGGAAGACAGGAAAACCTGGTGAGAGAGTCACATTATTCCAGACAAGGAGCTCGACCAGATAGATCGTTAAATCCAAAGTAGCTGAGCAGCGGCTTGGTTCCCACCAGTTTTGGCAAATAGAAAACAGGATCCTAAACAGAAGTGTGCGTTCTATCCCAACCATTATCAATGGACCTGAGGTCATCTCGTCAGCATCAGACAAGGCCAAACTATTTGCCAAGAACTTTGCAGCTAATTCTACCCTATGCGGCGAAGGCCATCAACTCCCTGTATTTCCTCCTATAACAGACATCACGCTATGCAACATACAAATATCTGTGCGTGATGTCACCAAGCTAATCAAGGACCTTAATTCCAGTAAAGCAACTGGCCCTGATGGCATTCCAGTTATAGTGCTGAAAAAGCTTCAACCAGACTTTCCCCTATACTTACAAAACTGTTTAAGTGTTGCCTTAAAGAGAAGTGCTTCCCAACACCCTAGAAAACCTCATCATTATGCCCTGTATTTAAGAATTCAGGTGATAAGTCGTCTCCCTCTCAGTACAGACCAATAAGTTTCCTGTGAGTCATGAGTAAGTTGCTGGAATCCATATTAAATAGAGAAGTAGTCAACCACCTCAGCAGAAATAACCTTCTTAGTGATATACAATATGATTTCCATTCTGCTAGATCTACAGCAGATGTGCTAACGGTTATATCTCATAGGATTAGTGAATCTCTTGACAAAGGTTTCCTTTCTAGGGCAATTGCTCTTAACATATCAAAAGCCTTCGATAAAGTATGGCATAAGGGCCTACTTCACAAGATGTCCAGCTACAGTATAACTGGAAATGTTTTCTTGATCATTAAACCATTTCTCTCTGATAGGCTCATAAGAGTAGTGGTTGATGGGCAGAAATCAGAGGCCTTCAGTATTAATGCTGGAGTCCCTCAGGGGTCAATCCTGGGCCCAACTCTCTTCCTGATCTACATCAATGATCTCCCAAAACACATACTTAAATCATTCGTTGACATCTATGCTGATGACACAACCATCTATGGCAACACATCAAAGGCTGTAAATGACAAAGTTCTCTCTCCTCTGATCTTGAGCGCGTGGTTCAGTGGGGGAAGAGGTGGCTGGTTACTTTTAATGCATCTAAAACAAAACTCCTATTTTTACATCATCAACGCTCTGATCCCCATCTAGCATCAATTGAAATGGATGGCTCTTGACTAGGGGACGCTCCATGATTTGATAAGCTTCTGGGCTTGACCTTTACTCCTGACCTGAAATGGAGCACCTACATCAAGGTCGCTGGAAAAATGGTAGGATCCTTCTACCGCTCCAGAAGATATCTCACTGCTGATGCAATTCTCTATTTATATAAAAGCCAAGTACGTCCAAAGATGGATACTGCTGCCACATCTTGGCAGGAGCTGCTAAAAACAGCCTATTCTGCCTTGACAGAGTACAAAAAAAACTTTGTGGCTTAGTTGGGGGATGCCATCTTCTTTGCCTGCAACCTCTCTACCACAGGAGAGACGTTGCGAGCCTGTCTTTTTTTTAGCGTTACTTCCATGGCAGGTGCTCGTCTGAGCTCCAATCCCTGGTCCCCCTCGTCGATCTTTCACTAAAAACACCCGTCTAGCTGTAACCACTGTCAAAAATTTTCCCCACTCTTTATCTGGGCCAAAACTAAAACGTAGATTCCCTGAGCAAAGCTTCTTTCTTAGAAGTGCATGTCTGTGGAACTCTGTTCCGCCTGCCTGTTTCCCACCTGATTACAACTTGGATGTCTTCAAGTCCAACATAAACAAATTCCTGATGAACTGCCCCCTTAAGTAAGGCACTTTATCAAATCTCAACATTAACGTACTGTACACGCAATCATCTTTATCCCCGAGTGGCTTCCGGGCCTTGGTAAGTGGTGACCACCTTGTAAGAAAAAAAAAAAAAAAATGAAGTTTTTTTCTAACAATTCATAGTAAAATAGTGTTACCTCACTCGTTTCATCTCTTTGTCCACAGAGTCTGCATTTTCTGTTTTCTTGTGTTTTATCAATTCTTGCTTTGATATGGTTGGTTCTTATCGAGCTATCTTGTGCTGCAGTTATTAGAGATTCAGTTTCTCTGTTTATATGTCCTTTTCGCATCCATGTCCAGGTGTTTTCGTTATTCTCATCTTTTGTCATTCTTATGAATCTTCCATGAAGTTGTTTCTCTTCCCACTTCTCTTTTCTCGTTTTGTCATTTGTCTCTCTGTTTTCTGTTTTATTGTTTTTTTCAGTGTCTCTCGCTGCCATAATTATCCTTTCAGTGTTTTACATTATGTATTTTTCTAGTTCATTTTTCGTGTCCTTCACAAAGTCTTCTATACAGATCAGTCCTCTCCCGCCGTCTTTTCTTTTGACGTAGAGCCTGTCAATATCGTCCTTTGGGTGTAGTGCATTATGCATAGTCATGAGTTTCCTGGTTTTCTGACCAAGTTGTCTCAGTTCTTCTTTTGTCCACCCTATGAACAGTCCAGAGTATCTTACTAGTGATACTGCCCATGTATTTATACCTTTTATTAGGTTTCTGCTATATAATTTCGCTTCCAGGAGTTTTCTTGTTCTTCTGAGGTATTCCTTTCCAATTTTCTCTTTTATTTCTGTTGCTCTGATGGTGTCCACTTCCAGAATTCCCAAGTATTTATAGTCGTCTTGTTTCCCTAGTGCCCTCATTTCTATTTGGTTGGGTAGTTTCCAGTTTTCCCTTTCTTATAACTAGTTGTGTGCACTTTTCCATTCCAAATTCCATTTGGATATCTTGGATGAAGATCCTGGTAGTGTTAATTTGTGTCTCTAACTCCTTTTCGGTCCTTGCAAAATGTTTCAGATCATCCATGTACATCAGGTGGTTCATTTTTTCCTCTGTATTGGAAAACTTGTATCCGGCTTAGCACTTTCTCAGAATACCATTCAAGGGCATCATGGCTATGATGAACAGTCATGGTGATAAGGAGTCTCCTTGGAAGATGCCTCTTTGTATGTTAATTTCTGTTATGTGTTGTCCATCAGCTGTCAATTCCAGTCTCCATGTTTTCATTGCATTTTCTATTACATTGGTGATTCCGCTTGGTATTTTATAAATTTTTAGGCATTCTACTATCCATGCTTGGGGGATCCTGTCATACGCTTTTTTGTAGTCGATCCATGCCATGGCTAAATTCTTTCTCCTCCTTTTTACCTCATTTAGGATCTTTTGATCTATATATAGCAGGTCATGTGTTCTTCTTTTTCCTTTTTGGCATCCTTTCTGCTCCTCGGGGATGAGTCCACGGTTATTCAGGGAGTGGTAGATTTGTTCCCTCAGTTGTGCTGTCAGTATCTTCCACATAGTTGGTAAGCATATGATTGGCCTATAGTTACTAGGGACGGTTCTTTTCTCCATGTCCTTCTGTAGCAGTGTAGTTCTACCTTTTGTCATCCAGTCTGGTACGCTTGCTTCCTGTATACATCTTCTCAGGTTTTGGGCTAATCTTTCGTGTAAGGTTGTGCATTTTTTGAACCAGTATGCATGTATCCCATTGTGCCCTGGTGCTCTCCAGTTTTCCATTTTTCCAAAGTTTTCTTTAGGGTTTCCTTGCTGATTTCATTCGCTGTTCCTTCTATTTGTTGTAACTCTTCTTTCATGTCTTTCAGCCATTCGGCATTTCTATTATTATTATTAGTATTATTATTATAATTTTTTTTTCAATTATTATTTAAATTGAAAAGTTTTATCAGTCTTATTTTAATTAAGAATTATTGAAATTATTTACTGTGAGAAATTCCATATTGAATCACCATGTTTCTTTTAGGCCGCTTACACGGTTTGCTAGCCGGTCTGTCATTGGTTTAAATTTGAATGTGTCAGGTGATTTTGATTTGGCACCCTTTTTGTATTCATGCTTATTTTTCAGTCTAAGAAAAAACATGGAATGGGATGGACTCAACCCAGTGGCATCTATGTCGAGAGAGCCAAGGTAATTCCTTCATGGACACCAAACAGTTGGTGAATGAAGGACTCAACTCTACAGTGTCATGGGAAAATCGAGCATAATGCAGAAGTGATCATTCCCCCCTCTCTCTTTTTAAATTCAGTTTGAATATCTATCGGCCATATACCCCCCACACCACCCCATTTCTATCAAGACATGCGACAGCCAAGTATCCATGCGTTTACCCATAAAAAGAAGCGAGATAGACACCCTACCCCCATCCTCTCACCAAGTCATTCGTCAAAAAACATGTGCGAAGGTCACAACGAGAATCCATCCAGACACCCCACCTCGACCCCAAATGAAGCAGCATGCGGGCAAAAGAAGAAGAAAAAAAGAAAAAACATTTTGGCGGGAGTGGTGTGGAAAACGAAAAGGGACTTTTTTAAAAAGAGATGTAGCTGATCACATCGTCAAACGAATGTCGATAATAAAAATGCGACAGACACCAGTCAACATGACTCGCTTGATAGCTTGGAAATTCACTCGATTTAATCCTCATTGCTGGAGCTGAAAAAAGAATACAGAGAAATTATAAAATACCTTGGCTCAAAACCATCAGAAGGAGATATATTCTCGAGTGAAAAGGACGCGTTAAACAGCACCAACGCGACTTACACGGTGAAATGGCGTTTCTCTCAACTGAACCGTATCCCTGGGGCCGAAAAGGGAATTCATCAGAACTGCAAAATCACCTTGGTTCAAAACATGGGAAAGATGCGACCTAACATCGGTGGTTGAGAAAACCAGCAAGAAAGAAATATGATGGAAGACGAGTGAACAAGTGAACTCTGAAGGACGACGACTCGTGTGTCGGCGAAATGGAACTGCCTCACTTTATAACATCAGAATATTGCATTTTGTCGGATACCTAATCATTGGTTGAATCTACGTCTTCACAGATAAGTACTATTCAATACCCCCCCATCTCACAAATGTCGACTTGTTGAACTCAACTGTTTTTATTTTTATTTTGAAATATTTCTACTGCCTCACCATAACTCTATCATTTTCCTTGCGAAAAAAAAAGGGATAAAAAGAAAAGGAAAGAAAAGAGGCTATATTCATTTGAACAATTTTTTTTAATGTTGCCCCCCACCCTTTTTAACCCGTTGGACACTGTCTGCATGTTTTCTCATTATTATTTTTCTTTTAATATTTTGTCTTGATTTTTTCAATTTTTAACGCTCAATAAATGACATGCGTATAATATATATACATTTGTGTTGTTCCGTTATTTATTGCCTGGTATTTCGTCAACCATGAATCTTATATAAGAATATTCCACGATGAAAATACTGTCCAGAACCTGGTTGAGTGCTACTAGGTTGTAACAATTTTACAGCCGGCACGTACACCATTTTTATATTTTTTTATTTTACAATACGTTTCAGGGATAAATTCCTCTTTTCGGATTTTTCAACCGGGACGTATCGTCACAACAGAGACAACCTATTTGCTGCACCTATTCAAACGAAGAAAGACATTCTACTACCGTTCGGCATGTTATTATCTGATTATTGGAACTTATCTTATTTCTTCATGAGTCGTATGGGATTCACTTTATGCGTCATCATTCCTGTCGTGTTCTCTATGTACAACATGGATCCTTCCAAAGGAACAATGAACTAACATTCCAACAAAAGGAATTCTAACTAAAGGCTCCATGCATATGGAAGCAAATTCGGCCACCATTTTGCAAAGGACTTACCAAAACCAAAGAACTTTCATTGCTGTTACATTGTGAATAAAATTTGAGTTTAAAGCTATGGCTTTGTTTGTGGAATTCATTTGCTTCTGCAGGGAGGAAAATTGAGTCGGTAGGAAAGAAATTTCTTACATTATTTGTTTTTTTAAAAGAATTATTGAAAACGCTTTTTGCGTTCTTTAAAAAAAAAATTATTAACAACACTTTTAAAAATATTTTAAAACTATTTTCGGGAATATTATGTATTGAATGTTTTTTTTAAATGATGTTTCAAATTTTGTTATTTTAATTTCAATAATTTTATTTTTATACTTTCCCTGTTCCTCGGGACAAAATTGTGGGTTGTATCTGTTCTGGTGCTATGCATTGCACTTCACCTTTTCTATCCGAGGTCAGTGGAGGAGAAGCCGTTCAACTGAGACAATTCTTATTTTTATTCATATCCAGAGTGCCCCTTTTCCGGGAGCTGGATTTTCTTCACATTAAAAACCGACTTTGTGTCTAACTCTACCCTCGTGGGGAGGCAAGTAAATAAGAACATATATGTATTGTATGAATACAAATATAAAACCTTATTTTAAAAATTCCCCCCAAAAACGTATTTTTATAATTTCATAAACATATTTCTTATAAAATATCAATTTAATTTTGTTATTAAAAGTGGAAATAAAGACTAATTGTGTTATTTTATCTGTCTAATTGTGTTAATGTTTATTGTATTTTTTTTTTCAAATAATGGCCCTTTATTATATTTTATTTCAATAATAGAAGTACTGAAGAACAATAAAAGTGAAGGAACTGATTTGTCTCATCACCGCTTCCGTTAACAACCACACCGGAAGTTAGGAAGTTCGTTAGCTGACTATAACTAAATATTGTAACATCGACCAATGTTCATGCGGGAACGTCAAAATAAACACCGTTTTTTTTTTTTTTTTTTTTTTTAAATATTGAAAGCAGACGATTCTCTTTATTCTAAAATGGTCCGATGAACCGGTTAATTTTGGTTGTGTAAGACAGTGGCGGCCACTGGAGGGATAGTGAGAGGGACGTAAAAAGTGCCATTTAGTAACAATCGGCAAAAATTATTTTCGATTAATTGACCTAGTTAGTTTTTCGGGGTGCTTGTACGTTTCTGTTTGTCTCCTCGCAAGGACAGAGTTACATACAAAGGTCAGATTTTAATGTGGGTAAAATCCCTTCCCCCTCAAAAGAGCACTAAACTGAAACAAAAATAAAAAATTGCCTCAGTCTAGAAATACTTTTGATGCTTGTACAAAGAAAAGCAACAGATCGATTTTAAAAACTAATACTGCAGAAACAGAACATATTTCAACTTATTTTCAAAAACATATTTGAGATTACTTTGAATTTTTGCTTATTGTTCGCAGTTTAATCAAATTACTTTTTTTTTTATTTAAAAAAATTATATTTTTTATATAAATTTACGAAAACAGAACTGGAAATTATTCAAATTTTAATTAAAGTACTGTTTTTGCTGTTTAGCTAAATTGGTACTTATGCACTTGTTGTACCGCGTAAAAATAATCACAATATTATTTAGAAAGCCATTCTTAACATGGAGAGAAGAGGGTATTTTATAATTATTCTGTACTTTTACCTAACAATTTATTAAAATAATTTAAAAACTCCCTTGTTTAACGAGTTATCGCCATTGTTTGATCTGTCGCTTTTCTTTGAACAAACACTAGATTTTCCCCTTCATTGCCGAGAATAGTTAAAATTAAGTGTAATATGAAAACAGATACTACACTTTGCTGTTAGCAAGCCTAAAAAGTCGAATCTCATTTTTATTTGTGTGTGTGGGAGGGGGAGTAGATTAACTGTGCCTAATGTGGTGACTGGACTGACTGGACTGACTGACTCTGATTCTTATGTAAAAATTTTTTTTTAAATTCAAATTTATCCAAAGAAATGAGTAATATATTTTCTTCTGATATAATTTTTTCAATCCGTGTTGAAAACTTGAGGGTGGGGTGGGGGTGGGGATGGGCAAAAAAAAAAAACAATAACAAAAGAATAAAAACAATAACAAAAACAAAAAACAAACAATAAAATCTTTACAATAGATTTTTAGAGACCGTTAAAAGTTCATTTTTACCTGAAAATACACATTTTTTAATGCAAAAAATTATTCTAATGAAATTAAATAAATCTTTAGAGCAAATGAAAAAAATCATAACTTAATTTAACCTGATAATATGCGTCAAAAATGGCTATAATTGAAAAATATATTAAATAAAATTCAAATATATTAAATAAAATTCAACTACACTTTTATTCTAAATCCAAAATATATAATTTTCAGGCCAAAGTTTCGGCGAAAACAAAGCGAAATTGGTGATGTATTTCAAAGGTGCCTATAGTCAAATTGAAACAGCGTCTATTGTTTATAGTTGAATTAAATGTCTTACCAAATCGCAGCATATTGTCAGACGTTTAAAGAGATCTGTTCGAATTGTAGTGTGAGGTTTACATTATGTTGGCAAACCAATGTATCAACAAACTCGTAGGAAATCTCGATAAATATTAAAATGATGGCGACATTATGACATTATGGGAAAGTGTACAAAGTGAAAGAAAAAACAAGAACGAATTTGATAATTACGGAACACCATCGGGGATATAATTGGCCCGTTTTTTTTGTTTTGTTTTGTTTAACGTGAAAAATAAAATGACAAGTCCAATTCTTAAGTTTTGTTTTAATCTAATCTAAATGATTATACATAACCATGATTTACCAAGGTTTTTATTTCTCACCCTTATTTATTTTTTTTTTAGTTGGATATGTCATAAAATCATATCAGGAAGTCATTTACTTCATCTTCTCTTAAAACGTTCTGTCGTGGCCTTCGTAATATATGTCATTATTACAACGGTTACGAATGTGTACGCTTTCAGCATCCCAATATTCTAAAAGATGTCATCCTGTAAGCTTTGTATTAAAAAAAAACACACATTGTAATTGAAGATGTAGTAAACGAACGTTTCATAAAAAACATTCCCGTTTTCATTAATTAAATCGAAACATTTCCAATTAAACAATTACGGATATGTGTTCTTCCCCTTTCTTTATTTACTTTTTTTTCCTAATGTTTTGTTATTTATTCCCTTCTTCGATCATAGTTTAAAATACTGATTTCTCCCTCTGATTCTACTGACAGCCTGACAGGTGTCCGAAAAAAATGGCGTCTCCATTTTCAGCGACAAACTATAGAAGTATCTAAAATTATCTTTAAAATACAACGAATATGTAGATACCATTGTTTTCATGAGAAATTCAGTATTACGATTTCCGAAATTTTCGTCCTACACACACACACATATATATATATATATATATATATATATATATATATATATATATATATATATATATATATATATATATATATATATATATATATATATATATATATAGGTTATCTTTCAGATGCAAGGTTCCTTGTTTACTTGCGATTGTAACGATGTAAGATTCCGTTATACGGAAGACCAAATCGGCCATAATTTAAATATTTAAATTTATTTACTGAATTTAAATATTTAAATTGATATACTGTTTAAATGATAATATACGTCTACGATGTTTTTATTGGCGCTTTTCTTCGTATTTTTTAATAACATTTTTTTGCACCATTTACAAGTTTTTTTTACAAATACTTTTTTTAATACTGTAATAGTAAAATTATTTTAGTAAAATTCTATATTGGATACGTTTTTTTTATGAAGTTTAACTAAAAAAAGTTCACTTTTTTATTATTAAAAATACATTTAATGAAAACACTCATTATAAAATGTTCACGTTGTTTAATTAAAAGTTCTCTATTTTAATCTAATAGTTTTATAATTTTGTTATTTTGTTACAAATTTCTAATAAAGATTATTTTAATTTTAACGGTAATTTGGTTTTCATTATAAACTCCGTCATGTTAAAGGCTTGAAAATCACTTTAAATCAATTTTAATATAAAAAAAAAAAGAGAAATCAACAGGAAAAAAATCTCGTGTGAAAACATTACGAGATACTTTTTCCGTATAATTAATAAATGTATCTTTATTTCACTATTACAGTATTAAAAAAATTATTTGTAAAAAGAACTTGTAAATGGTGCAAAAAAATGTTATTAAAAATACGAAGAAAAGCGCCAATAAAAACATCATAGACATTTTGGCCGATTTGGTCTTCCGTACAACGGAATCTTACATCGTTAAAACCGCAAGTAAGCAATGAACCTTGCATCTGAAAGATAACCATATATATATATATATATATATATATATATATATATATATATATATATATATATATATATATATATATATATATATATATGAGCAAACAGTTAATAAAATATGTTAAAAACACTTTGAAATGAGTTAAAAACATATTTAATCTGAAAAGGAAACACTAGATAGTCCTATATATATATATATATATATATATATATATATATATATATATATATATATATATATATTATATATATATATATATATATTATATATATATATATATATTATATATATATATGTATATATATATATATATATATATATATATATATATATATATATATATATATATATGTAACATGAATCCGTCACATAATTGAAGTTTTGTTGTTTGTTTGTTTTTTACTAATATTAAAATTATCACATAAACATAATTCTTTTCTTTTTTTTTAATTGCTATATAACTTCGTTGGTAATCGTGAAGAAAGAGAGAGCCTGTTTCCTCCGTTTGACTATAGGTGGCGTTACTGTCTGTCCACCCAGTTACGGAAGCACAAAATGTATATAATGCCACCCTTGAAATAAAAATAAATGTTTTTGTTATATATTAATTTTAAACATGGTTTTTTTTTGGGGGGGGGGTGCAAACATATTTAAGTTTTGTTTTTTGTTTTTTCAAACATATTTACGTTTTTTTTTTTGTTTGTTTTTGCAAGCATATTTAAGTTTTATTTTTCCAAACATTTACGTGTTGTTGCTTGTTTATTTTAAAACATTTACGTTTTTTTTTTTTTTTTTTTTTTTTTTTTTGCAAGCATAAACTAAATATTTTTGAAATATTTTTCTTTTTGAAAAGTTTGCTTATGCACTTATTGGTACCGCGCTATTTTTTAATAGTAGTTTCAAGTAAGATTCAGGTTTTACAATATCCTTTTTCAAATATATATATATATATATATATATATATATATATATATATATATATATATATATATATATATATATATATATATAAAATACTTGCGGAAAAGGTAAAATAAGTGCAGAAAAATGAAGAAAAAAGGAGGGGGGAGTCCATAAAAAAGAGAAAAGAAAAAACGTTGATTTTTTTTATTATTATCATAAGAGCGTAAAAAATACTCGCGGAAAAACGGTTGTACCCATAAATATGTTTAAAAGAAAAATATAGCAAAAACATTTAGTTTATGCTTGCAAAAAAAAAAAAAAACGTAAATGTTTAAAAATAAACAAGCATCAAAACGTAAATGTTTGGAAAAATAAAACTTAAATATATTTGCAAAAAAATAAAACTTAAATATGTTTGCACAAAAAAAAAAAAAAAAGAAACATGTTTAAAATTAAAATATAACAAAAACATTTATTTTTATTTCAAGGGTGGCATTATGTACATTTTGTACTTCCGTAACTGGGTGGACAGACAGTAACGCCACCTATAGTCGAACGGAGGAAACAGGCTCTCTCTTTCGTCACGATTACCTATATTTTTATTATATTAAAACAGAAAAATGAAAGACATTATTAAAGAAATTAAAATGACATATTCATAATTGTTCAAACTGGGCACGAGCGCCATTTGAAAACCAAAACATTTATTGTATAAAAATATATCAAAATATAATTGTAAAGACATCTACGTAAGAAAATTTTAATATAACAATTTTGTAATTTTTTTTATTTCCTACTTCGGTCATAGTTTAAAATACTGATTTCTCTCTCTGATTTTAACGACAGGTGCCCGAAAGAAAATGGCGTCTCCATTTTTGGCGATAAACTATAGAAGTACCTGATTTTATCAAAAAAAGTACGAAAATCAATTCGGTGGAAAATTATTTATTAAAGAAAATAAAAGAAAATTAATGAAAATAAAAATATAATTTGATGAAAACGATTGTAAGACACAGGAGAGTTAAAAAAAGGAGATAATTTTCGATTTCGATTTAAACAAGATGGCCGCAATTTTTCACCTGCTAATACAATTAAAGTTGTTTTTATTTTTAATAATTCAATAATATTCAGGTAATTTATTAGAATTGACAAAGAAGAAAAAAAATCAATTGAAACCAATTTGTTTTGTTTTTAATCTGAAAACTCCATTTAGCGACTACAAAATTTCGTCCTAATAGTGTAGAAGCGCCGAAAAATCTTATTGAAAATTTGAATTTGAATAAATTTTCACAAAAACATCACAAACCTATAAAGAAGCTATACAAAATTTTAATTATACGACAAGAAGTACAAATAAACTTGAAAGACCTTATTCTGTGGAGTTTCGAAAAATGCAATTCTTTTCATCAAAGGAAAGAGATTTGCAAAAAATACAATAAATGTTTCAGGATAATGCATTGAAAGAAACTACAAATATATATATATATATATATATATATATATATATATATATATATATATATACATATATATATATATATACATATATATATATATATAAACATTTAATTTATAGATTTATTTATATAATTACTTCATTTTTACTCACATAAATTTAATATACGAAAGTATAGATTTATGCGCAAACTTTAAGTATTTACTTCAAAAGTGCTCAATACGTAGGTAGAGCTAGTTAGTAATTTATAAAATATATATGGCGATTAAGCTACACTGAATATTCTGCGTTTCATCCACTATAGGATTCGTCAGGCTTATTTATATATATATATATATATATATATATATATATATATATATATATATATATATATATATATATATATATATATATATAACATTTAATTTATAGATTTATTATATTTGTTTTGTTACTAAATCTTAAATTGAAATATAATTTTTAAAGCCACCAGTCGAATAGGATGTTCTATAAGAAGATAAATTTGGAACGCTGCAATCGCTCTGCATTGCTGCAAACGTCCGCAACCATCTCTTTGTTAAAGGAGAACAAAGGAATAGAATTGAATGGTGTAAATTTGATTGTAAAATAAAACATTATGGATAAAAAAAATCTACTTATATTTAACATTCTTCGGCAAACAATATGCGACCCCCCCCCAAAAAAAACGACATAAAACAAATCTGCGTGTTAGTTTTAATTCGAAATGTTTAATCCTTTTCAAAATTGAACTGTTACTTATGAGCTTCCATACACCGTGCATCGAAAAGCATGCACTTTTAAATGAGATTATCAAAACCCCAAATCAAAGACAAAAAATTCCAAAATGGAAAAAAAAAGACGCAAAAATTGAATTTCCATTAAAAACCAATGTTATCTGCTTAATTTTGATGTCAGTTTTAACTAAAAGCAATATTATCTACTTAATTGTCATGTTGTGATTCACTGATTAGCACAGCAACCGACAAAATGGAGGTGAGTTGTAAGGTCGTTTTGACATAGTCGCTCTTTAAAAATCTACCAAAAACCAGGTAATTATCTCATTAATATGAAACTTTTACCGATTACTAACTGAAGAATGAACTTTATAAAGGCGTATTTTTTCTCATAATCGATATATATATATATATATATATATATATATATATATATATATATATATATATATATATATATATATATATATATATCCCCATTTTCATGGCACAGTGCCACTTTGAAGTAGGAGGCTACTATCGGGCACATAAGTTTCAGGGATATTATGAAGGGAGATGAGTAGCAAGATGTCTGTTCACATTACATTTGAACTGGAAAGCAGAATCATGGAAGCGAGTTCCAAAGTCTAGCAGTTCTGGGGGGAAAAAAACTATTGGAGTAGAAGGCTTTCTTACACCTAGGAATCTCTACTGTGTAGGGGTGGGATTTAGTTCTTTGTTGAGTTTGTTGGGGGTATTTACATCGAGGGGGTACAAGTGCTTGCAGTTCGTCGGAGCATTCACCATTAAAATACTTGTAAAACAAGCAGAAGGATGCAACATTTCGCCGATGGGACAGAGGCTGAAGCTTAGATGACAGTTCAGCATCTATGAGGTTGGCAACTCTCTTCTGAACCCTGTCCAAGAGTGAGAGACTAGTAGCAGATGCGCCAGCCCAAATATAACAACAGTACTCCACTACTCCATACATGGGCGAATGGTGGCCTTATAGAGGTACAAGATACTTTCAAGTGTAAGTAGCTTTCTAGCACGGTAGAGAGAGCCTACCTTCTTTGCAGCAGCCTTGGCAATGCTCTCAATGTATCTGTTCCAACTCATGTTCCCTGTGAATGTTAGATCGAGGAGTTTAAAGGAAGTACTGCCAAACCACATCGCAGTTTACAAGAACTATGACAGCCAACAAACTGGAATATATATATATATATATATATATATATATATATATATATATATATATATATATTTTTTTTTTTTTTGGGGGGGGGCAGCATTTTTTCTCTTACGCATGTTTCGTTGAACAGCAGGAATAATTCCTGTTTGTTTATCTTGCAATCCAATTTTTCCTTGTTCGAACGTTTTGTTTGCGTGTAGAAAGAAATTTGCCATAGTTGCAAACATTTTCGACTTCCATAACTCGTCTTCAGGTGAGTGATGAATTAAAAATTGCGTTTGGTGAATTTATTGAAAAAGTGGATTAAAATAATTTAAAATCATTAAAAGCACTTAAGCGATCTTTCCCCCCTCATATTGAGCCTGATTGATGGTCAGTTTGTTCATGCAAATGAGTAGGGCTTCAATGATTGGGAGGTGCAGATCACAATGTAAGTTGGCTTAAATGGCCGTGTTTTTAATTAATATGGTCCTAAATTCATATTTGGGATGTCTGTTAAAGTGTCTCTAATTCTCTCTTTTGTTGCAGATGCTTTGTGTGTAGAAGCACAGGTGGGTCTCTTCCAAGACATAACTTAATCACAAGAGGTTAACAGAAGAAGTCTCCGAGCAACAGAGACTATTCCAGTTGCTTACTCAGTGAAGGAATTAAGGTGTCTAACAATGTCATGTGCTGCAAGGTGTTGGTAAATGGAGATGTTCAGAAAAGATAGGTGACATGTTGGCTGGCGAGATATACTGGTTGTAGTCATTTAAGCCGTCTCACATTGTGATCTGTGCCTCCCAATCATTGAAGTTCAACTTCCGTTTTTCACTACAGGATTTTTCTACACAGACTTTTCATTTATCATTTAACCCTTGATGTTTTTTTAAAAAGATTCTAAAATATTTTTTACAGAACACTTTTTAGACTCACTTATCGCCCCACCTATTATTGCGAACTTTTGGATATCACTGGATATTTACAATCATACATATTGGATTTTGCTGAGTATTCCCTTTCAGTTTATCTATAAAATTACATTTTTCTTTCAATTTTTTTCTCAAATGTTTTCAATAAGTTGAGCTAACCAGTAAAAATACTTATCTATTCTTATCTTTTGCTAATTTTTTTTTCTTTTTAGGACAAGAGTCTTTCTTTCAAACTACATGGAATAAAGAACCTTTCACCTTTATTTTGTAGTCCTTGTTTTGAATAAAATATTGTAAATTTAATTCTTTTTTTATTGCATTTTCGCCCCAAACAAGGCACATTGCCATTTTGATGTAGGAGCTACTATCAGGGACCTAAGCTACAGGGGTACTATATAGGAAGTTGGGCAGCAAGATGTCTGTTCACGCTACATTTGAACTTCTGCATGTCAGTACATTTGGTGAAGCAGGGACCCGGAAGGGAATTCCAAAGTCTAGCAGTTCTGAGGAAGAAACTACTTGACTAGAAAGCTCTCTTACATCTAGGGATCTCTACTCTGTTGGGGTGGGATTTAGCTGCTTGTCAGGTTTGTCGGGGGTATTTATGTCGAGGGGGTACAAGTGCTTGCAGTTCGTCAGAGCATTCACCATTAAAATACTTGTAGAACAGGCAGAGGGATGCAATATTTAATCAATGGGCCAGAGGCTGAAGCTTAGATGACAGTTCAGGACCTATCAGGTTGGCGACTATATATATATCTTGACTTTTTCTATGCACATATATGTATATATATATATACTAGCATTTCAGCCCGGCGTTGCCCGGGTGTTTGGATGTGTATGTTGAGCAAAAAAAAAAAAAAGTGGTAGTAGGAAGGCAGGCTCGAACTCGTACCGCAAAGGAGGAAAAGAACGGGGTAAACCAAACCGGAAGCGACATTTTTTTAAATTAAGGCTAGACAATCTAAAGGAGAGGATAACTTTAAAAAATATCGGCGAAAAAAGTGACTCCCTGTAGAAAAGTGCCTAGTTGAAAGGGAAGATATTAATGTTTTTAGTCAATTTTTCGATATTTGTCGTATGAAAGGTCGAACTTGAAAATGATACTGATCTTGATAAAATCCGTCGCCTCTATTCAAAGTTTAAGGCAGACATGCAAACTGACATACATACATTTATATATTGGTAACTAAAAATTTTCGACCCAAACCGATGAAAAAACTTGCCCTATCTCTGAATACCCTTTATGTAAAATTTCAAATATTTAGACCAGAAATTGTCTGAGTAATTTGGAAGAGACCTCAGAGGTCAACTTTTTTTAAAACTTTGACCCCTATTGTGACCCCTTAAAATTTATTGTTTTGGGCTCAAATCAAGTTATTAAGTTAGATCCATGTCCAAGGAACCTATATCTAAAATTTCAAGTGCGTAGACCCAAAATTGTTGGAGGAGTTTGGTAGGGTTCTCAAAGGTCAAATCGTTGAACTTTGACCCCCTGATCAGCCAAATTTCTGGCCAAAAACCGATCCCATCGATTTTCCCAAATCACAGTAACCTGTATATCAAATTTCGAGTCTGTAGACTTAAAATTGACCAAGTTATTGCGTAGAAAATGTACATCGACACACACACACACACACACACACACACACACACACACACACACACACAGACACGTTCACTTTTATATATATATATATATAGTGCCGGCAAAAAGAAAGTCCACACTTGTCACTTTTTAAAAAAACTGCAAATTTAAGCTAAATTTAATGTAACTGTTTAAACAAACTATACCTCAATTGATTCGCCTTTTATTTCTCTATAATTTTACATGTTCATATTTGACTTTTAATTGAAATATTCTAGTGTTCAAGTCAATTTAAAAAAATAACTTCACATTAAAGAGGCAAAAAGAAAGTCCGCAGCAACAAATTCGCTTAAAACCAACTTAAATTATTGCTCCTAAATCAGATTAAAATATCCATCAACAGGCAACAAAGAATCTCTAATCGTAATTGTTGTTGTTCCAGGTTATACAACGTAACATTTAGTTCATATGCCACAACTTTCTCTTAGTGATCGTCAGGAGCTCATTCATCTCCATCTTTCTGGTTTACTCAATTAAGAAATCAGCCACAGATTGAAATGTGGTGAGAAAACGGTACGAAAGGCTGTGCAAAAGCACTAAAACACCGGCGGTGTCCGTGATGCCCCTAAATCTGTTCGTACTAGAGTTACTTCTAACAGGGAAGACAATGCTATCAAGGTCCGCAGCCTAAGAAACAGATTTGAAACAGCTCCCCAAATCCAACAACAGCGCAATCTTGTTAAAAAGTGCTCTCTTTTTACTGTCAAGAACAGATTAAAAGAATTTAATTTGAGAGGATATGTTGCAAGATGCAAGCCAATGATTTCTGTAAAGAACAGAAAGCGCCGTCTGGACTTTGTCAGATGCAATGAAGATCATGACTCTTCATATTGGTCGAAAGTGCTTTTCAGCGATGAAAGAAAGTTAAATAGGCTAGACAGTGATAGTAGGCAGTACATCCGTTGGAGGAAAGACGAAGAATTTAATCCAAGGTGCTCAGTTTCAATGCTGCAAGGTGGTGCAAGGTTTTGGTGTGGGACATTATTAGTACCAATAGTCAAAGGCCTATATTTCGCTTGCAAGGTCGAATTAATTCGACCAAGTACATTAATATGTTGACTGAGCATTTTCTACCCTACTTTGGTCGGAATTTGGATGATAATCCCATCTTCATGCAGGATAATGATCCCATTCACACAGCTGGCAATGTCAAGAGGTTCCTGGAAGAGCATGATATTCCGTGTTGGGATTGGCCTGCACAATCTCCAGACCTCAATCATATCGAAAACGTATGGCATTACATCAAGCTACATCTACGCAATGATAAAATTTCAAATTTGGAAGCACTTTGGACAAAAATTAAAGAAAAGTGGGATGCCCTTTTCCCGGATTATGGCTGCAGTCTTATTCAAGGAATTCACAAAAGATTGAAGGCTGTCAAATTGCAGAAGGGCTATGCTACTAAAAATTAACAAGTTCATTGTGTTCCTTTTGTATTTGTGCTGCATTAATGTCCTAAAATTACATTTAAATAACAATTTTTCATTGTGCAGACTTTCTTTTTGCCTTCTCAATTTGAAGTTACTTTTTTAAATTGATGTGTACACTAGAATATTTCAGTTAAAAGTCAAATATGAACAGATGAAATTATAGAAGAATAAAAGCCAAATCAAATGAGGTATAGTTACATTGGACTCTCTTTTTGTTTAAACAGTTACATTAAATGTAGCTTAAATTTGTAGTTATTGAAAATATTACAAGTGCGGACTTTCTTTTTGCCGCCTGTGTGTGTGTATATATATATATATATATATATATATATATATATATTTTTCCAAACTTACTATATATATATATATATATATATATATATATATATAACATCTTGTATCTTGACTCGGCAGCCGAGATAGCGCATATCTTATTTTTCTTTTAATAATATTATTTGAATTCTTTCCCCTTTTCCTTGTACCTATTTGTGAATTATTCCATGGATTTCAGCCTTTTGGATTATTTTGGATCATCTTCTAATTATGCGATTTCCTTGGATTTTACTTGTGTAAATGGAAATTTAACTTTCTTGGATTTACATTTTTTGGATTTTACCGTCATTGGATACAGACTATCCATTCACGTGAAATCACCTTTTGCTTCACCCTATTTTCTATGCTTCATTTTTTGTTATCAAGTAAGATCTTTGACTTACAGTTTCATCAAATACTTTTGCATGCAAAATCCGATCCCGCATTTTGCTAATTCCTACCCTCTGATGAGAAGGAAAGTATTTCTTCGAAACTCTGCGAATTAAGGACTATCCACTTATTTAGTGTTTCCTTTTCAAATTAAATATCTTTTTAACTCTTTTTCAAAGTGTTTTTTAAACATGTTTTATTAACTATTCGCTCTTATATATATATATATATATATATATATATATATATATATATATATATATATATATATATATATATATACGTATATATATATACGTATATATATATATATAGTCTTGGAAGTTTTTTAACCTTTAAAACTATTAAAAAAACTTATTATTTTATTTTCATATATATTTTTCATCATTCGTTAGAAAACTATTTAACAGGAAGTCATTTAATCAGCTGCAATCGCTGTATGAAGTTGCTTTCTCGAATTCACAATAATCCTTATGTTATTTCAGGGATCATCAGTTGTCTACAATGAAACACAGTTTCAGAAATTTTAAAACAAAACAGTATATTGAATCATGGCTCCCTAGCAGTACTGATCAAACACCACCTCTCTTAATTACAAGAACAAAAAAATGTTCCGAATATTTTATCTAGTTTCTTGGTCCAGATTAATTTGGGTAATCTATTCATGCTATCAAAAAAATATCTTCTTTACTTGTGACACTCGTCTTTGTCCCCAAATTTAAAATGGAGCGATATTTAAATCTTGCTCACCTGAGCATTATGTGATACCAGGTCAGGAAAGGGGGTATCAAGCAAGCTTTCCTAAAGGATCGGCACTCTTGCCTAGCAAAAATTGTCTGAGCATCCTTGTCGGCATTCCCTGGTCGGAGTGCCTCAGCAATAAACTTATCTCACCCGAAAGCCGGGTGGCAAGTCCTCGGAAGGTGGACCTCTTGGGTGATACCCAGACAGAGTACCTTATCAGTCCGACAAGTACTGGGCCAGTTCCTGGCCATGCACCTGTCGTGTTGATTGCCAAAAACGAATTCTTGACTGGTACTTCATCAAAGCAACAATGAGACTTTACCCATTCCAAATGGATACATTTTTTAATTTATCAGTCTTTTGTATTCATTATACTACTGATCAAACCCCTGCTATTATTAGTATTTTATTTATAAAATAATATATGTATCAGGTATGTTTGAAAGCCAAATCACAATGCAATATTATGAAAATAAACAAATATTTCACTTGCTTGAAATTTATAATTGAAATATATTTCAGAGTCAAACTCCATCCTTAGTATTTTGTACATATTTTCTTTCTTTTTTTCTTCTTCTTTCTTGCCATGTTGTAAAGTTGAGAAAGAAAAATCAGTTAGCAAAGATCCGCGCATTGTTTCCTACTGGTTGTATTTTGAAATGCCGGAACAGTGCATTGGCTATGCGAGATTAACGTCAGTGGTGTGAGTTCCATTACAGAAGCATTGATAACAAAACTCACACCACTGACGTACTTTATTTATATACTAGCGAGGGGTACTCGGCGTTGCCCGGGTGTTTGGAGGTGTGTGTGGTTTTGGGTAAACGAAAACTCCGGTGGGGGGGGGGGTTAAAATAAAAAAAATGTTTTGGTAGGTAAGTATGAGGATTGAACCGGAACCCTTGAGGCAAAATTGTAAATTAAAGTGTGAAAAAAAACCATGCGACGTTAACCATTGCACCACTGCGACATACCAATGGAAATGCGTTTGAATTTATTTCATTACTTAGATTTGGCAGGTACACGTTTTAATGACTTAATGAGGTCAACTGTTGACTGCGGAGTAGCATTTCATTTACTGCGGAATGCGGGGGTAAGGGGGAAACCGGAAAAAAACGCCAGACTTAATTATAGGAAAAGGCTTAATCCACATGCGGCGAGCGAAAACTGTTGAATATTTATCTTCCCGAAGTCGAGCAAATTAAATAGACAGGCGAGCTCCGTTGACAACTCTGAGATATTACGATTTACATGTGATATAAAAAGTTTTAAAAAGTTGTTAGGCGAGCGACCGCTTCTCTGAAAAAAGCCTTTTGTAGACATACAGAAAAAGCGAACACACATACAAACATACATTTTCGCTTTTATATTTATAGATTTACATGTTTATTTACTTATATATATATATATATAAAAGTTCAAAATAATTATATATATCTAGCTATCTATCTATACATCTATAAAAGTGAAATTGTCTATCTGTGTGTGTGTGTGTGTGTGTGTGTGTGTCTGTGTGTGTGTACATTTCCCTACCAAACTACTCTGTCAATTTTCAGTCTACAGACTCGAGATTTGACATAAGGAGTATTGAGATTTGGGAAAATCTTTTTAATTGGTTTTCGGGCAGAAATTTGGTTGTCAAGATGTCAAAGTTAAACAATTTGACCTTTGAAAACTCTATCAAACTCCTCTGCCAACACTTGAAATTTTAGATGTAGGTTACTTAGACATGGATCAAACTTTTTAATTTGATTTAAGCTCAAAACAATAAATTGGGGCCAAAATTTAAAAAAATTGATCTCTGTGGTTTCTACCAAATTATTCAGCCCATTTTTGGTCTAAAGATTTTAAATTTTACATAAAATGTATTCAGACATAGGGCAAGCTTTTTAATCGGTTTTTGGCCGCAAATTTGGCTCCCAAGAAGTCAAAGTTGAAAGAATTCACCTTTGCAGACTCTACCAAACTCTTCATTCAATTTTGGGTCTAAACACTTGAAATTTTACATGTAGGTTACCTGGATATGAGTCAAACGTTTTAATATATATACATATGCACATAAAGTTATGAACAGTACATATGGCCCGAGCAAGCCGGGCAGAACTGCGAGTATATATATAAAAGTGAAATTTTCTGTGTGTGTGTGTGTGTACATTTCCCTAACAAACTACTCTGTCAATTTTCAGTCTACAGACTCGAGACTTGACATAAGGTGTATTGAGATTTGGGAAAATATTTTTAATCAGTTTTCGGCTAGAAATTTGGCAGTCAAGAGGTCAAAGTTCAACGATTTGACCTTTGAGAACTCTACCAAACTCCTCTGCCAATTTTGGGTCTCAACGCTTGAAATTTTAGATGTAGGTAACTTGGACATGGATCAAACTTTTTAATTTGATTTGAGCCCAAAACAATAAATGTTTAGAGGTCAAAATTCGGGTCAAAGTAAAAAAAAATTGACCGCTGCGGTCTCTACCAAATTACTTAATTAAATTTTGGTCTAAAGATTTTAAATTTTACATAAAGTGTATTCAGACACGGAGAAACTTTTTAATCGGTTTTTGGCCGAAAATTTGGCTGCTAAGGGGTCAAAGTTCAAAAGATTTTACTTTGCGATCTCTAGCAAACTATTCAGAACATTTTTAGGTCTAAACATTTGAAATTTTACATAAATTTTACACATTCAGACATGCAGCAAGCTTTTTAATCAGTTTTTGGGCGAAAATTTAGCTGCCAAGAGGTTTAAGTTGAAAGAGTTGACATTTGCAGACTCTATCAAACTCCTCCGCCAATTTTGGATCTAAACACTTGAAATTTTAGATGTAGGTTACCTGGGTATTAGTCAAACGTTTTAATATATATATACATATGCACATAAAGTTATAAACAGTACATAGGACCCGAGCAAAGCCGGGCTGAACTTCTAATATATATATATATATATATATATATATATATATATATATATATATATATATATATATATATATACACAATTTGTTTATATACATTGCTAATGTAGTTTTGGATTTCCTTTATTAATATATTCTGGTTAATTTTATACGATTCAAAAGCATCAGGATAAAGAACAAATGTTTTATTTAACTGTTTAAATATTTTAGTTTTATCATCACCTTGATTTATCATCCTTATTACTAAGCTAGAAATTGGGGGTATAAAATTTATTAATTTTAAGGTAAGGTGAGCTATTCTCAGAAACTCAGACATTATGGTTCCATAAAACATATATAGAGAGCAGGTACTATTTTTTTGCGGCATACAAACTATTTGAAAGGGGAAGGAGTTCATTTTTTATATCCCCCCCTCCCCACATCAGTTCATGTAAATAAAGATTTGCCCAAAATAGTGCAGGATCTAATCTCATTGGGATGCCTATAGTTTGAAGTAATATTTTATTTCCTATTTGAAAATAACTTTTTTGAATAAGATGACTTATAAGTATTCGGAAACACAAGTTTTAATATTTTTTTTTAATTTTACACCGGAAAGCTTTAGATTTTGAAAAGCCTACGCATTTACCTTTATCGCCTGCAAAAGCTAGATTATTTATAGAGCATTATTTAATTCTTTTATAAGTTCTTCGTGTGGAATTTTAGTAGACAACGTACAAAAATCATACATTAGTATAGATTTTGCTTTTATTCTAGAATTTATGCTAATTTTTCTTTAATTGGATGTGAATATTTACCACCCAAAATAGATTTGTATTACTATAGAATTTCCTTTTTTGGTGGAAATTATTTGTTGGATTTATAATTAATTTAAACACTTTAGATATAGCTTTACTTAAAGGTTTGGTAATGCATGCCTTTGAGGCTAGAATAAACCTGGCACTAACTGGGTTTATATATATATATATATATATATATATATATATATATATATATATATATATATATATATAAACCCAGTTAGTGCCAGGTTTATATATATATATATATATATATATATATATATATATATATATATATATATATATATATATATATATATATATATATATATATATATATATATATATACTTTTTTGTGACCAAGAGCGGAGGTCCGCTTGAAATATAAAAAATAACAATAAAAATATTAAATACAAAATATAACATCGTTTTTCATGCTTCAAAAAACCCTCATGACTTTTAAATCAATATATATATATATATACACACACATATATATATATATATTAGTGATGGGTGATTCCAATATTTTTCTCAATTCTGATACAATTACTGATTCCATACTAAATTTCCGATAACGATACAATTCCTGATTCCGATTCTTTATAAATCTCTTAATATTCAACTGGAGAGTTGTTATTTTTCCAGATTACCATAAAAACACATGTTAAATGTGCAAATATTTTCTCAAAAATAAAAAACTGACTTAATCTATAAATTTGAGCTTTACTGATTGTTTAAAAGCAATAAATATTTATTATTTTATTATAGCTAACAGCAGTGGAAGATACTTAAACGAATTGTTTTTGGCATCAGAAAACAGACACAAATTTTTCCGATTCCGATACCCTCAAAATTTGTGATTTTTCTGATTCTCGATTTCGATTAATCATCCCAATAGTAATATATATATTTGCCTACATACTCTACCTTCTTCATTTGTAAACACTCCTACACTTCAAATAAAAAGTCAGAGCCAAACATATACTTCATGTATGGGGGAGACGGTGATGAAGATTGTAGAACAAAAACAAAGGAAAAGCAAACAAGCAAACAAACAAACAAACAAACAAAAAAAAAACAAAAAAAAAGACAATTGCTTTTCCAATTCTAAGATTGAAAATCTGAATTTTGAATGTGTTTAATTTTTCATCTTTTGTGTTTGATGTGAATGAGTTAAATAAGTTATTAATAAGTATTTTGTTATTATTTTTACAAAAACACGATTTTTAAATCTTTAAAAATAAATTACAAAATTTCTTTTATAAAGCCCAATTTTTCCAATATACCATTAAATACAGAATACTTTGAATGAATAGATATAAAACAAATGAAATATATATATATATATATATATATATATATATATATATATATATATATATATATATATCACTGTAGAAGTTTAAAAATTACAATTATTGTTTATGCAATTTGTCATTTATGTGAGTTGTCATAATGTAAGATGGCCGACAAGGACTACAAACAAAAACAAATATAAAGCTAAAAATGACATGATATTCAAGGTATTTTAGCATAAATAACGTTTGGAATTATAATTTAATGCAATTATTAAAAAAGAAATGGTATTTGCCTGTTTGGTTACATTAAAATTTTAAAATTCATGGGAATATTTAAATAAATATTTAGACACGCCAATGCTTCCATACTTTGAAATATCTTACAATCCCGCATGATGCTGTCGTCCATGTGTTTATCAAATTTTTTACTAGTAATAAAAAATGACATTATTTGAAATGTAGGTACTTATATTCTAATACTTTTGCATATTCTTATAGCAAAGTTGTAACCTTGCCGAATAAGATTTTGCTTAGCTGTCAGAAATGGAATCAAATTGAATAACAAACACTTACCTGAGTTAATGAGTGGTCACAGGTTGATATGTTAAAAAGTTGCAAAATGAGAAGGTCTTGTATGGGCGGCATTAGCCTGATAGAGGGTTCTTTAATTGTTGATTCACAGGCAAAGTAAGTGGCTGTTGTGATAACACAAATTAGTTAAAAGAATAAACACCTTGGTAGTATTGCTAATAAGGTACTCTGGACCATTCATAGGAGACAAAAAATGAATTTTATACACCTTGATCAGAGGATGAAGAAAGTAATGACAATGCCCAATGCATTGCACTCAAAAGACGATACTGATCAGCTCTATGTGAAAAGGAGCGAAGGAGGAAGGGGACGGATAAACGTAGAGGACTGTATAGAAGACACAAAAAAGACTTGGAAAACTACATAAGTCAGAACACAGAAAGATTGATGACCGCAGTGAGAGACACCGCCAAGATGAATAATACTAGAAACAAAAAGACAAAAAAAGAAAAACTGGAAGAAAGATTTATCAGAATACAACAGAAGAGAATCACGAAAGCACTTGGATTTGGCTAAGAAAAGGACTTATAGACAGAGAAAAAGGATCTCTACTGACAGCTGCACAGAACAACATGATTAGAATCAACCACATTAAAGCTAAAATGGATAAAACACAATAAAACAGTAAATGAAGACCGCTGCATGTATATTTGCCCTCTATCGCCCCCACAACAGCGGAGTTACTATCTTTAAAAGCATATCTGAGAAAATTGACCACATCCTGTCTACTTATCCTTCAACTAACATTCATGTCTGTGGAAACTTCAATGTTCACAAACAAGACAGATGATGAGGGGAGGTTCTGTCACGATTTCTCCATTGCTTATGACCTAACTCAGATTGTTCATGAACTCACCCATGTGCCCAACACTGACGGTCAGTATACAAGTCTCCTAGACCTTTTTCTCACAACTTGCCCTGAGCTATGTTCATTCTCCGTTCTGTTTCCACTGGGATCTTCTGACCACTCGGTTGGATCAGTTAAGATAAAAATGAAACATAACTCGCCACTGTAAAATATATTGATATTCTATGACTGATGGGGATAGCTTTTGTACATTTATATCAGATCTAGCTCTGTGTTTCATGTTTAAAAAAAAAAGTATCCTTTATAGTATCAGACCTGACGAAATGGTTAATTGTAAGTATAGATCGCTTCATACCCTTAAAAAAATTCCAGCAAAAACCTAACAGCCGGTCGTGGTTCTTTCCAGAATGTGCTGCTGCCATTGTGCACAGAAATCACTTTTTCCATTGCTTCTAACGTAATTAATGTACTGAGTTTAAAGCCTCTTTTAGGACTGCCAACAACAACTGTAATAAAGAATGCAAGATAGTTGTATGCTCAGTCCATTAAATCCAAAGTAGCTGAGCAGCAGCTTGGTTCCCACCAGTTTTGACAGATAGCAAACAGGGCCCTGAACAGAAGTATATGCTTTATTCCAAATATCATCAATGGACCTAAGCTAATCTTGTCAGCATCGGACAAAGCCAAACTCTTTGTTAAGAACTTTGCAGCTAATTCTACCCTATGCAATTAAGGCTGCCAACTCACCATATTTCCTACTGTATCTGAAAATATTCTATACGACATATACATATCTGTGCATGATGTTGCCAAGCGTATCAAAAATCTTGATTCCAGTAAAGCAACTGGCCCAAACAGCATTCCAATTATAGTGCTGAAAAAGCTTTAACTAGAACTAGCTCCCATACTTACAAAGCTGTTTAAATATTGTCTTAAGGAGAATTGCTTCCCAACATTCTGGAAAACCTCATAAGAAAGCCCTGTATTTAAGAATTCAGGTGATCGGTCATCTGCATCTCAGTATAGACCAATCAGTCTCCTGTGCATCATAAGTTGCTGGAATCTGTGTTAAATAGAGTAGTAGTCCATTACTTCAACAAAAATAATCTTCTCAGTGACATGCAATATGGTTTCTATTCTGCTAGATCTACAGCAGATTTGCTAACGGTTATATTTCATAAGATTAGCGAATCTCTCTATGGGGGCTTCCTTTCAAGATCAATTGCTCTTGAAATATCAAAGGCCTTTGATAGAGTATGCCATAAATATCTACTCCACAAAATCTCCAACTATGGTATAACTGGAAATGTCTTCTCATTTAATCATTTCTCTCTGACAGGTTTATAAAGTAGTGGTTGATGGGTAGAAATCAGAAGCTCACAGTATTAATGTTAGAGTCCCTCAGGGGTCCATCCTGGATCCAACTCTCTTCCTGATCTATATTAATGATCTCCCAAATCACATCCTAAGATCATTCATAGACATTTATGCTGACGATACTACCATCTATGGCAACACATCAAAATTACTGTAAATAACCAAGTTCTCTCTGATTCTCTCTCCTCTGATCTTGAGCACGTGATACAATGGAGAAAGAGGTGGTTGGTTAATTTTAATGCATCTAAAACCAAGCTTTCTATCTTTACATTATCAACGCTCCCTGTCTGACATCAATTGAAATGAATGGCTCTCGTCTTGGGGAGGCTTCAGTTTTTGACAAGCTTCTGGGTCTGATCTTTACATCTAATCTGAAATGGAACATGTACATCAAATCCATTGCCAAAGTTGCTGGAAAAATGGTAGGATCATCCTACCGCTTCAGTAGATATTTCACTGCTGGATGGAGTACTGTTGCCACATCTGGGCAGAAGCTACTAAAAAGTCTTATCCTACCTTGACAGAGCTCAGTAGTCTAGTGTGGGATGCCCTTTTCTCTTCCTTGCAACTTCTTTCCCATAGAAGAGATGTTGCGAGCCTGTCTCTGCTTTTTTGTTATTTTCATGGGAAGTGCTCACCTGTGCTTCAATTTATGCTCCCCCCCTCCCCAAACTTTCACGAAAAACACTAGTTTAGCTGAAACCACTATCAATAATTTCCCCCCTTCTTTATCTGTGCCTAAACCTAAATGTAGGTTCCATAAAGAAAGCTTCTTTCTTAGAACTACGCATCTGCAAAACTCTCTTCCTTTCCCTGCTTTCCAGCTGTCTACGAAATGGTTGTCTTCAAGTCCAACATAAATAAGTTCTTGATGAGCCATCCCCTTAAGTAATCCAATTTACCAAATTTCCATTACTAACGATTACTACGATATTGTCCCAATTGACTACTGTACACTCATTGACTCTTATCCTCGAGTGACCTCTGGGTCTTGATTTTTGCAAAAAAAAAAAAGAGACAAGACAGTAAACCACATAATAAGTGAATGCAGCAAACTATTCCAAAAGGAATATAAAGACAGACACGACTACATGGGGAAAACAATGCATTGGGAATGCTGTAGATGACTATGCCTTAAACATAGTGACAAATGGTTCGAACACAAACCAGAGACAGTACCGGAAAACGAAAACCACAAAATCCTTTGGGTCATGGAGATACAAACAGATAAACCATCCAAGCAAAAAGACTGGATGTCATAATAATTAACAAGAAGGAAAGAAACTGACAAATTATAGATTTTGCCGTCCCAACAGACCACAGTGGGAAGATCAAAGTGAAAGATAAATGAAAAAAATATGCGAAACTTGTGAGAGAACTGAAAAGTATATGGAACCTAATATAATATTAATAATTGTAGGAGCATTAGGAACAGTCCCTCAAAAACTTGGAAAAAATAGACTAAGAGAAATTGGAATCGATGGAAAGACTGAGTATGCATAAATGGTAATGCTGAAAACAGTTGAAATCTTAAAGAAAATACTTGAGTACGAAAACTAGTCCACATAAACGGCAAATACTAACCGAGTATATAAAATCTGCAGCAGAAGTGAAACAAAAAGACGTAACCGAGAGAACTGGAAAACTAAAATTGTAAATTGCCTATACCCTCCTGTCTCCCCCCCCCCCAAAAAAAACTGGCACTAGCACGACTGGCATCACACTAAATAGTTGAAGGGTCAAGGAGGGAAGCACTAACCAGACTTCCACTCGATGAGTTCAAAAAGTACTGAGACCTTGGTAAGGCGTATTACCACCTAAATTCCAGTGAAGACCAATGGTTGCTGCAAATGAGAAATCAATGGTAAGCAGCTGTTGAAATAATGCAAATTCATTTGTGAAGGTGATCAAAAAAGTGGAGAGTAACGGAAATTAGGGGAGACTTGTTGTCACTCAGACTCGAGGGAACACCAAATGTTGTTCTCAAAGAGAAATCTTTGATGATGAGCTCCTATTGAGCAATAATAATAATAATTTTGAAAAAAAAAAAAATCAAAAACAAAAAGCACATGAGAAGAAAAAATTTACAATGCAATGACTTCTGATAACCAATGCATAAATATATGACGCTGTTTATTTCTATTGCGCAAAACAAATGCGTTATTTTTTTTCTATTGCACAAAACAAATGCATTATTTTTTTGGAATAACGGGTGATGTATGTGGAAGGAGGACGACTCCGCCTTGCAAAACCTAAGGTCTTCAAACTTGATTGTCACTGATGAGGTTGTCTTCTAGATTTTTTTTTACAAGGGAGTCACCGCTTATCAAGGCTCGAAGGCCACTCGAGGATAAGGGTTAATGAATGTAAAGTGGTCATTAATGGTGTAGATTGGGTAGAATTGGATTATTTAAGGGGACTTAAGTATATATATATATATATATATATATATATATATATATATATATATATATATATATATATACTTATGTTCACCCTGTACAAAGCATATCACCAGTTCTCTGCATATCTGCATATCAGTACAGCCAGGGAAGCAGGCAGCAGGAAGGGAATTCCAAAGTCTAGCTGTTCGAGGGAAGAAACTATTAGAATAGAAAGCTTTCTGGTATTTAGGGACATTAACAGTGAAGGAGTTGGATCTTATTGCTAAGCGGGTTTGTCGGGGATATGTACGTCGAGGGGATACAAGTGAAACAAATTCATTAGAACACATGCCATTAAAATATTTGTAAAACAGGCACAGTGATGCAACATTGCGGCGATGAGACAGGGGCTGGAGCTTAGTTGATAAAGCAGGATTGATTAGATTGACAACTCTTTTTTGGACTTTATCTAAAAGGGAGAGGCTAGTGATAGATGCACCAGCCCAGATGTGGCAACAATACTCCATGCATGGGTGAATGGTGGCCTTGTAGAGGTACAGGATACTCTCAGGCGTGAGTAGTCTTCTAGCTCGATAGAGGGAACCCACCTTCTTTGTAGCAGCCTTTGCAATGTCCTCTATGTATTTGTTCCAATTCATATTGCCCGCAAATGTTAGGTCGAGGAGTTTGAAGGTAGAATTCTTAGGTAGGGTGTTATTTGTCATGAATATATAGGATTGGAGAGGTGTCTTGTAATTGTTAAAGGAAAGCATCTTAGTTTTACTAGCATTAAATGTTACCATCCATTTGCTGTATCATTCCACTATAGTCTGGAGGTCATTTTCCAACAATTCTGCCATTATCTTAGATTTATGTACATCCGTTCTTCCTTCATGCATATTATAGAGCGTTGTATCATCAGCAAATATACCCATCTCGGACACAATATTATCAGGAAGATCGTTTATAAATATCAGGAATAATAATGGTCCAAGGACCGACCCCTGAGGCATTTCCACATTAATGTTATGCTGCTTAGATCTACGTCCGTCAATGACAACCTGTATGCTTCTATTGTCTAAGAAGGATCTAATCATATTTAGTATATGTCCATTTATACCGTGCAATTTAATTTTCATTAGCAGCCCTTTATGCCAGACTTTGTCAAAAGCCTTGGATATATCAAGGGCTACAGCCCTGGCTTCGCCCGCCTTATCTAGTACATGGTAAATGCATCCAGAGATGACTTAAAATATCTGCAGTAGAATGACATTGCCTAAATCCATACTATTTGTCAGAGAAAAGATTTGCTTTTGCAAGATGGTGAAAAGGTCTCAAAGATTTTAGCGAAGAGTGAAAGGAGACTAATGGGGCGATAATTGAGAGGGTCTGTTCTTTCACCAGAATTCTTGTACACTTGTACCACAGAGGCCATTTTCCAGCTATTAGGGAAGCAAGATTGAGAAAGGCATTTATTGTAGAGCTTGGAAAGTATGGGGCTAGCTTGGCTGAACATTTAATTAATTAGTAATGCAGGGATCAGATCAGGCCCACATGTCTTTGAGGTGTCTAAGTTTTTTATGATATTGCGGACATGACAAGGGGTGATTTTTACATCATCTAATGTGGTTTCAGTTTGCATAGGGAAATTTGGGATGGAGTTGTTTGTTGGCTCTAAGATGGTATTGGAGGCAAATCGCCAAACAAGCAGTTCTGCCTTCTCCATTGCCGTACATGCAACCTTTTGGTTGTTGATCCATGAGGGAATTACTGACTGCCCTTTATTCAGTACACTATTATAGATTTTCCAGAATATATATATATATATATATATATATATATATATATATATATATATATATATATATTCAACCATTTTTTCAGTGATTTTGCAACAGATTTGTGTATGATGTATGTGTTCCATTTAAGATCAGGAGTGAAGGTCAGTCCCAGAAGCTTGCCAAAAAATGGTGCTTCCCCAAGACAAGAGCCATTCATTTCAATTGGGGCCAGATGGGGGTCAGAGCGATTCTGATGAAAAGATAGAGGCTTGGTTTTAAATGCATTAAAATTAACCAGCCAACTCTTTCCTTCATTGAACCTGTGCTCAAGATCAGAAATGAGAGAATGAAAAAGGTCTTAGTCATTGGCGGCCTTTGAAGTGTTGCCATAGAGTGTGGTGTCGTCTACAAATAATCTAAGAATGTGATTTATGAGATTATTGATGAAGGTCAAGAAGAGAGTTGGGCCCAGGATGGAACCCTGAGGGATGTCAGTGTTGATACTATGAGCTTCTGATTTCTGCCCATCGACGACTACTCTCAAAATCATATCACAGAAAAATGATTTAATAATTAAGAGGACATTTCCAGCTATTTCGTAGCTGGAAATCTTGTGAAGTAGACTTTTATGCAATGCTCTTTCAAAATGGGTCAAAATTGAAAGAATCATTATACATTTTGTACATTCTACTCTTAGTTATTTTTTTAAATTTTTATTCAATTCATGTGCCTATCACGTTGGTACAGAGGTAACGTCACCAGCTTTGAATGCTATGGTTTCGATTCAAGCTGACGGTACTCAAATACTTTTTTTTTTATTTTACTTTTGAAATCACGACTCTATAATAATATATATGAAATCTGGACGAATTAAAATTTAAGTGTATTTTATGACCGGGTAAAGTTGAGTCCCCCACCCCCACCTCCCACCCTGCTAGTAAATGAATAAACAAATAAAAATAAAAATAATTTTTTTTCTTTGCCAATATACAAATTAGGGAGAAAAAAATGAGTGTAGTGAATTTTTCAATGAATTTGTTAATACTGTGTTTTAATGTAAATTTATTCATATATGGTGCGAGTTTTCTGGGGTTAGTGTCTTAATACTTGCCATAAAATAGTGCCTAAGAGAAAAAAAGCATTTGAATAAAAATACGAAAAGAGAATTGACGAGATGAGTAAAAGAGACTTTAAGTATAAACAAATTTTTGTGCTTATTTAGAACTAGCATAAGTGCCCGGCTGTGTTGAGCCCCCCCCCCCAAAAAAAAGTGGTAGTAGGAAGGCAGGCTCAAACCCATACCGCGAAGGAGGAAAAGAACGGGAAAAAAACCTGACGTCTTTGCTGTTACAACCACCACCACACCGGAAGTGACATAGGCCTAAATTAAGGCTAGACACTCGGAAAGAGGGGATGACTTTCGAAAATATCGGTGAAAAAGGCGACCCCTCCCTGTAGAAAAGTGCTCAGTTGAGGGTGAAGGAATTAATGTTTTCAGGCAATTTTTCAGTAAAAGTGTCGAAAGTTTTAGGCAGACATGCAAACATACATACATATATTTATATATTGGTAGCTCAAATTTTCGACTAAAACCGATTAAAAAGCTTGCCCTATCTCTGAATACTCTTTATGTCAAATTTCAAATGTTTAGATCAGAAATTGTCTGAGTAATTTGGTAGAGATCGCAGAGGTCAATTTTTTTTTTTAACGTTGACCCCTATTATGAGCCCTTAACATTTATTGTTTTGGGCTAAAATCAAGTTATTAAGTTAGATCCATGTCTAAGGAACCTATATCTAAAATTTCAAGTGTTTATAGCAAAAATTGTCGGAGGAGTTTGGTAAAGTTCTCAAAGGCCAATCATTGACCTTTGACCCCTTAACAGTCACATTTCTGGCCAAAAACTGATTACAAAATTTTTTCCAAATCTCAGTACCCTGTATATCAAATTTCTAGTTTATAGACTAAAAATTGACAGAGTTATTGTGTAGGGAAATGTACACAGACACACAGATACACACACACAGACACGTCCACTTTTATAGATATACTAGCATGAGTGCTCGGCGTTTCTCGGGTGTTTGGATGTGTCTGTTGAGCAAAAAAAAAAAAAAAAAGCGGTAGTATGAAGGCGGGCTCGAACCCGTACCGCGAAGGAGGTAAAGAACAGGATAAAACCTGACGTCTTTGCTGTTATGACCACCACCAAACCAGAAGTGACATTTTTTAAATTAAGGCCAGACAATCGAAAGGAGAGGATGACTTTCAAAAATATTGATGAAAAAAGCATTTCACCCCTGTAGAAATGTGCCCAGTTGAAGGTGAAGTTATTAATGTTTTTAGCCAATTTTTCGATATTTGTCATTTGAAAGGTCGAGCTTCAAAACGATACTGATCTTGGTAAAATCCGTCGCCTTGAAAGTTTTAGGCAGACATGCAAACATCCATACATTTATATATTGGTAACTAAAAGTTTTCGACCTAAACCGATTAAAAAGCGTGCCCCATCTCTGAATATCCTTTATGCAAAATTTCAAATGTTTAGACCAGAAATTGTCTGAGTAATTTGGTAGAGACCGCAGAGGTCAATTTTTAAAAAAGTTTGACCCCTATTATGACCCATAAATATTTATTGTTTTGGGTCCAAATCAAGTTATTAAGTCAGATCCATGTCCAAGGAACCTATATCTAAAATTTCAAGTGTTTAGACCGAAAATTGTCGGAGGAGTTTGGTAGAGTTCTCAAAGGACAAATCGTTGAACTTTGACCCCTTAATTGCCAACTTTCTGGCGGAAAACCAATCACATAGATTATCCCAAATCTCAATACCCTGTATATCAAATTTCAAGTCTGTAGACTAAAAATTGACTGAGTTATTGCGTAGGAAAATGTACACACACAGACATACAGACACACAGGCACGTTCACTTTTATAGATTAAAAACAAAAATATATACGTATACATAAATATATATGGAAACAATTTTGTGTTTCCTGTAAAGATTTTACGCAAATATTATGCAGGTATAACTCATGTAGAATATCTGCATGAATAAAATTACAGGTAATAGTTAACTAAAGATTATCATCCCATAAGAAAACCGAAAAAACTAATAGGGAATTAATTTAAATTGAATGTTTAAAAGAATATGCAAATTAGCTAGATCGTTTGCTAGTGAATGCAATTCCACAAGCCATATATAACAAAATTGTATTTTCTTATTAAATAAGTTGAAAAGAGTGGTTTTAATATGAATATCAATACACCCAACAAAAAAACGAATTTGTAGGAGTATAGATAGATTGCATAAAAAAGGAAAAATCCTTGTGATATATGCACGGAGCGAACATATATTCCAAAATTTATGTAAATTGATCAACTGTATTTACTAAGAAAATCAAAATTTATGACGACTAGTGTATTGATTGACCATGATTTATAAATAAGGGGGAGACAACTCAATTCGAACTATCAAAAACAAAATCATCCTCAGAACTGATACAATTTAATATTAAAATGGTTAAAAATCGTAAATTTTGATTTTCATAGTTAAAAAAACTACCTGATCATTTTACGTATTGACGTGGTCCCTGTTAATTGCGGTGTAATGTTCGTTCTATGCAGTTATGTCCCCTGTCTCTGCAATCTTCACGGTTTATTCTAAAACATTTGCAAAAAGTGTAATTTTCCTAATAAATTACTCTTTATTATAAATTGTACTTGATGAAATTTCGAAATTTTTTTAAAAATATATTACAAGTTTCGACATGACAATTAGGTAAGTAATATTGTTTTAGCTTTAGATGACATATTTTAAAGAAATCAATCTATCAGTCGTCTTTGTACAAGCACCGGAAAGACAACCTTTTTATAAACAACAACGGCAAGTGTTTATTTAAGTTATCTACACCGTTGGGTGTAGGTTTCTGAAAGTTAGGACAGTGTCAAAGTGAAAAAAGTAATTAATGAAGAAAGTTAGTGAGTTGCTGTTTTTTTTTCATGATGTATTTCTTCAAATAGAGAAGTCATGACTAAGTCTAGGACAACTGCATATTATTGTCATTGTTTTGACTCTCGAGTGTGTATCCGTTGATATCTTATATACTTTTATATAGAGTGATGTGGTTCTCGGTTGATTAACTGTGTCTAACTGTGTCGGATATATACTCGAGAATCAAAACAATGATAAGAATAATCTGTATGCCCTCGTCATGACCAACTGACCAGACAAAAAGCAGGGGAGAGAAGGTGTCTTTCTTTGGCAGTGCCAGAAAACTCTCGGCAGTATTAAGTAGTCCTTCAAGAGTTCGTGGAATTTAATATACCCTGGAAGCTGATTGGTTCGTGTGGATCTAAATCATCTAACAGGGGCTGTTCTCCGATAGAGAAAATAAATGTCTGCATTTTATAACTGGCATGAGAGTAAGTTTCTTGAGGAACTATACCTAGGAGTTATGTTTCTGAAGTTTTTTTTAGATTAGGATTGATAATTAGAATTAGTTGAATTATTCAGACTACTGTTCTCGTCTTGAGTTTTATTCACACAACAATTTCGGGTGATGTAACCTCTGCCCTTCTTCAAGTGTACCATACTTTGGGGTAATTGCGCAAAGTCCGGGGTAATTGCATCAATTAGCTCAAACTGCTCTTTTGGCAACCATGCGTACAAAGAGCAGTTTTTTTTTAGTTGGCGCAATTACCCCCCCCCCGGATTTTGCGCAATTACTCCAAAGTACAGTATATTTCAAACTCATAAATCTTTCTGTCGAACTTATGAATCTGCACGAAATTTTGAACGGAACTTTTATTTAATCTACAAGATAGAATGCTCCTATTTCGTCAGCCATGACTGGGTAAAAGTCCTGAGTAATTCGCAATTGTATTCTTAGGATCGCCAGCACTAAGGATTGAACCTTTAACCTCCAGAGGAGTGTCACAACTGAATTTTACCTAGTATTTTATCAGTTACACCACTGCAAGGTTTTATGGCGTAATGGATAAAATACTAGGGAAAATTCAGTATCAAGATTCCCAAGTTCGATAAGATGCACCGAAAGAAAGTCGGAGGTGACATCATCCATTAAAGTTCTCCTTTATCTCTTAAATGTTGAATTAGTAAAGAAGTTGAGAACATAATTTTCCTCTCACCAATTGACCATTTGAATATGACAGTATATCTTTCTTGTGGTCTCTTGGTCTTAGTGGATTCCAGGACAAGAATTCATCCAGTCTGGTGGAGTATCCAGTTTCGTGCTGTTACTTAAAGTAACATCACTTGGAGAAGGTGCACCATTCCTCGTAAAAGTTAATGTGGGTTAGCCATACCAAGGAGATCTTATTTGGGCCGATAATACTATGCTATTTTGATTATTTGGTCAAGGTTTACCTGTAAAGAAAAGTATCCTTATACCAAATTGTCCTGACAAACTCGTGTACAGAAAGACTTTAGACATTCGAGGATAGTGTCTAGTAGGCATTCCAGTTACTTCCAGGACAGTGTTCATTTCACAATGAAAGTATAATCAACTGGGCAACGTGCTTTATGTGGCTGGGTTTGTTTTCCATGTAAATCACTTGTAAAATGATCCCTCGACTATCGATACCGCATTGGAAATCCGGGATAAAAATAAATGAATCTATATAATATTCTACTTGTTCCTCTTTCTTAGTTAGTCCGTACGTTACTGTTGTGGTCCTAGGAAAAGGTCATTAAGGAAGACACAAACAATGGGGTTTTAAGTAGAAAGAATATAATTGTACAAAAACTAAATCCAAGAAAGGTTCGTATTATTTGAATTTTTCAGACTAATGTTCTCATCTTAAGTATAATTTTCAAATGTAACTTCCGACCTTCTTTAGATGTATTTTGTCGAACTCGGGAATCTGCACAGAATTTCAAACGGAACCCTTTATTTAATTCATAAGTGTAGTATGCTTTCATTTCATCTGCTATGACTTGATAGAGGTCCTAAGTAATTCGCAATTGAATTTTTCGGTCGCCACACTGAGGATTGAACCTTCAAGAGAAGGACACTTTTACAATTGAAGTTTTCTAAGTACTCTAACCACTGCACAGCAGGTTCTTGCGGACAATCCATTGTTAAAATGACACTGAAGATTAGAACAGTAGTCCGAAGAATCCAAATAATGAATAACTAATCCTCATCTAAAAAATTCAGAAGAGTAACAAGAAAGGTCGTTGGTAGTTCCGATTAGACAGTATGTAGTTTCAAGTTAGGTTGCGATACTTCCTTTCCTCCCACGAGAGTATTAACCTCGTAGTTTATATAATGGTTAGCAAAGTCCATTATGAGTGAATAGGTAAGTTGCTATAACACCCCCTTCCGAGCAAGGGTTTTTAGTTTTGTTTTAACAGTATCCATTCATAAGGTGATCCTTTTTTGTTGAGTTGAGAGGAATTCTTATTATCAGATGACTTGAGCTTTGAATGCAGAGACCGTGAAAGACACTCAGTATATACAAAAAAAAAAATAAAATAAATAAATAAAAATAAATAAAAATAAATAAATAAATAAATAAAATAAAATAAAGATTCAATATTTTTTAATATAAAGTCCACTATTTAAAAGTGGGTGTATCTTTGCCAATAGTTAAAAAATGTCAAGAGACAATCAGAAAAAACAAAACAAAACAAAAGCAAATTTAGTTCTGTTAAAAATGACTGCTTGATCCATCGGAAGATGTAAAATGATGATTTAAGAAAACTCCGATGTAGCCTTTGGTAAAAATGTCTGAACTAAAAGTTTAAATGTTGTATTCCTGCATGAGGTCTCATATTTGAGGATCTGTTGTTCTGGATTTGTAAGAGTTGCTCGCACCGATTGTCATAATTTTGGGAGATTCTCTCAGAACGGAATTATCTTTCCTCTGTTTTGAGTATTTCCTGAGGTCGTGCTTCCAAATTGTCTGGAAGTCTTCTGGGTTAGAGTTTGATTTTAATGAAAACAAGCTGTTACTGACAGTACGGTTCAATTTTGGTGGAGTGAATTTTTTCTGAAAATTTCTACAATGACCACACATTTGACTGCGATTGCTCTAATAGGTTTTTATAGAATTACTTGGGAATGAGTGTCTATTTCTGCTGTTGTGCAAGTCCTCTTGGTGTTCTGCGTGTGCCAATACTACCACCACGGATTTCTGACTTCTTTTTGATATAGACGATAAGGGCTGCCCATTGACTGAATCCAACTTCTGATTCGATGCATCCGTTCAGTCTCGAAAGACAAAGGATATCCCTGTAGGGGCAGGTGCGCATGTAATTGTGAGGCAAAGGTTGCGCAATCTCCAACCACACCTCTCCTGAATCGGCACTGTTTGAGTCCAGTGGCAAGGAGAAGACCAGGACGACTGGAAACAATGCTGAGATAAGCGGAGAGCACATGCAGCACCTGGAAGTACCAAATGGTTACCCATTTAGTACTGACCAGGTTCAACGTTGCTTAACTTTAGTGATCTTGCGGGAACCGGTTTGTCAACGTGATTATGCCGTACTTCTGATAGGATGCCGGTTACTTTTAAGCTCCTCATTAATTTTCTTCATTGAGGCGAACGGTAGATTTTTTTCTTGCATACTGATTGCATATTCTTGAGTTCGAATCTGGCTGACATTTTTTTATGCATTTTCCTCAAACCGATTGAGAAAACTTCAGGGAAAATTTCTTTTAACTCTGATTTTAGATTTTTCAGCTCAGTTTAATTTCGACATTTGACAAAATGCATTTATACTCAAATCCCACAAATTGAATTGTTGCGTAAAATCTGTTCCAAAAACATTCCTATCATGAAGACTTAATTTCTTTGCCGTACCGTTAAATGTAACATTAGTGATTAATTCATAGTGACCGCCAAATTTATGGAGTGTTTTTGATTTTCGTAACACAATCTGTCTTTAAAAATCTACCAAAAATCAGGTATATATCTAATCAATATAAAATTTTCACCGATTAATAAGTAAAAAATGCACTTTATATGTGTGTAAACTTTTTTTATATTCTTTGTATAAATATATTTTTGAGGACTTCATACCCCCCTCCCTCATTTGTCCTTTGTTTGACCCCTTAAAGTCCAAGCAATCCATTATGCACACACCCATTTTGTGGTAGGAGGGTGAACGAGTGTAGAAAAAAAAATTCACAGGGTTCCTTCGATATCGAAGATTGAAATCCGAAATTTTAATGTGTTTAAATTTTTTTATCTTTTGCATTTTGAAGTGTGAGATTCATTGAATAATTATTATCTTTCAGATGAAGATAAAAAATATTTTTTTACGAAAATACTAAAATAGGCATACTTTTAAATCTTTAAAAATAAATTAAAAGTTTTATTTTAGATTGTGTAAACTTTCCATGTACTAGTACATAAAGAATACTTTAAAGAATCGATACAAAAAATTTACAAAAAATTAAAAAAAAACAAAACAGGGTGTGAAAATTATAAGTGATAATTGCATCTGCGTATTACGGTTTTTTCAAGATATGGTAGCCCGTTACGTTTCACAAAAGTTGTTATCTTCCTTTTTAAAAATTAACTAGAACTACGAAGACATGGATTTCCGTAGATGATAGTTGTGACATTCAAACAAGTCTCATCCCTCCAGAGGGTTACCAAAAACGGCCCTTTTAAGGGCCACCAAATTCTAATGAAAGTCTTTGCCAACTTGATTTATGCATAAAGAATAGGAGAAAATACAGTATGATATAGTTTATGGGAAAAGAGTGTGTCTCATTTGTCATTATTTATTAGAAAATAAGAAAGGAAAAATGATTTTAATCATGCAATTAAAAACTGACTGAAAGTGATATTAAAACTGAGAAATATAATTTTGCTAAAAATTTATGTTTGATGTAAAAATAGAAAAAAAAAGCAGTTTTTCTTTACTTTTAACAAGTATTAGAAAAATTTAAAGCTTGATTGATTAATTATTATGAAGGAAAAAATTATAAAGCTAAAAATAACATATTTTACCATAAATCGCGTTTGTAATTATAATTTAATTCAATTATTTAAAAAAAATGTATTTCCCTGTCTAGTTACATTAAAATTCATGAAAATGCTTAAATAAATATTGAGACGCGACTGGGTTCCCATACCTAAAATCCAAGATGGCGACAGTAAGCACATGGTTCCTAAAATGTACGAGATAGTCCTAAATAATTGAATTGTCTGAACTTATTTAAATATAAGGTAATTATAGTCTAATATTTTTGCATATTCTTATAGCCAATCAGTAAATTTTATTTAGACATAAAAAAGTTAGTTTAATTGATTCGAAAACCTTTTAAAAATATATTCATGTTTTGGTTATATTCGGCGAAAACTAGGTCAAACACGTTTTTTTTTTTGAATAATTTAAGACTTAAAATTCTATTAAAAATTATAGAAAAAGTATTATATTATTCTGCTTTTAACATAATAAACTTCAGGGTTTTATCTTTCTGATAAAATAAAAAGTTCTTCAGAAATAACGGATTTTAACAGATTTTAATAAGCTTTAGAAAAACAGTTTGCGATCGAATGGCGGTCACTATTAATTCGTCTTCAAAAATTCATTTTCGACTCTGTCACCAATCTGGCTGTTTTGCAAGACTTTAGCATGTTAGGTTGATTTAATCTCCTCCATATCTGCAAATTTATGATCGACAAGTCTGATCCCGAATCTAACTGAAACTTTACATTTTTATTTAATATTTTCGCCAGAAAATACTTATGTATATTTTTGGTGTATCATTCTCGACTTTTAATTTTATCCTTTGCTCTGCAATGGGAATTTTTATGTCCAATTCTGCCACAAGCCAGGCACGTTTTTGTGAGATATAGGTAATCTTTAACCAAATGCAGGTCTCCGCATCGATGACATGAACTTGACGATGACGTATTTTTATTTTCAGTGAATTGTTTTTTCTGTCTGCGAGGGGAATAATATTCTTCCTTTTTAAAAATTTTTCTGGGGAATAGGGCTTTGATTATTTACGTATCTTTCTTACGTACGCGACATTGAATTCTTCAACGTTCTTTGAATCATTTTTCATGCTAATTAGTTGTTGGTAATCTTCGACCAACTTTTGTAATGTCTGGTTTGGCTCGCTTTCTAGTCTAGTTAACACTCGGCATCGAGGCACAGAATCTTTTGCTAATACCAATCCTTGCAGGTATATCAGGCAATTGAAACCGTCAGCACTCAGTTCTGTAAGTTTAAAATCCTTGCAGTGTTTGTTAACTGTCGATACAAATGTTAAATAGCCCTCGTCATCTTTCTTGGGTGAATTCAGGTATTTCCACCTCTTATGAAACTCGTGGATTAAATTTTACCTCGAAACAGATTGAACAGTTCTGTTAAGAGTTTTACGGTTTCAAAAAAAGTTACACATTTTTTCGCGGTTAAATGTAATTCACGAATCTGTTGTATTCTGTGGATCCCAGTTTCCGAAGCAATAAAGGGGCATTTTTAGGGTCCGCCAATAATCGCTACAATTAATGTTATACAGGTATTCATACCTTGTAAAATACGAGATGAAATTCTTGCCTTTGTCTGAAGCATAAATAACATTGTCAATAGTGTCTCAAACTGTGTTTTGTGAGAACGCTATGCTGTTTTCTGTGATTTCTTTTATTTTTTATTAAAGTTTGTAGTCATAAATCTGTTTTCTTTTGTTACTTCAGTTCCATAGGGACTGCCAAAAGTCACCACAGAATTACCCCACCCTATATGTAACACGATGTAACTTTAATATAAATTAATATTATCAATATAACTTTTGTACCATTTAAAAGAAGGGCAAAATAAACTAGTAATAATTAAAACAAAATTTTTTTATCGAACGAAAATAATGAAATTCCAAGACGAAAATCATAATTGGCGTTTTAAAATAACGTTCCCATTTAGTAGACATTCCGAAAGTGAAAACATACCCGTATTTAATAAATCTAGCAAAAATCAACTAATCGTCAGATTTTCGTGAAATTTTCGATACTTATCCATTTTAGAATGAAATTACATATAAAATGCAGTTTTTTAAAAAATATATGAGGAGAAATTTTTTTTAGAGCGTGCCCCCCATATTTATTTTTTCGAAATTCGAACAAAATATTTAAATCTATCAAAATTTCTATTTATTATGAAACATAAGAGTTCAAATAAGTAAAAAATATTTATTTTAAAAAAATTTAAATACACATATTGAACAAAAATTTACCTTGAAATTGCAATTAAAAATTTGCTATAAACTTAATATTATGTTTTTTTAAATAGCGTTTTTTCGAATTGATATATACTATAATCAGTTGAATTGCCAAGAAAAAGAAACTTCGTAAACATTAATTAATTTTTAAAAGATTAAAACGATTAAAATTCCATTATTTCAAAATGTTCCGTTACAAGATAGATTTTTAATTGTGTTTAATTTTTTTTTAAATATTAAGTTTTAATATAAACATGGCTCTTGTCAGCTATTTTATCGCCAGATTAAAAAGAATTTGAAAATATTATTGCACAAATATTAAGCATTTTGAAGACCTCCCTCATATTTTGTTTGTCTCTTTTTACCGAAAAAAATATGGAACTCCGTAGGTAACCAAAAGAACATTCAGTAAAACCGTATTTCATATTTAATATACAAATGTTAATAATATTATTAATCATTAAACTGTATAACTCTTAAAACCTAACAAAATTATAACAGATTAATTATTAATTGCAGTTTGAAGAAGATAAACAAAGGTTTTAAAAGGTCATTAAGTCGTTTCTCCTTTTCCATAGTTCGCATAGTTAACACCAATTTGACGTCACGGAAACATGCGGTTCGCCGGTCCCATCTTTACAATCGTTTGGGAGTCCCTACAATACCAGTTTTTGAACGTTCTTCCATTTTCTGTTATTGTTCAGCCAGTCTTTCTTCGAATTGGTTTCATGTTGTAGCATTTCTCTTTTAGTTTTAGTTTTTGCTGCAAATTCATTTGATATTGCCACATTTGTGCCAAAATGTCCTCTATTGAGTTTTATCCTCGGTTAAAAAGAGGTTAAAAATGATATATCGATTTGAACGGATGAAAAAAAAAAGAAGAAAAAAAAACAAAAAACAAAAAACAAAAGAAAAAAAGAAAAGAAAACAAAAATAAACCCAAACAATTTACTGTTTTCTATGTAGTCTTATTTTTAATTATATATATATATATATATATATATATATATATATATATATATATATATATATATATATATATATATAATTAAAAATAAGACTATATTATATATATTATACATATATTATATATATATTATATAGTTAATATTATATATATATATTATATATATAATTTATACACACACACACACACACACACACACACACACACACACATATATATATATACATATATATATATATATATATATATATATATATATATATATATATATATATGTATGTATGTATGTATGTGTAAAGGAAAAGAATAGAAACTAAAAAGAGGCAATAAAAAGGAGGAAAAAATAAACTTAGACGCAGGACATAATTAAACAATTTTATAAAGAAAACAAAAAGTTGTGGATTTTGCTCCCCAAAGCATGATTAGTCGAAATAAAAATTTAAAAACAGAAAAAAACATGAATATGAAAAAAAAAAGGCAATCTTTATATGAGAGACAATTCGGAAATTGTACAGTAAACTGAGTAAAAAAACATCAAATCTATCTATATATCTGTGAAAGTGTCTGTCTGTCTGTCTGCCTGTCTGTATGTATGTATGTATGCCTGTCTGTCTGTGTACATTTCCCTACACAACTAGAAATTTGATATACAGGGTACTGAGTTTTGGGAAAATCTTTGTAGTTCGTTTTCAGCCAGATATTTGGCTGTTAAGGGGTCAAAGTTCAACGATTTGACCTTTAAGAACTCTATCAAACTCCTGCGACAATTTTGGGTCTAAACACTTGAAATTTTAGATATAGGTTCCTTGGACATGTATCTAACTTAATAACTTGATTTGAACCCAAAACAATAAATTTTTAGGGGTCATAATAGGGGTGAAAGTTAAAAAAAATTTGACCGCTTCGGTCTCTACCAAATTACTCAGACAATTTCTGGTCTAATATTGTACATTAAAGTGTATTCTGAGATAGGGCAAGCTTTTTAATCGGTTTGGGTCGAAAATTTGAGTTGCCAATACATAAATGTATGTATGTATGTATGTTTGCATATCTGCCTAAAACTTTCGACAAAAGCGACGGATTTTACCAAGATCAGTATCATTTTTAAGTTCGACCTTTCCGACGACAAATATCGAAAAATTGGCTAAAAACATCAATATCTTCACCTTCAACTGGGCACTTTTCTACAGGAGGTGGGCCGCTGTTTTCGCCGATATTTTCGAAAGTCATCCTTTCCTTTCGATTGTCTAGCCTTAATTAAAATCTACGACACTTCTGGTTCGGCGGTGATCGTAACAGCAAAGACGTCAGGTTTTTTCCCGTTCTTTTCCTCCTTTGTGGTACGGGTTCCAGCCTACCTTCCTACTACCACTTTTCTTTTTTTTTTTTGCTCAACATACACCTCCAAACACCCGGGCAACACCGGGCACCCATGCTAGTATATCTATAAAAGTGAGAATGTGTGTGTGAGGACACTTCTCAACTGATATACTCAACGATTTTTTATCTACATACTTGAAATTTGGTATATAGTGTATTCAGTTACGTGGAAAACTTTTTAATTGGTTTTCATCAGGAAAACAGTCAGCTAAGGAGTAAAAATTGAAAAATTGCTACTTGGGTGTCATCGGTTTTTTATCTGTTTGTCAACTGTTTCACGAATGCGCATGCGTGAATCGTTCACATGACGGATTACTTATGTTTAGAATAAGTAGGTTTGAAAACACTTTTTAAAGACGTGTCAAGCTGTCCTAATGGTTATCATACTTGACTCACTACTTGACTTTAAAAAAATTAGTATTTGTGCGCAATAATTATCTAAATTAAATCTAATGGTTACAAATACCTTCATTACGAGGACGGAACTTCTAAAAAAAAATATACACCCAAAATGTCCGCAGAGACATATGTCCGCAGAGCCATGTGTCGAAAATTAGGCACGCTCCTCCCACCAAAATATGCGCGAACTAAAATTTGAAAACGAGGCTTTTCTATATGGACAAGAAGGGGGGTAGTAAGTTAATATTTGGTATGAAACAAAGAGTATTTAAAACTACTTTAAAACACTAATAAATGATCCAGGTTGGTTGCAAAGTATCTTTTATAACTAATGTTAATATTCATTTGTTTTATATTTTAATTTTTGACCACTTTTTCGAATCTGTGTGTACAGTAATACAAACCCAAAAATTCAATTCAAATCACTAATTACACTGACAATTTATTCACTGAAAAAAATAAGCAAAAACAATTTATTAATAATTAAAGAAAATACGGCGGGTAGGATGGAGGTCCTGCCTGTTTCCTTTTTATTTTTTGTTACAATTTTTCCCATCCGTATTTGTCTAAATTAATTGTCATTAAAAAAATAACATTTTTTAAAATTATTTTTTTTTTTAGTGATTCTGGATCTCAATTATTTCATTTTTTATTTTCAGGATTATAAAAAAACATCCGTCGTACGCTTGTTGTGGAGCCTGTCGTCCGGGGACAATCGACCCAACAACTAACAAGGTAGACACAGGCAAAAAGTAAACCTCAAAAAGCTGGAGGCACCAAGGGCTGGAAAGCTGTGTGAATGAGCAGGAAGCTGCTGGAGTGAGCTGGAAGGCCGCCGGAGTGAGATGGAGGCGCTGGAGCGAGCTTGGAGGTATCCAGGGCTAGAAAGGCTGCGGGAATGAGCAGGAAGCCGCTGGAGACTGGAAGTTGAAGTTCACACGGACGTTGAATACATTGGCTTGAAGGCCAAGAAATCTTTTATGGTATTAAGAGTTGACACCACACAGAATTTCTATTTACAATGCCTCCCCACGAGACAGAGTTAGACACCAGATTCGTTTTTTAATCTGGTGAAATGAACAAAAATTACAAATTGCCTCAGTCATGATGGATTTCTCCTCCACTGACAGAGAACAAGAAACTGAAGTGTAGCATCTGAAGAACACATGGTATTTTTTTGTTTCCCCACGACAGAAAATTAGACACAAGGTCGTTTTTTTTACCGTGGTGGGGTGGGGGGGAAACCAGCTCCTCACAAAAGGGGGCACTCTAGCAATGTCCAAATAAATAGTAATTGTCTAAGTATGAAGGATTTCCCCTACACTGACCAAGGACCAATTACTTCAGTGAAGCATCAGAACAGATACTACACTTTGAGATATGACATCTTATATTCACAATAAAAAGAAATACAAAAGGGAAAATGAACAAAAAATGTAGGCACAACTCAAAAAACAGGGGGAATGGTGAGGTTAGTTGGTCCATCCCGTCTCTGTCGGAAACTTTAAAGGATTTCTTTCGGCTAGCATGTTTTATCATAGTTACCGCTTTAAATTTTTATTTATGTGTGCGTGTGTGTGGGTGGGTGGGAGTGGGTCCTTCTTAAACCCAATTTAAAAACATTTTTTTTATTTATACAAAAAATATAAAAATGATAACAATATTAATAAAAATTTCATTTGCGTCGTGGGTGTGGGGGGGAAATGTGGTTCGTAAAACTCTCCCAACCCCGTCTAAAATGCTAGTCCGCTCGTTTCACTCTGGTTTGTAAAGGAACCAGGGTTTCGCGGGCAGCCTCTAAATGGAGGGGAGGGGGAGTTGTGTCCTAGGGGAGGAATGCTAGTGTTAGATTTGATTTCCTCCAAGATGGGTGGAATTTCGAGATATGGGAGGAGGCAAAAGAAAAAAAATGTGGTTTTTGGAGGTTGGGGATCTTGGAGGCTTTCTAATAAGGGGAAAAAGATTTATTCAGCTGGCTGAGAGTCTAAAAAATGTAAAATTGCAAAGGAGCGGGGGTCCGATGGAAAACCGCGTGCTCCACACCTAGGCGGAGAACACATATTCAAATTTGGCTCTTCTTTGTACACACAAACTTGCTACATGTATTCATCTTCTTTCAAAAACCACGCGATGCAGCCTTCTTCTGTCGCATCTGATCTTCAACCGTAGTTAGTATTTAAAGAAAGCGATCAGATCCTGACCAGAAAAAGGCAGCATCCCCCAGCCATCTTGCAGTCTCGACGTCCAAATCACCATTCTCACCACGGCCAGGATTGCGATGTAGACAATTTGTCTTTCCTGGTGGCACGGCGGCCTCACGTTGTCCACTACGTTTGAGACGGTAATCGGGCGAGGATGCTCATGGTTGATGCCAACCGTCACCTTGCCAACATACGACGAGTACCGGCGGAGTTCGCGGCAATTGAAAAATGCGTGATCAGTTGTTTCTATGGCCGTTGTCCCGCAACGAGGACAGGCCGGCTGTCTTAGCCCGAAGGCCAAGAAATCTCTTATGGTATTAAGAGTTGACACCACACAGAGTTACTTGCAAGCTTCGATCAGAAAGAAAAAACGCTAATAACTTTTTTCTTTACTCCTTCCCATAATTCCCCACTTTTTTCATTTTCTATGCAATCTCCTTATTTTGTTTTTTATTTCCTCCATCTCTTTCAAAAATGTCCTCTCATTTTCTAATTTGTTCTCTAGTTCAACGCACGGGAGTGGTCGTAAGTGATGGGGGAGGGGAACATATCAATTTGTCAACACTTGTGAAGAATGTCTCATATCAATTTCAGGTTAAACTACTTAGTTCATTTGTGCACAAGTCGTAAAACAAAGCCTTATCGCTTAACATATTGACACAAAGTGGTATTATGATAAAAATAGCAGCACATTGGAAAATATCATTTTGACGATCTCTCTCTCTCTCTCTCTCTCTCTCTCTCTCTCTCTCTCTCTCTCTCTCTCTCTCTATCTGTAACCCTCCCACATGTATTATATATTATGGCCTTTGGTGTAAAAAAACCCTTTACCTATTTATTTATTTTTATTTGTTTATTTATTCATACACCTATCCTCTCGTAAGACAAAGCCAGTTGACAGTGGTCTTTATAGTCTACTAATATATCACATGCATATTCTAATTTTTTAAGCTTTTCTTGTCAAATTACTGCTACTATTATTGGTCCCCGACAAGAGGAGGGTGGACCTGTAAATTCACCCTTGTTCATTCATCTGTCTGCACATTTCTCAATAACTACGCCTTGAAATGTTTTGAAATTTTGCACAAACATTAAACATGATATGAATAAAAAAGTAACAGAACGGATTTTTCGGGAAAACTCTGGTTGCCCCCCCCCCACCACTAGGGGTTGTTTCCGGCTTAAAATGGCTAAAATTGACACTTTTGTGCTTATTAAAAAAATCGATGCCTTGAATTTTTATAAAACTTTCTGAAAAGTTGTAACTAACTGATTTCTATATAATTTTGTTTGCCTATACTTCGCGATAACTCTTGGGTGTGCCCCAGGGGCTCTTTTAGGGCTAATAAAAACACTCCATTTTTGGGACTATTTTACCATATTTGTCCAAAATTTTCTGTGTATGTCTGTCTAGCAGTTTTGCAGGGTGCTGAACTCAAATTTAAATATGTTAAGGCCTTGGGGACTTTTAGGGCTAAAAGTGGGGGTAAATGATGGACTTAGTCATTTCTTTTTTTGCATGACGCAGAACTCAAATTTACATATGTTAAGGCCTAAAACTGCACCGTTTGTTCATTTTCACCAGGATTTGACGTGCCCTGGGGACTTTTGGGGCTAAATGCGGGGGGGGGATGCTGAACTTAGTCGTTTTTTATGCCTCATTCACTATGCACTCACAGGGAACCATGCATGCTTCACTTGTTTATTTTGTCAAATTTACATCTGGATCGTTTAATTGTTATGTACTTCCAATGAAAATTGCATCGTGTACTTTAGTCGTCTGGCCCACGGTGAACTTTTGACGTTACGAGCTTTCGAAACGTATCAGAAGGTGTGAATGACTTTGTGAACCAAATAAAATAAGTACAAAAGTTTAGCATGTCTCTCTCTCTCTCTCTCTCTCTCTTGCTCTCTTCGTGTATATTTGCTTAACTGAATAAAATGAGTTTAAAAGTTTAGGATGGCTACGATGATGATGACACTCCTTTCTGGCCTTCTCTTTCTCTCTCGCCTATCTCTCTTTATCTCACACAAATTCTCTCTCTATCTCCGTGTATATGTTCTTCCATAGTCTCTCGTTCGCTGTTCTGTAAAACCTCCAAGTTCGTGCTTACATGCTTGTTTGTTTATGCAGAAAAAAGTGTAATAAACATTAATAGAGTAAACGAAGTATTATATTTAGGAAAAAAGGAAAAAAACAGTTGGTTTGTTTTAGGTTTAAATGATTGCAGGATGTACAGAGAGCGGCCGTATTTGTTAAAGCCTAGCGTGTTCGTTTATTTAAGAAGATGTGTATTCCCGAATAATCATTTTGTCAACTCGCAGCCAATGCAAATTGCCGGAACTGTATGAGGGAGAAATTATTATTTTTGTAACGGGAAAAGGAAAGGTAATGGTTTGTGTATGAGTTTATGAGCCATTTACGAAGGTAGACAGGGCGGTATGTGTATAATGTGTATTTTAGTTCCTGGTGTTGACTGGTGGCAGTATGAGGACTTTAGATTTAGATGGAAAAATAGTAACTATTTCCTCGAAAGATGGCGAGATTTTGATGATGGCGCTCCTAGAATACAATATAGGATTTCATCATAACGACTAAATATGTCTAAAATGTTGTTCGAAAGTTACATAAGAAAGTGGCTAATAGTGTAGACATAATGCATTTGCATGTGGCATCTATTGTTGTAAATCTACGGTACTTTGGTCCAGAGGGGAATTTCTGCAATCAAAATATTATATATGGAGATATAGAAATAATTGAATTAAATTAACATAACTTAAAAGGAATAAAAGCACATTCGTTTACCTTGTTAGCACGTATGGTTTTCAGAAAAAAAGATTGGAATTAATTTTGGTGTGAACTATGGAGAAAAGGTATGTCATATGCAAGAGAAAGCCAAATCTAATATTTAAACGGCTATATGTCTAACTGTCTGTCTGTCTGCCGGTTTGTCTGTCTCCATATTTTAAAAAATACCGCCTTTATCAATGTCACACCTAATATCTATATACATAAATTCGTATTCCTGTCTGTTTGTTTGTTCACAATTTGAGGCCAGAAATGGATTTTTCGTATCGTTGTGCATATAAAAAATGGCCGCAGATGTCCTGTTTTTTTTTTAGTATTGCGCAGCGTAACCAATCAATTATTTGTTTTTATTTGTAACGAAGTAAGATTTTATCCTTGACCTAGATAAGTAAACGAATTAATATTAGCTTTAAGGAAATACCCCCCCCCCCCAATTTACGTTTTATGGCATAATGCAAACAGATTTATTTCCTTTCGTCTTTCACTATTTACATGATTGATCATATTAAAAAAAATCAACGTGATATGTTCATTTCAGTATTTCGCGTCCCCATTTAAATTGCTATAACTTACGATAAAAACAAACAAACAAACAAACAAACACACAAAAAATCAAACAAGCAAAAAACAAACAAACAAAACAACTCATCTTGTTTTATTAATATTCATCCCAAACAAGGTACATTGCATGAGGAGCAACATTTTATCATTGCATAAAACAATTGTATTTATGCCTCTTCAGCGAAATGTTTGTTCACATTATATTTAAATTTTTGCATTGTGGTACAGACGAAGAGACATAAATACAATTGTTTTATGCAATGCTAAAATGTTTTCCAAACTGCATAGCAGCAATTTTAAGTAAGATTTGCAGTAAATTAGACATTGATCTGCGAGACGAGACAAACAAGCATAGTAAACTACCCCCTTTCTTTCTTTGTTCGACTTACTCTTTCCATTTCTTTCCTTTTCACTTCTTTCATGACAATTATTTACACCGAGAAACGACTTAGACGAACGCTACAAAACAAATGCTTTGAATATTGCTACCCCTTTCCTTTCCCTGCTTATTTTGTATTCGCTTTCCTTTTCATTCCTCAAAGCAACTTCGACTCAGTTCCATTGTTTGTGTGTGTGGAGAGAGAGAGAGAGAGAGAGAGAGAGAGAGAGAGAGAGAGAGAGAGAGAGAGAGAGAGAGAGAGTAATTTTGCTGGAGATATAGAGCAAAAAGCTTAAAGGAATTTCAGCATGGAGCATTCCAGTGTTCTTTCTATGACGGTGTTGTTGAGCTGAGAGTCAAAGCGTCGCAGATGTCATCCGAAAAAAAAAAAAGACATCCCCCTGACTTCAGCTGTAACCATATGGTGCACCGGGCAACGCCGAATAGTCTTGCTGTTGGGTCGAGAAGCGGTCAGTTTACTGGGTGGTCCTTTTGACACGAGTTCAGGAGATTTCAAATTGTTGGATGTAACAGTGATGATGATGATGATGATGATGATGATGATGATGATGATGATGATGATGATGATGATGAAAGAAATCTGTGTCTTTAACAGGCAATCAAAATGACCCCCCCCCACAAGCTGGATAGTTGAAGCATTAAAGTGGGAATCATAAAATATTTTCCAGGCTGTGAAGATTGGCACTTAAGTTTTATTTGAGGGACCACCAGAAAATCAAGTCAAGTTGATAAATTGTGAATGGATTTTAATTATTGGATTGACCGTGAAATCATTTTGGAAAGAAGGTCAACTATGGTGACCGATTCATTTATTCTACCTTATACAGATGGCCTTGGAAAACTAGCCCACAAGGGATAGAAAAAAGGCAGACACTTTACAGGAGTGGGCCCTTCCACTTTAATAATGATGAGAAGTATGAATTGAGAGAGAAGAAGAAAGAGAAAAAAGTCACTCAAAGCTTGAGAAGTGCAGTCATTTTTGAGATTGGTTTCTGCGGAATAGTGGAATAAAATTCTGTTGATCGGTGGGGGGGGGGGAGCTAAGCCTCGCTAGTTCTGAATATAATGAAAGGCAATAATAGCCTCGAGGACATCTCTGCCTGACCGTCGGGAGACTCAGACCTTTGAGATAAACACATTTCACTTGGGTCTTTCTTTGCTCCAAACCACTGAGTCCACACTGTGAAGTGACAGGCCCCTCGGACTTAGGGTTGGCGCCCCGACTTTATTAACAAAAGCTACTAGTCCCAGTGTATTTATATCAGGAGTCAGAAATGGTCAGAATTTGTAACTACCTGTAAATAATTATCTTGTTTTTGTTATACAACAAGCTGAGTTGTCTTTTTTCTCTCCCTTTGTTTTGAAATGACCTCTACTTTCCAGTGACGATGACTTTGGAGACCAGAGCTGAACGGATTGCACACTCTATCAAAAGCAAGGTGGGTAGGGTGGCAACCTATGCAACCGAACCGTCTTATCAGCCAGGACTCTCGCCAAAGAGACAGCATAGTTCCAGCAGCCACTCGAGACCAGAGCAGACAAGCCGGGTGGCATCACCCGCTGGACATCGTTGGGAAGTTGGGGTACACAGCCATCAAACCAATGTTTTTAAAGGATTTTCTAAGTTCGCATCAACCTGTTATTTTGGCATAGACTTATTACTTTTGGAGTTTGAAACGATTTTTATTGGTTGAAAATACTTGAGTCAACACGTTCCTTTTAGGATTTCTAATCTACCATAGATTTGCTGAAGAAAAGTCGCGAAAGAAGTCAGGAAAGTGTTTGAGAATTTTATTTTTTTGATCCTAACAGCCATCAAGCGGTCCCAGGAAGCAGGGTAGGATTCGGTCCTTTTTTAAGTAAAATGCCTACACTTCTTGACCTGGCAGCAGCAGCAGCAACAGCAACAACTAGGTTTAGGCACAGAGAAAGAGTGGGGGGAATTATTGATAGTGTGTACAGCTAGACGAGTGTTTCTTGTGAAAGTTTGGCGAGGGGGGACTATAGATTGAAGCTCAGTTGAACACCTTCCATGAAAATCACGATACATCAGAGACAAACTCGCAGCATCTCTTCTGTGAGATAGAGGTTGCAAGGAAGAGAAAAGGACATCTCCTACGAGGCTACGAAGTCTATTTTGAACTCTATCAATGCAGGACAAGTCTTTTCTAGCAGCTCCTGCCCAGATGTGGCAACAATATTCCATCCTTGGACGTACCTGGCTCTTATATAGATAGAGAATAGCATCTAATGCCCTTTTAAGCGTATCGACGAAGCGTTCGGCCTGGCCGTTGTTTCTGGCGTGGTACTGGGGTGTCGTAATATGCTTGACTTGATGCATCTCGCAGAATTCTCTGAACTCTGTCGAGGTGAACTGTGTAGCGTTGTTGCCCCAAACCGAGCAAATAATTCCAATAAAAAAATTGTCGTTGTTGCCGTGGTCAGTTTTTCGCATCTTAGTACCTCTGGCCATTTAGAGTAAGAGTCAACTACTATCAGGTCGTAAAAATCCTCCACAGGTCCCGCATAATCGATGTAGATGTTGTTCAGCCTTAGGCTAAGGTTTATATGTTATCGGTGGTGCTTTTGCAGCCAAAGCACAGCCTTTGCATCTGTTCACCATGTTGATAATATCTTGATCCATAGCTGGCCAATAAACAACCCTTCTCATTAGGCTTTTCATTCTATTTATTCCTGGGTGCCCCATGTGAAAATCCCTGAGAATTCTTTTTTGAAGAGGTTGGGGGATAACCCTTTCACCGTATAACAGTATTTTGTCGCAACCAGAAAAAAATGCCTGAACTGGTGTCACCCAGTGCTAATTTCTGCTTTGTGGTTTGAATGAAATTGTCATTTAGGGATTCTGACTTAATTTCCTAAAGTGTGACCGGCATCACTATTAATACGTAGTGGCGCGATTACTGAATCTTCAAGAGGTTCCATTTTGAAAAACGTCTTCAATTTCATTCCCAGTTAGATAAAACAACTGGGAAACTATTTAACAACTGGGAAACTATTCGTCTCGAAGGACTAACAGAAGAACTGTTTGGTTTTTGAGATATTTTTCTGACCCCCCCCCAAAAAAAAAACAAAACAAAAAAAAAACAAACAAAAAAAAACAAAAAAAAAAAAAAAACAGAAATTAAATTTGCCGGCCTTTGAGACAAGAAGACATTGGCGCATAAGTTCTCCATGAAAGGAACTGAGGAAAGAGAGGGGTTGTTTTACTGTACACACAGATTCGAAAAAGTTGTCAAAAAACAAATATATAACAAATAAATGTTATCAAAAGCAAGATAAGTTACTTTTCTACCTAGCTGGATATTTTTTTAGTGTTTATATTTAATGTAACATGTTTATTCAGCTCGAAAAACATACAGTGTTTACCGATGTATTAGAAAAGAAAAAAAAATCCCTTCTCATCAGGACATTTTTATTTTAAAAGGGGAAAAAAGGAAACTCTATTAGAACCAGAATGTTCTGGAAGACTGAGAAAATGCCTTTCAAAGAAAAAGACTTAAAAAGAGAGAACATTTAAAAAAAAACCAGCGTTTTTTGCATGTTTCTTTCTTTTCAGGTTTTACATATCAAGTAAGACTTTTTTTTCATCATTATTTTAACAAGGACAATATATATTATTACGTATATTTTCCCGTTTTGAATTTGTTACTATTGTTTGGACGATAAATTTAACTTTGTTGTTCCATTTGATAGAATTAATTTTGGAATACTTTCTCAACTTTTTTGTATGTTGTACTTTTTTTTAATCGTTATAATTGGTACGCGAGGTTAATTGTTAACATCTGCTTTGGGAAATAAAAACAATCCAGCATTTCTTTCTTTCAATAAAACTTGACTAAGTTTAAATACTTTTCGGGTCTGGTTTTCATTTGTTTCTTTTTTATTTATTCTTTTTAATATTTTTATATTTTTCCTCCCTTTTGCTTATTGTCACTTTGTCTTTATTCACGAAACTTTGCTTAAATTCTCCAGCACTTTCTTTCCCCATTAAAAAAAAAAAAAAAATTATTTCACCCCCCCCCCAAAAAAAGACAAAGAAAAAGGTGTTTTGGTAATAACAACTACAAAATACGTCAATTGCTCTCAAATGATGCATTGAATAACGATGCCCACTGAATTCAATTTTACATAAACTTAATAATTACAGTCTACAAAATCCGTACCATATCATAGAAAACATCTTTGATATTACAGCTGGTCAACGCCTTCTTAGAAAATATAATAATAAATTAAAAAAATAAAAAAATAAAAAAAATAAAAGCATAAAAAAAACATCCCAGTAGATGAACTGTGAGTAAACGAAATTTCAATGTTTATATAAACATTATCAACCACAGACAAGTGCCCCATTCATAATTTTTATGAAGAACTTTGCATTATCGATAATGGTAGTTGGCAATTTCGCAACCCCCAAAAAGGTATTTGCTGTTAGCTGCATACATCTTATTTAATTTTGTTTTTGTTAAGTAGGCACGGGGAAAAATGGCTGAATAAAGATAAGGGGAATTAGTTTTGAAAGCCGATTTATCATAATTTTTTTGTAGGTTTCCGAGTACATTTTGATTCTATTTGAAAGATTAGAGACTAAAGTTAATTTCTCAAAGAAAAAAATATTTGTACGTGTGAAAAAAAAAAAAAAAAAAAAAAGTTTTCACGGCGAGCTAACCAATTCAGCTAAATTTTGAAAGTTAAATAAATTCATTGTAAAAACCCTTTAAAAGATTAATATTAGTTTTCTGGGTCTATTTCAAAGTAAAGTAAAGTCCTAAGATATTGAATTAAATAACAAAAACAGCTTTTTGTAAAAAAAAAAAAAAAATTTGCTTAATTAGCCCCCTTCCCCCAAATCGAGGGATTCTGCCCTTCGCAAAATCGCAACAAACGGAAGTTTTGTAAGCATCGATTATACGGAAGCCCTAAATCTGAGACAGTCGAAAGGCTGTCTGAAAATGACGTGATGTAATTAAAAGGAGGTAGGGTTTTTTTTCCCCAGACGTGCATCCGTACATTCCTATCCTGAACATTTATACCATTTTTTAAATGTAATCATTTTTCTATGTTCCTATTTTTAAATTAAATATTTTTATTTTCATTTTTCAAGATTATGTAAAAATTATGTTACGCTGAAAGTTTCACATTCGTGCAAGCAAGGAAAATATCAGAATCTCACATATAAAAATTATGCAAGACCTGTAATTAAAGAAAAAGTAGAAATATTTTTTGCAATTATATTTTTTTGTGTGCGAAAATATTTAATAAACAATGCTTTAAATATCACTTGTTCGAGAAATTAATTTTTCTTCGAGTTATATCGAATTCATTAATACAGATTTTTAGGGCTTTTTTCTTAATGTTTCTGTAAAAATTAAATATTTTTTTAATTGTTACAATTTACGATGCTTTATTTTCATAAAAAAAAGCAAAAATAAATTCATGCATTTTTTTTTTACTACTGAAAACCATAACTTTAGTAAAGGTATTTTTGTTTAAACGAAATCATAATTTCCTCCAAGATTTAAATAAAAATAATAGGCTTTATTATATTCTGTGATTATTAGTTGATAAATATTGAGAATTTCATTAAAATTGGCTGATTTCCTGATTTTTAGTGAATTTTTAAGTAAAGTGTCAAAATGTTTATACATTTTAAACCTCGGCATTCATTTTTACGCCTTTACATTTTTAAGGGAAGAAACTTTTTAATTTCAAAACTAATAATATGGATCAAGTCCCTTTGACTGATTCGTCAAATTGATTTCACTCTTTATTTACGTGTTTCAAATCAACCCAATTTGATTAATTTGGCCATGAAAATGAGTTGATTGTTTCTTTCAATCGAAAGGAAACTAGTACACACCCAGTCCTCCAATTTTTTTGATTTATGTTTTTAAAGGGTGATAACTCATGTTGGTTTGGATTTTTACTTTAAGTTTGTTACAATTTCAAACCTTTTTGGAGATTTTTTTTTATTTTAACGAAGATTTTATCAACAATTTTATTTGAACAAATGATAAAACAATAAAAAACAAAAAAAACAAAAACAAAAACAAAAAAAAACAAAAAACAAAAAACAAAACAAAACAAAACAAGAAATGAAATGCAAATAATATTTAACATAAAAATAAATAGAATCCAGAGAAAATGCAGTTCTCAAATACTTAGGATGATTCCAAGAAATACTGCCCCTGTTGTTGTTGTTGTTGTTGTTGTTGTTGTTGTTGTTGTTGTTGTATTCGCTTGTAAGTAAAACGTCTACAAACGGTATACTTGTCTTTTATCATTCTTCCTCTCATCACAATCACCACTCAAAAGAGACCTTACACTGTTAGATGATTTAAAATCGTTAAAGATTTAAAAGAATAATTGTTTTCTGTGCGAGTAAAATGTAAGGGAGAGAACTCCATAGAGATTAACTAGAGTTGTTTCCCTTAGAACAGTAATTTTCTTATAAAATGTGCCCATGATTTGAAATTTAGTTGTATTTACCCAGAATTGTCCAATTGTAGTCATATTGCCGCCGGATAGAAGTCTGGGTGAGATGTTTTGGCAAACTAGAATAATGGCTAATTCGAAGTACGCAGTAAGATTGATTTCTGATTATGCTTCATCTGTGATGATCTTAATACTTCATCATAATTCCAGCGAGATCAGTATTTTCTCTGACGTTGTCGAGTAAACTCAGATTACTCGATTAGCATGCGATCTGACTTTATTATGATTGCTAGAAAAATTATTTCCTAAAATAATCCATTAAAAATAACAAAAAGTACTTGAACTCTACGAACGTTTATCATTAATTGACCTTCTACGGACAAATTTATCGTTAGTTGACCTTCGACAACTAGCCAAACCCATATGATTTTTGGAATATGACATCTCTGTTCCTTGACAAGTCCGTACATCATAAATATTTTTCTTTATTTTTCTTTATTTTTATTTATTATTTTTTTTAAATACGTGTAATTCTAAATATGTTCCGAATTTTATGTTGAGACTTGAAAATATAAAAATTCGAATTTCTTCAAATGTTTTTTAAACAGGCTTCATTAAAAAAAAAATACACATAAAGCCCTGGTGTATATTTGAAAGGAAATGTGAGAAATTATAAAATTATAAGCAAGCCCCTCATTGGCTGATTTGGTTACCAACTGTCTTTGTTTAGACCAATCAAATTGGTCATTGTTTTAGCCGCCGAGCAATGCGCTTGTGGGGAAGTTGAATGCTTTTTCTTCGGTTCTAGACATGCAACCGAACAAGAAGGAATGAACTCAACTCTCTCTGAATGTGAGGCATTTGGGCGCCTCTACCCTTCATCTCCTTGAGACTTTATTTTAAATCTAAATAATCAGGCTCTGTTATTATTATATGTGTCTCCCAGAGACTTTTTAAAGGTCTGAATTGTCGACCTGTTATTAATGACTTTTCCTTCAAATGAATAATAATTCTGAACTTCTGTAATATCGATTCAAGTCGAGAATTGAATCTTTTCATCAGAAGCATCATACCAACCCCCGTTCAAACGGCTGTAATTAATCCAATCTTTGAACAGTGCTGAACCCGAATACCAGTTCCTGCTGAAGACAAAAGAACTATTACCTTTCGAGGTGTTACCAGCTCAATTCAGAAACAGAATAGGCATTCCTTTTTTGCAATGAAAACGAATAAAATTTGTGCCGAATCTTAGAGGTATGCTTTGTTGTAATTGTTAATTTTTTTTGCCATTGTCTGGGAATACGGCTTAATCACGTTGACACACCGGTTCCGGTCAGATCACCGAAGTTAAGCAACGTTGAGCCTGGTCATTATTAAAATGAGTGACCAATTTGGGAAGTCCAGGTGCTGTATGTAGGAGGACGTCGACACCTCCCTGCAAAAAGTTGCAAAAACCTAACGTCATCATCTCTCCTAACGGGGATATACATGCGACTGGGGACCGCTTGTGAATTTCATACTCCCATGAAACTTCCTCCTTCGGAGGAAGCCGGTTAAACCCTGAATAGGGTTGGTGCTGACTGCACACACACTGTCTGGGAGCAAAAATAGGTGAGATAGATATCTTACAGAAATAAAAGTACCTATTTGATTATTTTACTCCCCAAAATCAAAGGACCGAAAATGATATTATATCTTTCGAAATAAATAAATAAATAAAAATAATAATAAAAAAAATAAATGAAATAAAATAAAATAAAATAAAACAAACAAAAAAATAGCACGCATTCGTTATTAGAGCGAAATTCAAAATATTGAATTTCAAGTAATACCAATGGAGTTTACTTAATTGTCATGTCGTAGTAATGAACATATCCAAAAATTATGAAAAACGATAAGCTAGAAAATTAATTATTAATGAAAATAATTTTAAAAGTCGAAAATGAACGAAAATTGAATTTTGCTAAAAAAAAAAAAGGAAACCGGAGAGGTCGACTGTACACAAGGGAGGTAATAATTTTCTGAAACCTGAAATATTTAGCAAAAGTAAATTTTCCCAAATTGCCTTCAAAAACTGTTTTCATTAATAATTAATTTTCTACCCAATTGTTTTACGTAATTTTTGGATATGTTCATTACCGCGACATGAAAATTAAGTAGACACTATTGGTTTTACTCGAAATTCAATAATATAACGAAAAAGCCCCCCAAATAAACAAATAAAATCGACCTATGTGGATACTTATTTTGTAAAAAAGTTGTTAAAATACTCGTACAAATGAGTATAAATTAAAATCCAAACAAAACAAGTGAAGCATGCATGGTCCCCCGTGAGTGCACAGCGAACGAGGCATAAAAATGACTAAGTTCAGCATTTGCCTCTCCCCATCCCATTTAGCCTCCAAATCCCCATCGGATGTCAAATCCTGGTGAAAATGAACAAACAATGCAGTTTTAGGCCTTAACATATTTAAATTGGAGTTCAGCACCATACAAAACTGCTAAATAGACATACACAGAAAATTTTGGATAAATATGGTAAAATTGTCCCCAAAATAGAGTGTTTTTACTAGCCCTAAAAGAGCCCCTGGGGCACACCCAGGAGTTATCGCGAAGTATAGACAAACAAAATTCTATAGAAATCAGTTAGTTACAACTTTTCAGAAAGTTTTATAAAAATCTAAGGCATGAATTATTTTAATAAGCACAAAAGTGTTAATTTTAGCCATTTTTAATTTTCAGGAATCGAAAAAATGAAATTTCATTAAAAGCAAATGTCATCTTCTTAATTATCATGTCGCAATTAGTTAAATATTACTGTATTATTACATAAAACAAGTATTTTCATGATTTAACAAAAGAACGATTCCGCCATATTTATTTGAGGCATATGGCGTAAATACAAGGGATGTAACTACTAATTAATTACCTCCCTTGCTACCATGCAAACTATTCTGTTTATTATTTTAGTAAAACTAGCAATTTTTTTCAAAAACTATTTTTTATTAATAATTCATTTTCTACTTCATCATTTTTCGTAATTTTTGGATATATTACTAATTTCGACATGGCAATTAAGTAGATAACATTAGTTTTTAATGAAATGCAATATTTCGATTTTCGAATGTCAGTCTAATAAGGAAGAAGCACCTTTTATGAATTGTTTTCGTTGTTGTTTACTAAATTATTTCAAAGGATTAAAAAAAGCTAAACTTAAATATTCGATCATCATTAGGCAATTAAAATGACAATGGAAGAAAATTATTATAAACCTATAATAAGTCTTTATTATTAAAGTAATATTGTTTTAAATCTTTGTTCATAAAATTATAGAATGTAAATAGATTTCAAAAATTTTCAGTAGATGAGGATTTACTAAGGATTTGTAAGAACACAAAGTAAACTTTCTGTTTGACAGTTTAACTGCTACAAAATTTCGACAGGTTACGAAATAATTCATTTTTTAAACTATTAAAATGTCCGACTTGTATACGATAGCATTTTAAATTTTGTTGAACTGACTAACTGAGAGAGAGAGAGAGAGAGAGAGAGAGAGAGAGAGAGAGAGAGAGAGAGAGAGAGAGAGAGAGAGACACACACACACACACACACACACACACACGCGCGCGCGCGCACACACACACACACACACACACACACACACACACACATACACACACACACACAGTTTAACGGCAAAAATCATGGTACTTGTGCAGAATTTGAACCAGACGTAACTCACCGTCCGCTCGGAACATGACGTCATGCACTATGGTTTCATTGTAATCTGACGTAAGATGCCAATCAATGCGCGGAAAAGGAGCAGACGATATTTGGTGAAAATATTAGGGGGTGGGAAGTCAACGGAACCAGCCGTCTCGACAGTTATCCTTTCGAGTTTATGTGGAGGCAGAAATTTGATAATGATCATTTTGTCTCCATCTAAACTATATATCGGAAAACTACCCGAGTGGGTTGGCGAAGTTTCTTCCACACCCGCTGCCTTTTCTCATAAATAAATAGTGGCATTTAATGCTACTAAGGTAAAACTGCTTTCCTTTAACAATAATAAAGAAATCTTTCTAAGCAGCGATTGCCATAACTGATAACTTTCTTTCCAAGAGTCAAACATTCCATTCCTCGGTCTAATAATCAAAGGTAAAATAAATTGGAATAAATAGAGAGAAGATGCTGCCAACTCTATTGCAAATGAGGTGGGCTCACGCTACCGGTATAGAAAACTTTTCACACCTGTCAATGTCCTCTACCTCTATAAAGCTACCATTCACCCATAAATAGAATATTGTTACCACATCTGGGCTGGTTCATCAAGCAATAGTCTCATCCCCATTAGACAGGGCGCAAAAGAGACCTCATAGGTCTCACACTGTCTACCAAACTCCAGCCTCTGTCACATCGCCGCAATGTTACACGACTGTCTTTGTTTTACAAATACTTCCACGGAATGTACTCAGATGAACTTACTGTCTTTGCATTCCCTCACTCCAGAGGTTACCAGATAACGGAGAAGTTTCTATACAAATAGTTTTCCCGGCCAAGATGCAAAAATTTAAATGTAATGTGAACAAACATCTCGCTGCTCAACTCCCTACTTAGAGTGTTCCTATAAGTCTTGCCCGTAATTCATAGTAGCCCCTTACGTCTCAGTGGCAATTTGTCTTGTTTAAAATGAATAAAAGTAAAAACAATAAACCAAATAAAAGCATTAAATAAAAACTTAATAAAATACGATGCGCCTTCGGTAAGTTTCCAAACTTTTTTGTATACGCATTTAAAATTGTCGTAGACTCTTGAAATTTCAATATGTCATTGCTATACATCTTATAAGATAACTGACCAATTTTTATGATTTCAGGTTCAAATGAACAGCTACAGCAGGAATTGGAATACATCATACTAAAATCTGATTGTCTCAGTTAGTGAATTCAAAAAATGCAATCTGGACGTGAGGACACTTTAGAACAACGATATGCAATAAAATTCTGTTTGAAACTTGGAAAAAATGCCTCAGAAACGTATGGAATGCTTCAAACTGCTTGTGGAATATCTTGCATGAATCGAGCATCAGTTTTTGAGTGGTATAAGAGATTCAAGGAAGGCAGGGAATCTGTGAGAGATGATGAGAGGTGTGGAAGGAGTAAGGAAAGAACACCAGAGTTGATTGGCCAAATAAAGAATTTCATATATAAGGACCTTCGTGTTACTAGAAAGATAATAATTGGACAGTTTGCATATTAGTATGGAAACTGTTACACAATTATTTGCAAGGAACTGAAAATGCGGAAGATTGGCACGAAGTTTGTCCCAATTCACTAGTACAGAACTCCATCCTTATCACAGAGTATTTGACCAAGATGGACACCAAGACAGTTTCTCTCCCTCCCTAGTCCAGACCTTTCTCCCTGTGACTTTTGGTTATTTTCTAATCTCAAGAAAAACCTTAGAGACTGTGTTTATGAGATGTGTTTATAGGCGGCGTTTTTGTCGCTAACACATATCCTTTACATGTATGGAGTACTGTTGTCACATCTGCGCTGGTGCATCTGCTGCTTGTCTCTCGCTCCTGTAACAATGGCCATTAACATACTCATACAAGAGAACTTTCATGGGGCTTTCCAGAAATTGTTGCAACGGTACAACAAGTGCATTGCAGTCTGACGAGATTACTTTGAAGGGGACTGGAGTGTCATGTGTATTATTAATAAAAGTGCCCATATGATTGGATGCACCTCGTATATGCATTCGTATTGCTGTGGTCTTGCAGTGCTGACGAAAAAAACAAAAACTGTATTATTAACAATATGTTACAGAAAGTATGCGTTCGATTTTTGGACAATAACTGCCATCAGTAACTGCCACGACGCTTAGTCATAACTGCGTTTATTGTGTCGGAATAAATGAATTTTTTCCTGAAATAGATCAACTTATATTATATCACCCGTTTTTAAGCCTTGCTCCGTATAGAAACCTTCTCTACCACCAATAGCAATAGCCAAGAACACATTGCCTGAAAGTACTTCTTTTAAACTCCTCGGCCTAACGTTTACAGGGAATATGAACTGGAATAGATACATTGAGAGCATTGCCAAGGCTGCTGCTAGGAAGGTTGGCTCCCTCTACCGTGCTAGAAAACTACTTACGCCTGACAGTATCCTATATCTCTATAAGGCCACCATTCGCCCCTGTATGGAGTACTGTTGTCACATCTGGGCTGGTGCATCTGCTGCTTGTCTCTCGCTCCTGGACAGGGTTCAAAAGAGAGTCGTCAACCTGATAGGTCCTGAACTGTCATCTAGACATCAGCCTATATCCCATCGACGAAATGTTGCATCCCTCTGCCTGTTCTACAAATACTTTAATGGTGAATGCTCTGACGAACTGCAAACACTTGTACCTCCTCGACGTAACTACCCCCGACAAACCCGACAAGCTACTAAGTCTCATCCCTTTACAGTAGAGATCCCTAGGTGCAAGAAAGCCTTTTACTCCAATAGTTTCTTCCCCAGAACTGCGGGTCTTTGGAACTCCCTTTCGGGATTCTGCTTTCCCAACTGCAATGATATGCAGAAGTTCAAGTGTAATGTTAACAAACATCTTTCTACTCATCTCCCTTCATAATGACCCCGCTAATTAAGTCCCTGATAGTAGCCCCCTGCTTCAAAGTGGCACTGTTCCTTCTTTGGGGTGAAAATTGAATTAAAAAAAAAAAACCTTTTTCTCTTGCGGTTGACTTCTATGAAGTCGGTATTTTTTCCTTTTAGATGTTAGCTTCAAACGTGTCAAGCATGATGCCCATCAATATTTTTTCCTCCCTTGGTTTAAATGTTTCATATGAGTAAATGTTGGTCCTTCAAACATGTAAAGCAAATTCCCAGTTTTTTAAATCAACAATTCCGATTTTCCAAACTGATTTGTTGTTCTTAAATATTTGGAAAAAAAAAACTTCTTCGATTTTAAAAACTCGATTTTGGACATTTCTTTTGCGTTCCCGTTTCTTACGAGTCATCAACAGTAATCGTTTTGATCTTTCTTGCGGACACACATTCCGTCATTTTTATCCAGGGTTATTCTATACACTTGTATGCACGTTTCTTTTTCCCATGAGAGTAACCCTAACCCTAACCCCCAATTTATTTTTAGCGCCTTTTTAACTCCACTTGACTACTTTTCGGAGTAAAATCGCGCGATTGTGAAGTGCGCCATTAAAAAAAAAAACCCACAAAAAATAAAATAAAACAACAAAAAAAAAACAAAAAAAAAAAACAAAAAAACAAAAAAACAATAAAAAAGACGAAAAAACAAAGAACAAAAAAAAACAAAAAAAAAAACAAAAAAAAAACAAAGAACAAAAAAAACAACATAAAAACCAAAAACCAAAAACCAAAAACAAAACCAAAAAAAAAAAAAAAAAAAAAAAACAAAAAAAAAAAACAAAGAACAAAAAAAAAACAAAAACCAAAAACCAAAAACAAAACCAAAAACCAAAAACAAAACCAAAAAACAAACAAAAAAAAAAACAACAAAAAAAAAAGAGCGACAAAATACGCAGAATCTCAATTTGAGTTTCTGTTTTTGCCTTCTTTCACTTAAGTACGTTTGATTTAGTGAAGTTCAAATCATCGAACTCGTCCAATCGCCCAACAAAGTAAATATAGTTTTAAACTAGTGTTTGGATTTTATAGGCGGCGTTTTTGTCGCTAACACATATCCTTTACATGATTTCAATATATTCTCAATATCTTAATTCATGTTAGTCAACTCAAGCAGACGTAAAATTTTCAACCGTCATATGCCTGGATAGTCAACATGAAACTCGCTTAGAATACGTTTTTGTAATGTCGCTGGGTCGCTGGAATGACTACCCAATTACTGTACGTTATTATATCTTTGCAGATGAAATATGTTTCTGGAAGTTTTTGGTTCTTTTCTTTTATGCTATTTTTAATATATATATATATATATATATATATATATATATATATATATATATATATATATATAATTATCGTTGTGTTTTTTGGTCTTCGAGTGCCTTTGGATGTTTTCTTAGGATAGAGCACAATGTGTGTGTGTGTATGTGTGTGTGTGTGTGTGTTTACCTGAACTTCCGCTTGTAGATAGGCAATTACCGTATCCTCAAACGCTCAACAGATTTCTATATCAGTCAAGACACTCAGTCCGAATGACTGAAACTTGAAGATGGGAAATACTCCATTTTGTCGTTATAATTTAGGAGGGCGATTCCCCATCTCTATAATGTGCTTGCGATATGCGTAGGCAAACAATTCCTCGATTCTTGAATTGTTTAAGACTTTCCTCACCCAAAGACGATACAAATAAGACGGGATAATAAAAAATAGCGAAATAGAATGAAAGTAAAAAGACTCCCAACCAACGTCAGAAAGGGACAACTAGTATGCAATGAATATTTCACGATTTCAAAGTAAATTTACATTTCTGTGAGTGTGTGTGTGTGTGTTTGTGTTTGTGGGTGTGTGTGTTTGTGTGAATGTGTGTGTTTGTGTTTGTGTGTGCGTGTTTATGTGTGTGTGTGTTTGTGTGTGTGTTTGTGTGTTTGTATGTGTGTGTTTGTATGTGTGAGTTTGTGCGTGTGTGGTTGTGTGTGTTTCTGTGTTTCTGTGTGTGTTTGTATATGTGTGTTTGTGTGTGTTTCTGTGTGTGCGTTTGCGTAGGTGTGTGTTTCTGTGTGTGCGTTTGCGTATGTGTGTGTATGTGTGTGTTTGTGTGTGTGTTTGTGTGTGCGTGTTTGTGTGTGTTTGTGTTTGTGTGTTTATGTGTGTGTTTGTGTGTGTGTGAGTTTGTGTGCGTCTGTGTTTGTGTTTGTGCGTGTTTGTGTGTGTGTTTATGTGTTTGTATTTGTATGTGTGTTTGTGTTTGTGTGTGTGTGTTTGTGTGTGTGTTTCTGTGTTTGTCTGTGTGTGCTTGTGTGTTTGTATGTGTATTTGTCTGTGTGTGTTTGTCTGTGTGTGTGTTAGTGTATGAGTGTGCGTGCGTATGTTTGTGTGTGTGTTTGTGTGTGCACCATAAAATGTTTTTAGAATAGACGAATCAAGAGTTTTCTTCAATTTTATTCAAAACTATTTTTTTTTCCTAATGAGTCACGACTTATCAAGGCTAAAAACTACTCAAGGATTAGGGTTAATAAGATAGCTAGATTGATGGGAAAATGATGAGTTTTATTAGAAAAGTGAAAATAATGCCTTATAAGAACAGTACGGTTTATGACAAGTATTGAAGATAGCCAAGTTGTAGCACCCAGGGCAGCAATCTTCAGGCAACGAAACCCTGAAAAGAAACTCTGTTAGGCACACGGAGGAAAAAAAGAAAATTCTTTGTAATTTTGGTAAAGGTGTTGTGGGAGAAGAGAAGAGATCTTCAAGCTACTAGATTGTGAAGTCGGTTTCAAATAGTAGTTGACTATTCGTATTATTTTGATTCTTCAGACTACTGTTATTTTCAGAACGTTTCGGTCGATGTAGCCTCCAACATTCTTCAGGTGTATCTTGTCAAACTCGGGAATCTTTCTGTCGAACTCACGAATCTGCACAGAATTTCGAACGAAGCCCTTTATTTACTTCACGGAGATAGTATGTTCTCGTCCTGTCAGCCAGGTCCTTAATAATTCGCAATTGTATTTTTCCTCACGAGTACGTACACCCTACACAGTTTTCTTTCTTTCTTCTTTTTTTTTTTTAATAAAGGGGGAATTTTTCAATTGTATTGAATCTTCAACTGTCAGGAGAATATCACTGTACAATTGATTTTTTCCAAGTATTCTAACCATTGTGCCACGGGTGCATGCGGACAATTCTAGTACGAATTTTATTTCTAGATGTCAATAGCAGTATTTATTACTACGTTCGACACTCAAGATGAGAACAGTAGTCCAAAAGAATCCAAATAATACGAGTAACTAATCCTTATCTAAAAAAAACTTTAGAAACGTAAAATCTGATTAATTTATTGCTTTCTAAACAAACATTAAATATTTCAGCTCAAATAACATTCTTTTCGGGAAAAGTGGAGCGTATATAGGTTGTAAAAAATTTCAAACTATTACGCAGGCATTTTAAAAAAAGAAGAAAAAAGGAACAGCCAAAACAAGAATTTATGTTTCGGAATGAGGATTGATAGTTTTTTATTCGGTTTATTCGGAATTCTCTTCCTGGATGTTATTCTCACAAGGTTTTGTAATCTTGGACTTTTTTTTCAGTTGTCTTTTGTTGAACTCGGGAATATTTATGTTGAACGTCAGAAATCTGCACGGAATTTCGAATTGAAATATTTATTTAATCCACGGGAGTAGATTGCTCTCGTTCAGAAGTCTTAAATGATTATTAATTGTATTTTTAGTATCGTCTGTACTAAGGATTGTTCAACCTTTTTGTCTAATTTTTTTATACAAATTAACATTACTAAGGATTGAACCTTCAATCTTTTTTATAAAAATTATTTTATTTATTGTATTTTCACCACAAACAAGGTACAATGCCACTCTGATGTAGTGGATTACTATCTGGGACATAAGTTGCAGGGATACTATATAGGGAGTTGAGCAGCAGGATATATATTCACATTACACTTGAACTTCTGCATGTCAGTACAGTTGGGAAAGCAAGAATCTGGAAGGGAATTCCAAAGTCTAGAACTTCTGGGGAAGAAACTATAGAACGCTACAGAGTAGAACGGTTTCTTACATCTGGGGATCTATACTGTGTAGAGGTGGAACCTTGCTGATTGTCGGGTTTGTCAGGGGTAACATTTCGTCGATGGGACAGAAGTTGAAGCTTAGATGACAATCCAGGACCTCGGCACAAGCAGCCATCGCTCTGCAGATTCCACAGCTAGATCTCCTTCAAAATAGGCACCTCAAGCAATTGGATGGCATGCTTAAACCAACGACCACAGAGGTCCTCCTAGCCCCTAAAGCCATCCTTGAGGTGGTCTAATGCAAATGTAAATTTGACTGTTCTTCTGGCAGATGTTCCAGCAGGGTTAAGGACTTAACCTGTACTGACATGTGCCAGTGCAGCAGTCAGTGCCAACACGATGAGGATTACCAAATTATGATATATAACTATAAGCACATCTGCTGTAGATCTAGCAGAACGGAAATCATATTGCACGTCACTGAGAAGGTTATTTTTGCTGAGATGGTTGATTACTTCTCTATTTAACACAGATTCCAGCAGCTTACTCATGATGCATACGAGACTTATTGGTCTGTACCGAGAGGGAGATGAGCGATCACCTGAATTCTTAAATACAGGGCAGACTGATGAGATTTTTCACAGTGTTGGGAAGTATTTCTCCTGAAGACAACGTTAAATAACTTTGTAAGTATGGGCGCTAGTTCTGGTTGAAGTTTTTTGAGCACTATAATTGGAATGCCGTCAGGGCCAGTTGCTCTACTGGAATCAAGGTTTTTGGTTAGCTTCGCAACATCATGTATAGATATTTATTTGCTCCCCCACCGAGCAAATTAGGCACAAGGCCGATTTTTAATGTGAGGAGTGAAGGGGAAATGGGGACCAACTCCCCATGGAGTAGGGGAGCTGGATAGTGACAATTAGTATGAAGGGTTGCCCCTACATTGACCAAGGTCTTTGCTGGTCTTTGCTTGACACTTGTTGCCCAGGCTGCGAAGGGCCCGGGCCTGACTTACGTCAGGTAAGTATGCAACATCACGTATAGATATTTCTATGCCGCATAGCGTGTTATCAGATACACGAAGAAATACAGGGGGTTGGCGGCCTTAATCGTAAAGGGTAGAATTAGCTAAAAACATCTTGGCAAAGTGTTTGGCTTTGTCTGATGCTGACGAGATTACCTCAGGTCTATTGGTGATAGTTGGAATAGAGCACGAACTTCTGTTCAGGATTCTGTTTGCTATTTGCCAAAACTGATGGGACCCAAGCCGCTGCTCAGCTACTTTGGACTTGACGGACTGAGCATACAACTCTCTCGCATTCTTTAATACTTTTTTTTACAGAGGTTGCTGGCGATCCTGAAAGCGGCTTTAGTCTCAGTACATCTATTACGTTGGAAGCAGTGGAAAAAGTGATTTCTGTGTGCAATGGCAGCAGCATATTCTGAAGAGAACCACGGTTGGCTGTCAGGGTTTTGCTGGAACTTTTCGAGGGTATGAATCAGTCTATACCTACAATTAACCATCCCGCCAGGTCTGATAATATAGAGGACACACCCTTGTAGGGGTAAAGGATACTTTCAGGCGCAAGTAACTTTCTAGCACGGTAGAGAGAGCCCACCTTCTTCACAGCAGTCTTGGCAATGCTCTTGATGTATCTGTTCCAACTCATGTTTCTTGTGAATGTTAAGCCGAGGAGTTTGAACGAAATACTTTCAAGTAATGTATCTTTAGCCATAGCTATTAGTGGTTGAAAATGTTTCTTGTAATTATTAAAGGAAATAAGCTTAGTCTCAGCAGCATTGAACGTTACCATCCATTTTTGACCCGATTCCACTACAGACTAGAGATCTTCCTCTAGAGTTTCAGCAGTTGCCTTGAAAACTATCACATATAACTGCTTATTACTAACCCGCCACTCTACATAGCGACTAGTACTCCCAAATGGTCACCCATCTGGTACTGGCTAGGCTCATCGTTGCTTAACTTCAGTGATCTGACGAGAAACGGTGTGTGAACGCGATTATGCCGTATACTACAACAGGATCAGTAAGACGCTTCCTTCCATCCGCTATCTACTGGGCGACCCTTGGACAAGATCAAATACTCACTTAATCCTCCGATCAGGGTAATGTGAAGACAGGCAGATGATTGATGAGCAGCCTTATGGTTTCTTTGGAAATTTGTCAACTCTTCGTTGTTTTAGGCAAATAATACTGATTGAGGTACAATGGCTAAGACTACCCACTCTGTATGAGCACTGAACCTAATAGTAAGTAATTGCAACTTAAACGGTCCAGACGGAACTGATGAGGCATGATCATCGATATCTACAAAAACAGACGTGATACATAAAGAAGGGGATTATTTACCAAATAACCCATGCGGACAATTGTAATACGAATCTAAGAAATCTTAAACTTATTATTGTTTGTAATGTGGAAACTTTAAAATTCATTACTATATAAAAACGTGGAAACTTAAAAATTCATTTCTATACAAAAATGTGGAAACTTAAAAATTCATTTCTATACAAAAATGTGGAAACTTAAAAATTCATTACAATATAAAAACGCGGAAACTTAAAAATTCATTACTATATAAAAATCTGTAGAAAAAAATAATCTATATTATATTTCCTCTAGAATGTCCGCCGGCTCGTTCCACTTTTCTCGAAAAGTATTGAGCCGACCTGTCTAAAACGTTGTATGGACCTTTGTTAGGATAAGGTGCAGCGAACTAAGAATTATGTTATCCGTTTGATACACAATTAGGGATTAATAGAGATTAATAGGGATTAGTATTAAGTTCCACTTTTTCTTGGGAACTACTGGGCCGATCTGTCGAAAAATTTGTACCGACCTTGGTTATTATAAGTTGCAGAGAACGAAGTATTATAGTATCCATTCAATACACAGTTAGAGGTTAATAGGTATTTGTATTTAATGCAGAAATGAGCGCATATTTAATCATATTATGCTTATGCACAATATGATTGAATTCTAAGTCAACGGGCCATAACTTTTTCTCTGATTTTAACTGGCTAAAACGTCTAATATCCAATGACAATGTTTTATTAGTCAATCGAAATTTCTTCATAAAACTAGAAAATCTGTGCTTATCTTCAACAATTCTGTTTGTTGTTTTAATGAAATAATCTTTTTAAGCAACTACAAACTCTCAAACACAAACACCACTGGCATGCCTTCATTAAAAATAAACTTCGTTCCAT